>NC_062261.1:12129993-12454232 GCF_916048215.2 Malus sylvestris | reverse complement strand
GTCTTTTGACGTGACGGAAACAAAATGGTCTAATCTACTACCATCACTCCATCAGTGTTCAAAATTAATGAGATACCACTATTGCATCAATTCACTTTAAACAATAACACTCCACCTTTTGTAAAATAATGCAAAAAATGAAGAAAATAAAAACAATAAAGCAACTGAAATTACACCAAGCAATCACACAATCGTCGACCATTGGGTCAAATGTCCATGGCATTAAAAAAAGGGGTAAATTACAGTTTGACTTTCTGAATTATTAGTTCAGTTGAAACTGATATCCTAAATTATTTTTTTTAGTAAATTAACCCTCTGAATTATTTGAAATAAGCTAATTAACCCTTTGTCATTAGATTTAGTCCACAATTCTGTCAAATTCAAGGGAAAATTAGTCTTTTCATCATCAATTTTTATATGTCACTTATAACTACCAATAAATTATAACATGTGGGCACATAATAATGTATAATAATGTGTAATGACAATATGAAATGGTTTGTTATTCAAACGTTTGGTTTCTTTATGTTTCTTATTATGTTATAAGTATTTTAATTATTCCGTATCCACGTATCATTATTTTATTGGCAATTATAACTGACAAGTAAAAATTGTTGATAAAAAGATTAATTTGCCGTTGAATTTGACGTAATAGTAGATGAAATCTAATGACAAAGGGTTAATTGGCTTATTTTAAATAGTTCAAGAGATTAATTTATCAAAAAAATAATTCAGAGTCATTTTCAACTAGGATAATAATTTAGGGGATTAAACCGTAGTTTATCCTTTTAAAACAAAGGAAACCACAGGCAGCAAAGAACCTTGAAACCCGAAAAACCACTTCCTAGCTAGAACAAAACAACAAAACTGCACTAATACAGTAACTCCAAAAACCACCGATACCACTGTCCTATAAAACAAAGCCCCATAAGCCAGAAGCTAGAAGCCTTCAATTCCTACATCTTTCACAAAACCCTTTTTTTCTCTCCTCTCATGGCTTTCATGATTTCCAAGGCTCAACAGCAACAGCCATCAACTTTCGCAGAAGCTGCTTCTGGTAAGATCAAAGATGGCCATGAAGTTTCTCCTGAGTCACAGAGCTCCATCACAAGCCACGTCTACTTGAAATCACCCACTGCAGCTTCCTTGGACAGAGATGTTGTTCTCAGACGCATTCGCCACCATAAGCACGTGAGCAAGGTTAAAAGTGCTTTTCAAGCTTTCATGGGAAGCAGCAGGAGCTCTCCAGAACCTGGTACTAGTCCTAGGACTCCTACTTCTAACATCCACCATGAGACATGGCTGCACCAGGAGGACTCTTTCTCCTCCCCTTAGGCTTAGTAACATTAAATCTATTGATTTTGTACTTCTATTATTATGTAGTAGATGAGAAGCACTTCTGTATTAAGCAGCTTTTATCATAATCTATTGCATGTAGCTTTTCTAATGCTTTCAACCCATCTCAAAATTTCAATTCTATGATCAAAGGTTTACACATGTTTTGATATGATGTCGAGAAAGGAAACAGATCACTGAGTGACTCCATGGGGACTTGAATGGTGTTTTTACTTTGTGCAAAAATCCAGGGCATAAAAACAAATGATAACTAATGAGAAGGTTTGAAATTTTTGAGCTTAAACGATAAGGACAAAATAAAGAGTAAAGTGAATAGTACTAAATTTGATTTTTTAGTGTAAAAATATAATTTTTCGTTAAAATAAACAGTACTGAAAATTTTTCATTAAAACACTCTAAAAACAAATTGTCTAATCTGATGAGCGAAAAGTGGGGCAAAAAGATTTTACTTTTTATTTTGTTTTTGGTAAATAGGACAAAAGCTTTTTGCTTCCACTTTGCAACCAGTTATATGGACACGATAATTAGATAACGGGGATACGTTTTTAGCAAAATAAAAATTGGTTAGATTAGTGTGCTCGTCTTTTCTATTCAAGTTCGAATTTTTATATGTGAATTTAGCAAAGTTAGTTAGAGCTACTCCTATTAATTTAGAGTAATTTAGCATTTTGAAAAGTAGGTAAGATATAATAATGCCTCCAATAGTATTTCCCAACATTTAATCATATACTCTTCGGATGCTGTTGTTGGCACTCCAAAACAATTATCGTGCGCTCAAATTTTTTGCATTTAAAAAAAAAATGCACTTACAAAAAATGAAAGAGTACAATAATTTTTTAAAATGCTAGTAACATCTCTCTATTCTAAAAAGAGAACCAAACTGGTTCATAGGATCATAAAGTATTAAAACACTGCTCATACCATGGCTATTTTTACCTTTTTTATTTTTATTTTTTAAGTAGGGTGATGAGATTCGAACTTTAGATTTCTTTTAAAATTATTAAATTAATGGACAAATTTTTCAAAAGATAAAAGAAGGTCCGGGCCACGAAGAGAAAAAAAAAACGCATTCTTTTATCAATGAAACAAAAATGAAAGAAAATATATGTTAAATATGATGAAGAACAATGTGTAATACAACACAACTGCAGAATCTATAAGTTCGACGGTTAAATCCCGTGGGAATGGATCCCTCCCCATTTGTTCATAATTCGTAGGCATGTCCTCGCCGGGGGGCCAGTTACGATGCATAGCAGCTTAACACATACAATATAATGGCATACATCATGGGGAAAAAATGCTGACATTTTAGTTTGTCACTTTTTACTTAACAAGCCCGAAGAAGAGAGGAGGCGTAATGCTTGGTTGGAGTTGTTCAACACTGCAGATGATCTAGGTACCTGCATTCTCCTTTTCTCCAAGAACGCTAAGGAATTCTGTAAGCATTGAGGGGCAGGTGTCTCCTTCAATATGATAGTATCCACCCTGCAATTCACATTTTCGCTTATAAGAAAGATCGCATTTCATTCATAATGGAGTGGCATTAAACGTAATCTTTCGCTGTCGTTATAGAAGAGGTCACTCACCCTGAGCTTTTTAGCTTTTTCTTCTTCTTAGCGGACTTTGAGTCGGTCTTCTCATCCTCAGAGTCCGAGAGGAACTTTTGCCTGCACATGGAATGTGGTCATTTGGTTACAATCTCGTAACTAAAGATCAGCATCTACATACAAAGAGAAGAGAGAAAGCGAGGCAGAGAGAGAGAGGGGTCATACTTCTCACGAGCTGCAAGCAGCTCAACGATGTTGCTTGGAAGCATCCCTCCATTACCCAAAGATTCTTGGTTTGCTTCAGGTTCAGAGGCATCTTGAACACTTACAGACGGCTTTGGTGTTTTCTTGGGTGTTTTCTTTTGGGCCCATTGTCTACGACGTTCTTTTGCTTCACGAACCACCCTATATACAGTAATATCATTTTCTGTTAAAATTTATTTTTTAGGCAAGTAATGCAAAATGTGGATACCGTAATCTACACCAAGTTTTTATCTACAAATGTTTCACAAATGGGTGCTTCGACCCAAAAAACAGAGAAAAAGAAAGAAAATCAACGACCAGTAACACTTATTGACTAAACTTTTTATTACTCATCACAGGTATAAAACTTGTCTACATAACATATGTGATAGAACATTTTCAGGGTTGCACCAACATTCGAAAAACTCCTCAATTACTCCACGAGGTTACTGCAGTTGGTCGCAGTTGATCACATATAAATACATTCATCATTCGATATTGCAGAAAGCATTTTTTTCAGTACATTGCCAGGTAATATATCAGACAACACAAAGCATCAAACTTCTTCCACCCTTAGAAACATATAAACACGGGAAAAAAAACTATCAGATAGGAATTCAACCACAGAACTTCGATGTGATCCCGCGGATTCATTTATCTATTCCATTTAATAACACGATTTCAAGCCTATCACTTTGTCAAGAAGCATAAGAAAAAGAAACATAATTTCGTATGTGCTCTGACTAGTGCGAATTGAGAGAACACTACAAAGAACCCCAAACAGAATTCTGAATTTCCGAGTTTCCTGAATTTTTCGGGCTTTTCGTCTCTTCAAATCAAGCCACGCAGCACAAGTTTATCATTTTCATAAGAACACAGTCCAGCTCAATCCAATGAATTTAATTTCCAACAATTATAAAGCAACAAACCGAAACCTTAAAAAATCAAAACATTGTTTAGCAAATAGAGCAAGGTGAACCCACCTGGCTTTGTGCTCTTTCTGGAGCTTGTTAAGTTCTTGGTCTTGTTGTACTCCCTGTAACCATTAACAACGTACGAACAAAGTTCAGAACTTTATGGTCGGAAATAAAAACATAAACTTTCAATTTTCCCCAAACATTTAGATTACCTGCTCGGCCGTGAGCTCCTCCGGCGCGTCCGAGTCGTAATCTTCTCCGTTCGACATCGGATTCCAACCCCTTTTTGTGTCGGGAGAATTTCAGGCGCGTCTAGGGTTTATGGTTTAAGGCTTTAAACCTAATCGAAGAAGACGATGCTGGTTGTGCAACTTTCGGGTCATGGAAGAGTAGGTAATCGAATTCGAGTTAGTATTGGGCTGGGCCTTGGGCTTGACTCTTATGGGCTAAACAACACTGGCCCAAAATTATTGTGATAATAAAGGGGGGGTCATTTTTTGATTGAACCGATATAGTTTCATTACCACAAACAACCAATTACGAGGGTGCCAGATGAGTATATATGTTCTAGTAACCAATTTCTTGATATGAAGGTAATTAGCACAAAACACAAATAATTTTTGAACCTCTATACGGCTATCACATAAACCACACCACTAAAACGAGGAGGGGGTCTTAAATGCTGTTTAAATTCAATTTTAGAAGTCAGTAAATGTGAGATCAACACAATTGTCAAATTCTCTAAATTCTACAGGTTTTGACCAACTAGCTACCCATCTAGTTGTATTTTCACTTGAAATGTTGAAAGAGGTCTCAAGTTAAATTGTCCTCTTTGAATCGAATTTTATTTCCTCTTAGGGATTAGGATAGGTTTACTATCCTTACGAGCTTTGTATAGTTTTATGATCCTTTTTTGTAGTTTGTGTCACCGAGTTTTGTTCTACAATGGGGAAGAAGAATCTTAGAATAAACGTCGAAAATAATTTGGGATGTATTTAGAAAAATATTTTTCTTTAAAAAAAAAAATCTTATGTACCTAAATGGTAATTTCATATTAGGGTATATAATTATTGAATAATTAATTTTTATGTGGAGTATTCTAATTATATGTGGGCTGCTAACTAAAAAACTCACCCCATCATATAAGTGGATTAGCTTGAACTTGTATCAAGCTGGACTCGTTAAATAAATAAACCAAGCTAAGTCAAAGCTCGATAAAATTCAAATAAACAACTTAAACATTATGATATTCGGCTTTGCTTAGCTCTGTCTATTCTTTTTGGCCATATCAATTGAACACCGAAAAAGAGTGGAGTGTCTTTAATTAAATGTGAAGTGCTAATAAAAAACTCATCCTTATATAAGTGGATTAGCTTCAACTTGTGTCAAGCTGGACTCGTTAAAGAAATAAACCAAGCCCAAGCTAAATCAAAGCACGATAAAATTCAAATAAACAAAACTTTAACACTACGATATTCGGCTTTGCTCAGCTCGTCTATTATTTTTGGCCATATCAATTGAAACACCGAAAAAGAGTGGAGTGTACGTATTTAATTATATGTATAAAAAATCTCATCCCATTATATAAGTAGATTAGCTCGAACTTGTATCAAGTTGGAGTCGTTAAAGAAATAAACCAAGCTAAAGTCAAAGCTCGATAAAATTCAAATAAACAAAACTTAAAGCACTATGATATTCGGCTTTGCTCAGCTCGCCTCCATACTTTCTGGCCATATCAACTGAAACACCGAAAAAAGAAACATTATCCCTCATGTTTTGTAGTGTTTAACAAGCAATATGATTAAAATTGGTTGAATCAGATTATAATTTCCACTTGTATTTCCTAAACAGTATGCGCCCACAATTGTCAACCAAGTTAAATCTGATCATACAAATTGCATAAGCCCGTCTGTTTTACACGTACGGCGATGTCGATACTCGTCATGCAAATTACACCATTCCCATCCATACCTGATATAAATATTATCTTACCTCAGTGAAACAGTTTCTTAATTTTGTATTAGCGATGATTAATTAATGTGTAGTTTTCTGGCATGCACTAGTGCTTTGGCACCGACTTCACTCCAACGGTCAAAGAATACAGCTTTGTCCATTAAGCAGATTATCTGTCTTTGAACCATATTTTTATTTGTAATTTGACAACTGATTGAAAACAACGTTAAGTCCCAGCCAAGAGAGGTACACACAAAGTTGTAGTACGTAAACAAAGGAACATGAAGTTGTTGAACCAGCTCCAACGGCTGTTTGGTAATATTTACTACATTATTATTGCTAATGGATTTGGCACCCAAGACCCCCATATATAGATGCTGTTAACTAGCTGGTATTTGGATTAGGGAGTGGGTATACAGATGTTGCTGTAATTGTTTACATTAAGTTTTATTTATTTATTTATTTTGGATAGTACTTACATTCCTTACTTGAAGGAATGAGCTTATTCCCTCCATGCAAATAATGTATACCCATGCTACAGATTTTATAATCGGAACCGTTTAATTTTTTATCTTCATTTGAAGTTCAAATCTACAAAATATCATTTGATCGGATATCATTTAGTCATTGAAATGTATAGGACAAATTAACGGTGTAGGTACCAAGTAACACATTCATGATGAACCATTCATTTATTTGGTACGTTTGGATGTGTCAATGATTTTTCGATTTGAATGATATTTGGTTGGAGTGATCTTCAAATGATGATGTTGGAAGACTATAAATAAATTTGAAATGACGTGTGCACCTTTTATGCGGAAGCTTGAATCTCAACACGCTCCTACAAACACAAACAACTACTCTAACCCTCCGTGCACGTCTAGAACCTCGCAGATTGTCGAGTTGGCTACGGTATGTCGAGTTGCCCCTTGGTTTTCGCCTCCTAAGACCTAGAGCCGAAAGTGATAGCTCTAAAGACCTAACTAGAATATTTGAACTGTGGAAAAACTTGTGTTTCTTGTGTTTTCTCTCTTCCCCAAAGCCTCATAATATAGTGGTTGGGAAGAGTGTACAAAGACTGAAAAGCCCATGAAAATCCCAAGTATATTCTAATATGAATATCTCTTGATTTTCATCTAATTATCACATAGATAATTAGTAGATTAATATCCTCATGTGGGTGGAATATCCTTTGATATGTATTTATCCCATAAGATAAATCCTACATTTCCCACTCACACACATAGGGTGTGGCATAGTCTCAATCAACACACTTAGTTCACATCCATTCTAGTCTATCTCCTCATACAGGAAACGGGACGTGTGACCTCACGAGAAAGAACATACATAACCAGGAGCACTGCCATTAAGCTATCACTAAACTAACAACAGTGCATCATTCGGAAGTTCATCACTTTATGCCCTAGACTGTTCGTCGCACACCAGACTTGACATTCTTTATCCCTCATTATGAAATAAAAAAAAATTGTTATGTCTCACAAGTATCATGTATCCATGTCTTATGTTTGATAACAAATATCAAAAGATGCCGTGCAGATAATGAATCACATGACATGGTGTTTTCTTCTAACTGTCTTCCTTAAGCTCTCATGTCAGTCTAATTAGATTTAACTGCTTGCCTAGACACGCCTTTTGGGACAATAGCTATAACTTGATCGTCTTAGATAAACGTGCTAAAGTAGCGATCATTAAACCTCATATTTCTAACATAGACTTTAGTTCAAAGGGTATAAGGGTGGAATCGTATAGATTCCTTGTGGTTCACACAGTGATTGAAGCAAGGATCAATTCATCACTCCCACTATCAGTCGGTTATAACACATATAATATGATTTGTATGCTATGGTGTATCCTCATTTCAATGAATGTGTCACATGTCCATTGGACATACACCATACGGATCTTAGTCTAGTTGCTACACAAGCGCCTAACCTGAGTCTTCTAGCCTAGTCGCCTCTGAGTCTTCTAGCCTAGTCGCCTTCTAGGCACCCACCTAGATACTCATATCCGGCTTTACAAGCTTCAACATGAAACAAATCTCATGTTCGACTTCTGTTAAGTTTCATCTTAGACATTTCTAAGGCGATGTTTACCTTGTGCATATTGGTACTTCAACATACACGTCACTACTACAAATCACAATTTAACGGTTATTTTAGCTCTGATTTTGATGATTTTTTATAGCTACACTCCTCGACCCTATAAGAATGTAATGAATAAATTCGATCTTTAATTTAAAATATTTACACTAGTTATACTTAATAGAAGTATAATATTAATTCTAAGTGTTTGTTTAATCTACCATTTTGACACAATATGCATTCTACGAAACTTTTTTCAACGATCCAATCGTCAAACTTATTTGTACACACTCCGAGATTACATACGTAAAAAATTGTAAAAAACAAGCATTCAGAGATTAGGTAACGGAGCATAATTTTTCGATGGTTATAAACGAAAAATCAAAATTTGATGGCTATTTTAGCTCTGTTTTGATGATTTTTTACAGCTACACTTCTCGACCCTATAAGAATGTAATGAATAAATTTGATCTTTAATTTAAAATATTTAAACTAGTGGATACCACAAAATCTTATTTTATACTTGATGGGGAAGTATAACATTAACTCTAAGTGTTTGTTTAATTTACCGTTTTGATGTGATACGCATGCTACGAAACGTTTTTCAACGATCCAACCGTCAAACTTGTATGTAAACACTCCGAGATCACATTCGTAAAAAATTGCAAAAAACAAACATTCAGATATTAGGTAATGGAACAAAAGTTTTCGATGGTTATAAACGAAAAATCACAATTTAACGGTTATTTTAGCTTCGATTTTGATGATTTTTTACAGCTACACTCCTCGACCCTATAAGAATGCAATGAATGAATTCGATCTTCAATTTAAAATATTTACACTAGTGGATAAATCTTATTTTATACTTATAACATTAACTCTTAAATGTTTGTTAAATCTATCAATTTGACAGGATATGCATTCTACGAAACTAGTTTCAATGATCCAACCATCAAATATGTTTGTATATACTCCGAGATAGCATGTGTAAAAAATCGCAAAAAAAAAAAAACATTCAGAGAACCGTCCAAAATTTTGCTTTGTTCGTGTCGGTTATATCCGATAGGGCCATGAGTGAAAAAAAAATATTTAAAAAATGTGTTTATTTATTTATTTTAAATCAACATAACATTTTAAAATAATAAAATCAGACATGATAGAGTACACTAGATGTTCATGTATGTTTATGTGCCAGACAATGTGCTTTGTGACGCATTGAAAAAAATTGTTTGAATTTCTTTGTATCTTATTGCTTGCCTATGAGGGAGCATAATCCTTATTACAAAAATGAAAGAGCTTCAGATTGTAGTATGTTGTTATTATTCTCTCAGAAAATTTATGGCTCGTGGGAATTGGGTTCATTAGACTTTAAAGTCATGAGTGAAAAAAAGAAAATTTAAAAAATGTGTTTATTTATTATTTTTAATCAATGTAACATTTTAAAATAATAAATTTTTTATTTCTGTCGGTTATAACCGCTAGAATACTAAAATAATAACCGCCAGAAAGTAAAATAATAAAATAGTCAATTTCTGTCGGTTATAACCGCCACAATTAACTTAAAAACTGCCAGAATCTGTCAAAAATATTTTTAAAAAATGATTAAAAATTACTATCGGTTATAACCGACAGGATATTTTTTATATCTGCCAGTAAATATCCGCCAGTACTTTATGTCGGATATAACCGACAAGATTTTTCTAATATCCGCCACTAATTAAATGATGTGTTGGATATAATTGATCCGACATGATGTTTTTAATATCCGCCACCATCTTCCGCCACCTAAAGCTAATATTGTAGTAGTACGTGTTTGGTCTCCCAGTCCAATGCGTTGAGGACACAAATGTCTCATCCTACTCGCTATCTCAGCGCTAGAGCGAATCGTTCGAGTGAAAAACCGATTCTAGCTTGGTGACACTCGTAAAGATGTGTAAACAATCATTTCAAAAATAAATAAATATGAAATGAAAAACTTCAATGCATTTTTATTCAATAGTAATGTCAAATACAAAGAAAAACACATCAAACCCTACATAAACCCATATTCTTTACATGAGTTAGAAACGAGTTTCTAATTATGGGTTTAGTCATGGGATCAGCGAGCATATTGCTAGTTGATATATGTTTCAACGCTACTTCACCCTTGGTAACCTTGTTCCTAAAGAAATGATATCGTGTATCTATGTGCTTAAATTTACCATGATACTTAGGATCTTTAGTGTATGCTAAGGCCGAAGTACTATCACAGTAGACAAGTATAGCTTCTTGAGCATAAGCCGTAACTCCCATTTATCGTGGAAACCTCCTAAGCTAAATAGCTTCTTAAACAGCTGATCTAAGGGCAATATATGCTGACTCCATTGTGAATAGAACAATACAAGTTTGCTTCTTACTACATTAAGAAACAATTCCATTTCCAATGACAAAAGCATAACCTGAGGTGGACTTGCGTTCATCTCTGTCGCTTGCCTAATCTGCATCATTATATCCTCTCAACTTCAGATCCCCTCCCTGGTAACATAGGGCTAAATCTTTTGTTCCTTGCAAGTATCTCATAATCCTCTTGACGGCTTGCTAGTGAGCTTATCCAAGATTACTTTGATAGTGGCTTACGATGCCCAAGGCATGGCAAATGTCCGGACGCATGCAAAGCATTGCGTACATCAGACTTCCTACTACAGAGGCATAGAGGACGTTTGCCATTTGTTCTTTCTCTTTCTTAGTCTTTAGACACTGTTCTAAGGACAATATCACACCTCTTTCCATATGAGTGTTTATGGGTTTGGAGTTCTCCATCTTAAATAGTTTAAGTACCTTCTTAATGTAAATCTCTTGAGCCAAACTTAGAAGTTTCCTTGAGTGATCTCTCTTGATCTTAACTCCAAGCACATAATGTGCTTTACCCATATCTGTCATCTCATAATAGGATGACAACCACGCTTTTGTGGTTTCTATGGAGGTTTTGTCATTTCCCGCTATTAGAATGTTGTCAATATACAGAGAAAGTATGAGAATACTTTTCCCAGATTTCTTAAGATACACACATTGGTATTCCTCAATCATCTCAAAACCAAATGAAGTGATTACATTATGGAATCTAATGTTCCACTGTCTAGACGATTGCTTGAGGCCATATATGGAATGTTTTAGGCGGCAAACTTTGCGCTCTTGTCCCTTGGTCTCGAAGCCTAGAGGTTGATCCATGTATATCTCCTCATCTAGTTCTCCATTGAGAAATGTTGTCTTAACATCCATTTGGTAAAGTTCCAAATCTGGAGCAACAATAGCTAAAATGAGGCGAATAGAGGCAAACCTCACCACAGGGGAAAATGTCTCTTCATAGTCTACACCCAATTGCTGAGTGTATCATTTCGCCACAAAACGTGCCTTATATTTGTTAATTGAACCATTCGCCTTGCGTTTGATTTTTAAAATCCACTCGTTTCCAATGGTTTTACGCCCAAGCGGAAGGTCAACTAACTCCCAAACAATATTTTTGTCCATGGAGCTCATCTCTTCCTCCATTGCAGTTATCCACTTTTCTTTGGCCGTTGAAGACAACGCTTCTTTGTAAGAAGAAGGTTCGTCTTCCTCTGAAGGTATGCAAATGTAGGCTTCCCCATCAACCTCAAAATGACGTTTGGGAATGTGGCCTCTCTTGCTTCTTCGAACTGTATGACCTTGAATTTGAGAGGCTACGCTCCCATTATTAGGCATATTCTCTTGAGTGCTTATGGATACATTACTCCCACTGGGTTGTGTACTCCTACTTGGATCAAGTCCTCCTACATCATATTCAGCGACCATCAGATTGGAAAATAATTCCCCTCATTCGCTTAAAGATGTTACGAGTTCTTCATCTTTCTTCAACTTATGAAGATCAAGGTTTTTGACAGTATTGCCAAGTTTTGGGAAGTCATTCTCTATGAATTCCACATCACGCGAGTCAATCTCGGTTCTCCCTCCATCTGGATGTTCACCATACATCACATAACCTTTCGAGTTTTCACAATATCTTATAAAGATATGTTTATTTGCTCTAGGACCCAAGTTTCCAAACTTATGTGATTGATTATGAACAAATCCAGCACAACCCCAAGGACGCAAATTAACCAGATTGGGTTTTACATCATTCCAAAGTTTGTATGGGGTTGAGGGAACCGTCTTTGAAGGCACACTGTTAAGTATATACGTCGCAGTCAATAATGCATCACCCTATAAAAATATGGGGAGATTTTCCTACGCCATCATAGACCTGACCATGTATAATAAAGTTATGTTTCTCTATTCAGCAACACTATTTTGTTGTAGCGTGTAAGGAGCAGAAAGTTGTTTGCGTATCCCTTTACTTTCACAAAAAACCTTGAATTGGTCAGACAAATACTCGCGTCCACGATCAGTGCGAAGAACTTTTATAGTCGTCCATTTTTTATTCTCAACCTCAGCTATGAAGCATCTCAAACAATCTAAAGCTTCACAACATTGAGCGATCAAGTACACATAACCATATCGCGTGTAATCGTCAATCAAAGTCAGGAAATAAGAGGCGCCATGACGAGCCTTCATACTCATTGGTCCACAGATGTCATAGTGGATTAACTTTAACGGTTGAGTAGCTTGAACAACCTTTCCAAAAGGCTTTCTAACTACTTTGCCAACTAAACAACACTCACATATAGGCAGATTGTCATTAGTGAGTGATCCCAACAGGCCATCTCTAACTAACCTTGTCATTTTATCTTGCCCTATATGCCCTAGTCTAGTATGCCATGTTTCAGAATTAACATGTTTAATAACAGTTACTAAAGAAGTAAAAGAACAAGAATCAATCAAATCCAAGCAAACAAAATCTTTCCTTATTGAACCATATCCAATTACTTGATCCAAATAGGTCATAAGTCTAGACGGGCTTAAGTAAAAACAATATCTTTCATATAAAAGTGCAGTAACTGAAAGTAAATTAAATTGCATTCCAAGGGCGTGCAAGACATCATGTAAAAGTAGTTGACACCTAGTGCTTAGTTAAAGTCGATACGAACCAACTCCCAAAACTTCTGCACAACTTCCTTCACCCACGTACACCAGTGTGACTTTGCTGGAAAGTGTTGATAATTTTTGAACCCTCTTTTATCTCGCATCATATGCTTGGTTACTTCTGTGTCTACAATCCAATTGTCGGATGTGTAAGCAACAAGTATATTCAAACATACACAAACAATGATAGATTTAGGGTTAGGGATTACCTTTCTATTTGACCCAGTGCAATTACGAGCGAAGTGTCCCAAATTTTTACAGTTAAAGCACGTTGACTTGGATTCGTCTTTCTTGCCACATTTACCTCTGTGGGCCTTGATCTTATTAGAATTAGGAGCAAGCTTTGCTTCCTTTTTCTCAGACTTGGTATTACCCTTTCCTTTGAATTGGTTACCCTTTTTGGATCTATCTTGAGTCAAAAGGGCAGTACCCTGGGTCGCCATTTGGCGCACACCTTCCAATTTAACATGAAGCGAGATGTCATGAAAGTTCTTAATATGATCATTGTGTGTCATGATCTGTTTAAGGGCATCCCACGAGTCTAGAAGGGACCTAATCACAGCTTGGACTTACTATTCATCGGTGAGGATACTCCTAGCAGCTTTCAAATCTCGTATCATGCTGGACATCTTCCTAAGATGTTCAGATGCAGAGTGCTTAGGATCCATCTTGTAAACCTCAAACTTCAACACTAGACTTCTCAGCCTAGTAGTTGAGGTTCCACCAAAAGCAAATTTCAGCTGGTCCCACATCTCCTTGGCGATTGAGTACCCTTCATACTCACCAATAAGATCATCATGCATGTTGCTTAACATAGTAAAGCGCGCACTTCGATCTTTCTTGAACCAAGATTTATAAGACCTTACTCTAGCCATATGTTGAGCCGTAGTGGTTCCATCTCTCTCAAGATCAGGCTCATCCACCAAAGCCTCTAAAGGCTTCAAGAGCTCTTGTCCATTAAGAAGATATTGGATCTTCCTATGCCAAATATCATAGTTGGTTCCAACCAGCTTTCTCCTTTGGTCAAATCAACAATAACATTTTTGGCAACCATTTCTTTCTACAAGGGTGAAATAATTTTAACATTATTAATTACACATCTTACATTTATTTATTTCAAATACTCATTAGAAAATATTTCACTTTTTCTCTTAGGTTGAAATTGAAAAATCCGCTAAGTCGCTCGTAATTACCATTCAATTCTAAGAGTCAAGATCATATTTTCTAATTATTTTCGATATAAATCTAATTTAAACATTATTATGTTTTAAGCTTATCCATTTTTCATGCAACATCCAATTGAGTGCACAACGATTAGGGTTTTTAGACAATGGGCTCGACATATGGGCCTCCGTAAGTGCGACCAAGTCAAATCTGGGAGGGGTGGCAGTGCGAAGCTTTTAAAAACCGAACCTCTTTGACACCCAAAGTGTCTCCTTAAAGATTTTTTGTAGACACCACATCAAATAAGAGGTGACCATTAGTGAACCCCAACCTAATTTCATTATTTTTTATTAATTAGGTAATCTTTTTTTTTTTTTTAAATATTCTCCTAAAGAATATTCCTTTCTAATTTAAAATGCTCAATCAACATGAGCAAATTTGATCAACATTATCTCTTTTTGATTTTCCTAAAATCTTGGCATGTGTTGGACATTTTTTAAAGGTTAATGAAGAACGTTTCCTTAATTTTAGTAAATTAAAAATGTCTATAATACCAAACCTAAATATACACTTACGTAGGTCAGTAAACCACAATGATTCACTTGCCAGCTGTGTCCTAAAAACAAGGCCCACGCGCCGCCATGCACCGCCTTCTGGCGGTCCGATGTCGTTCTTTTGACCTCCGTTGGATTGAACTCCCTGAGATGAATCCAACAATGTAGCTAACATCCATGAAAACCTAGGGATGTACTCGTACTTGCTTAGGCTGAGAGTGGAAGAGATGAACCACTATTTATCATCTTCTTCCAAAAAAATCTGGAATTTCCAGATTTTTCACCCTCGCAAGGCCTGTTTACAAAGGCCATAACTTAGCGAATATGTATCTGTTTTATGCGTATTTTATGTCGTTAGAAAGATACGATTACCATCAACAATTAAGTCTTATTTGACAAAATCCAAAAACAATTCTAACCTCACGAAAAAAGGGTCGTAAAAACCTTGAAAAAATTCGTTTTTCATGCTATTACGAAACTAGGGTTTCAATTATCTCTCTAACCACTTGCTTTTTCTTTACCAAATTTTAAATATAGTCTCATATGAATGTAAAGAACATAACCCAAGCGTTAAAACCCAGAAAAAATAAGCATGGCAAAAACGAAAATTTTAAAGACAAACATTCATGGCATATTCATATATATCTCATGCTTTCAAGGTTTTCATACATGGCATATTCATTTATATCTCATGCTTTCATGTGAGGAGTGTGTGAGTGGATTTGATACCATTATTGGAAGACTATAAATAAATTCAAAAGGACGTGTGTACCTTTTATGCGGAAGCTTGAATCTCAACACGCTCCTACAAACACAAACAATTGCTCTGACCCTCCGTGCACATCTAGAACCTCGCAGGTCGTCGTGTTGGCTACGGTATGTCGAGTTGCCCATTGATTTTCACCTCCCAAGACCTAGAGCCGAAAGTGATAGCTCTAAAGACCTAACTAGAATATTTGAACCGTGGAAAAGCTTGTGTTTCTTGTGTTTTCTCTCTTCCCCAAAGCCTCCTTATATAGTGGCTGGGAAGAGTGTACAAAGACTGAAAAGCCTATGAAAATCCCAAGTATATTCTAATATGAATATCTCTTGATTTTCATCTAATTATCACATAGATAATTCGGAGGTTAATATCCTCATGTAGGTGGTATATCCTTTGATATTAATTTATCCCATAAGATAAATCTAGTAGATGATTAGTAAATTGAACGGTTCCGATCGTTGAGTTTGTATGCTCAAGATATGTTATTCACAATTGTAAAGATATGTGTATCCCCCTCATGGGGGAGATACAAGTATTATTCTTATAATTTTTTCTTAGAAAAGTTGATATACACCCAGATGTATCAATGTATTTTAGGAAAAATCCAAATTTTTTATTTTGTTTATAAATTAAACCTTTTGATCAAAATTACAACTATGCAAACTTTCCTTCTTTGATTAGGTCATGATTTCTCATTTCTTTTTATACCATGTTTACCCTCCATATATGTCTAATTTATTGTAGAGATAGACTCTCTCAGAGTGAGACTCTCCATAGACTTTCCCACTCTAACATCTTTGTCACCTCATGTTTTTGGCACAATGATTTATAATAGGGGCATTTTGATATAGGTGCCTCGTTTTTTAATTTTTTAGACTAAACATACACTCCTTTTGAAAATTTGATCAAACATTTTCCTCAAATTTTGGTTATTAATTTCAGTTCCTATTATCCCTATTATCCCTATATTTATGCATTTATTATCCATCTCCTGGGCATTTCGTTTTTTTTTCTTTTCCTATTATCCCTATATTTATGCATTTATTATCCATCTATATGCATTTTTTTATTGTTTGTTATAATATTTACTTTTTTTTGTGTGAATATAGTAGAATATTTATATAAAAAATTGTCAAATTTTATTATTTAGAAGACCCAACACATAGTAAAGATTTGTTTGATTATATAGCTACGTCTAGTTACCTATAATATGGACACATTTAGTTTTATAGTGGATTTGATTTTTTGTATTTCTTGGTACATTTGGAATGTAAATGTACCAAAAGGGTTATCTGATAGAGACATTTGGTTTTGTGGTACATTTTGAGATTTTTTGTTCATTTGGTCTTTTGGTACAATAGGAATCCAAACGTACCAACATGATTACCTGACAATGGGCACATTTGGTTTTATGGTACATTTGAAATTTTGGTACATTTGGTTTCTCTGTATATTTGAAATCTAAACGTACCAAAAAGGTTACATAACAATAGGTACATTTGGTTTTGTGGTACATTTGAATTTTTGGTACATTTGGTTTCTCGGTACATTTGAAATCTAAACGTACCAAAAGTCAATACTTTTGTTCTCAAATGTACCATAAGTTTTACGTATATTTTTTATATATCTATACATGAAAAAAATATGTATTGAAGACTTTTTATTGATACAATTTTAATAGAAAGAGTATTTTTTTTAAATACTGATAATAAGGAAATGAGGAATTAGTTAATTAATTTTTTATTTTATTTTATTAAAAAATGTCATTTAATGCGCAGAAGGGGATTGAGGAAATTAAATTCCTATATTATAGGCAATTAGTTGCTAAGCTACCTTATGCTTCTACATAAATGCATTTAAATTAATGACATGGAAATTAAATAAATAGAAAATTATTGAGGTGACAATTGATTGAAGCACCTTAATCAAATCTTTAAAAGGGATGAATGTTTAATCTAACAACTATAGAAAATATGTAGGCATTCTAATTTTTCCTTTATAATATTGGCACGGAAATTGTGCAAAAAACATATGGTGGTAGAGAGTTTATGGAGAGTCTCATTTTTGAGAAAATCTCCTTAGCATATATTTCTCTTCATTGTATTAACTATTATTTAGTTTTTGGATGAGTTTAATGCTATGTTTTGTAAAAAGAAATTAACGTTCAAGTAAAAAAAAATTACGAATTGCAATTAATTAAGTTCTAATTTTCTTTACCATTTAATTTTATATTTATTATTAAGGGCAAAATAGTCATACAAATAAGAAATAAATACAAAGTTAGGATTGAAATCGAATCACATAAATGTTAGGTTAAAATAAAAGTTGCTATTTTGATTAGGCCTAAATTAATTAAGAGACTATTTTTAACTGAATCGAGTGAGTGTGGTATGCCGATGTTGAATGAGGATTCTGTTCGGATTCTCTTTGTGAGGATCTTGGGGATCATCTAATCACATCCGTTCATCGTATATCGTATGATCATAAATTATTGTAAATTTTTTATTTAAAATTAAATATAAACAATACTTGACGAAACTGACTATACAATGTACGATGAATGAATATGATTGGAGGATCATCAGAATCCTCACAAAGAGAATCCAAAGAGGATCCTCATTTGCCGATGTGATTGATGCTTCGCTGGTGTATGATACACTATAGTAAAGGGATTACGAATAGTCACCCTTAAAGGGTTCTAATCAAGGGCGAATCTATTAAGGGACCAAGGTGGTCCCGGAACCACCCGAAGCTCGGAAAAATGGCTGTGAGGATCTTCAAGGACCACCCAAATCTGGCAGTGATGGAGAAGAACAGCAGCCATGGCTGCTCTGGTCGCTGTGCATTTCAGAATGAGGAAGAAGAAAGCCAAATGTTTTTTTTAAAATGACTTGGCCAAAACGACGTCGTTTTGAGCCAAGTCATTAAAAAAAATTTAAAACCTCACTGCTCACTCACGTGAGAACCCTCAGACTCAGCTCCTTCACACAGCAATCAGAACTTCACTTTACCAAATCGTTCAACTCTCTTCGTTCTCGTTACCAAATCCTTCACACAACAAGGTCCGCTCGCTCTCGTTCCTTACGGCATCAACATCAATCAACTCTCTTCTGCACTGCACTAGTTTCTGAATCTGAATCTGATTGCTTGCACTGCACAGCAACCAGAACTTCACTCTCTTCTCGCTCTCGTTCCTTCAGGTTTGTACCCTACTACTCTGCTCTCTTTAACTCTGTCCATTAAATGATTTTGCCATCCACTATCTGAATCTACCGTGTCTGATAGTAACCAAGATAATTTCACTCAGTCCATGATTTATTGCTGTCCGTTTATACGAAATAGTTTCACATAACTCAAACTTCATTCAAAACCTTTCTGCATCCCCTCCCAAAAAAGAAGAAATAAGCCTAGCATAAATTTTTCCAAGCAACTCATAAGTCAATCAACTGAAATTGAACCATGATTTGGTTCCAGAACAAGTCGAAATTTTTTTGGGGCATGGAGTTCATGCATAAATAAGAACAGTTGTGGTGCATTATGCATCTTGCAATGATGAGTTGACGGGGAGAAGTGGGTTGTGAATAGGTGAATTGTAAGTCTATCATGCACTGTTTTTATTGTATGTGGTCACTACTTACTATAATTGTGAGGATTGCTAATATATGCAAAGAGACAATTGGTTTGTGTAGGTATTCTCTCTATCAGTGACAGAAATTGGAAGCCTAGTTAGCCTTGGCTCAAAGGAGTCCCTTGAATTTTTCCATGATCCTTTTAAGGGGAAAAGGTAACTCCTTCACTCTCTCCCTTTCTTTGTGGTATCATGGATATCTGTAACAGTAATGATGTTGCCTGTGTTGGATTATTTGTGTATGGATCTCCTAATTAGCATGTTGTTGAATCTGAGTGACTGCAATAATCGGGGTTGTCATGTGTTGCGTTCAATACACATCTTCATTTTCTCTTTGAAATTATTAACTTATCCAGACAAGCGATTAGGGACAAGTATTTGTTCATTGTGACTGCAATAAGTTTGATATTGTATCCTTCATGATATGAACATCTGATGTCCAGAAGTACACATGATTATACTTCATTGCATCTCCTACTTGTTGATGTTTCGTAATGTAAGTGAAATATGTACTAAATTGTTTTGTTGTGCAGTGATGAGGGCAAGGTCAGGAAGGTGTTGAAGGTGGAGCCTCTTCCAGACGGATCTGGCCATTTCTTTAACCTGAGTAATCATCTTTTCCTTGAAATCTTGGTGGACATTTATCTTCACCTTATTATACCATAATATGTGATTTGATGCTGCAATTTCTTAATTTTCAGTCAACATTTTGAGTATAGTCAATTGTTCGTACATCAATGCTTTAGGCAAACTTTTCTCATTTATTCATCAGCCTATAGACTTTGCAGTTGTAAAGTTCATAACTAAACACCATTATGTTGCATGGTTAAGCAATGGATAAGCAATACGTATGATGCATGTATGGTTGTGCTTTTATGGTGTTCTCTTTTTAGAGGAAAAAAAAAATTGAAAAAGAAGCTTGCAGTTAGATGGAGAAACAGATGATGCATGTAGGTTGTGTTAGTTGGAACATATTGATGTGTTCAATGGATTATGATTGGAAGGGTCGTGACATGTGGATGTGAAGTCGGGGGTCTAGTAATTTGATATTAAATTATTTGTGTTTGTGGTGTTAGATATTTAAATAATTTTACTCCACCATTTACAGTCGGAGATTGCCTTATTATATTTCTAATTGCCTTATTATTATCTGTTAGTTGTCTCTCTCTCTAGAAATTTGTAATTTTGGTTGCTTTTGTGAAATGGGTATTGGATGAAAACTATGAAATGCAAATTATTTAATCACATTCTTAAAGTTTCAGGTATGTGAAGAAGGATTGGTCTTCTTATGTAATTTTGGCAAACACTAAGTTTCTTCTAGTGAAGAAGGATTGGTCTTCTGAAATTCAGGTATGTGATTGATCACAAGGAGTGTTCTTTATACATATTTCTAGCATTGCCTTTGTGTCTGCATTTTTGCTATATGCATCTCTAGCATTGCCATAGTGTTCATATAATATTTGTTTAGTTTCATCAATTGATATAGTTTTTTTTATTAATTGATATGTGTAGAAATTAGAAGTATGGAACGATATTACAAGCGAAAATCATCATCGATTAGTTCGGACAATCATATTCCAAATAGTTTATCTCCAAACTTGGATAGTTCCAATCCTATTCCGAACAGTTCCCCTCCAATTCCAAGTAGTTCTAATCGAATTGGTGGTAATTCCACTCCACAACAAAATGAGTTAAAAGTTGATTTGGATAATCTTGAGAGAGACCCCGGAAAGAGAATTCCAATGAAGGATTATCCTCCAGATATTCGAGATGAGGTCTGAAGAACATATATATTAATGGAGCCTTTTAGAGCTAAAGATCATGATTTTCCATTCACTTTGCATTCGAATAAAAAGCGACGGTTCGTTGATAATTGGTTGGAATATAGTATATCTAAAGATGCTGCATTTTGCTTTTATTGCTATCTATTCAAAGTCAACTTTGAACAATCAGGCAGTGACGTCTTTACTGAGGTAGGCTTTCAAAATTGGAAGCATGCAAGAGCCTGTTTTGAAAAACATGTGGGAATGGTTGGTAGCTTTCACAATAAAGCTGTTGAAGCTGCTGGTAATCTAATGAATCAAAAGACACATATTGAAACAGTTTTGGTCAAACAGTTAGAAGAAGCTCGTATGGCTTATCGCACTTGCTTGAATGCGTCAATTGATTGCACTAAGTTTTTGTTGCGACAAGGTCTTTCATTTCGTGGTCATGATGAAAGTGACACTTCAAACAATAGAGGTAATTATTTGGAGCTCTTGCAATTCCTTGCGGATCATGATGAGAAAATAAAGGCCGTTGTGTTAGATAAAGCTCCAGGAAATCTCAAGCTAATAGCTCATTCAATTCAAAAAGATCTTGTTCATTCATGTTCTATTGAAACCATTAAAACTATCATAAGTGATATGAAGAATGCTAGGTTCTTTTCTCTATTGGTTGATGAGGCACGTGATGTTTCTATAAAGGAGCAAATGGCGGTGGTTTTGCGTTATGTGGACAAAACTGGGAAAGTCATTGAAAGGTTTGTAGGAGTTCAACATGTTCCCGACACCACTTCAAACACATTAAAGGAGTCTATTGATGCCTTCTTTCATTTCAATGAGTTGAGCTTCTCCAATTTACGAGGGCAAGGTTACGATGGTGCTAGTAATATGAAAGGTGAGTTCAATGAACTCAAGACAAAGACTTTGAATGATCAACCTTGTGCATTCTATGTTCATTGCTTTGCTCATCAACTCCAATTAGCTCTTGTTGCCGTAACAAAGAATAATGTTGATGTTAACACATTCTTTCTATTGGCTAATAATGTGGTAAATAATATTGGAGCTTCATGTAAGCGTCGTGATGCACTTAGAGAGATGCAACAAAAAGAACTTATGAAAGCTCTTGAAAATGATTCTCTTATGACGGGACGAGGCTTAAATCAAGAAACTAGTCTCAAACGTGCCGGAGCTACAAGATGGAATTCACATTATGGTACTTTGATTAGTTTGATTATATGTTCTCATCCGTGGTCAATGTGCTTGAAATGATTGTTGATGATAATACCAATGATAGTGTGGCCGAAGCAAATAGGTTATTGAAAGACATACAATCTTTTGAGTTTGTGTTTCTCTTATTTTTGATGAAATCTATATTGGGAATCACGAATGATTTATCACAAGCATTACAAAGGGATGATCAAGAGATTGTGAATGCAATGGCTTTAGTCAACACATGTAAAGAACAACTACTCTACATGAGGAATGATGAGGGGTTTGACCTTTTGGTTGACAAAGTATTGTCATTTTGTGTTCAACATCATATTGAGGTTATTAACATGGATGAGACATATGTAGCTCATGGGAGGTCGCGCCGTAATACCCACAAAAAGACCAACCGTCATCGTTACAAAGTGGAGCTCTTTTTTGTTGTCATTGATTCCCAACTTACAGAGTTAAATGATCGCTTCAATGAAACAAGTACCGAATTGCTCATTTGTTTGGCTAGTTTGAGTCCAAATGATTCTTTTGCAGCTTTTGACAAAGAAAAGCTACTTCACCTTGCTCAATTGTACCCTCAAGATTTTACAAAGCAAGACCTATTGGCACTTGAAGATCAACTCGATATTTATATTCATTCTATGCGTTCAAGAAGTGACTTTTCTTAGTTGCAAAGCATTAGTGATCTTGCTAAGAAAATGGTGGAAAAAAGGTTGCATCGAGTATTTCAATATGTGTATTCACTTATTGAATTGGCTTTGGTTTTACCTGTTGCAACTGCTTCAGTGGAGAGAACATTTTCTGCTATGAATATCATTAAGAGTCCATTCCGCAACAGAATGGGGGATCAATGGTTAAATGATAGCTTAGTTGTTTATATTGAGAAAGATGTTTTTTCTTGTATTGACAATGAAACTATCATGACACGTTTTCAAAGTATGAGATCCCGTCGTGGACAAATTTAGTATTTCTAGCTTGTTTAGCACAAAGATTATGAATGAAATTTGTAATTTGCCATTTATTTGTTCAATGATATTTTCGTCTTGGTTTTTTTTTTTTTTGGAACTTTTATATTAAGACCACCCTAAGTTAAAATCCTGGAACTGCCACTGGTTCTAATGCTCCAAAAGTTTAAGAGAAACTCTCGATTTTCTATTAACCCTAAAAGTGTTTAAATAGTCTATATGTGAAAGGTAAATAAAATGAGAAATTACAAAATTTCCAAAACTATCCATAGAACTTAAAATTCATCTTGACCTACTAAATGTCGATAAAATGCCAAAAATCTTTAGTCGTGGCAAAAGCGCCATTCAGGATCACCTCATCATTTATTTTTGTTTTCGAGCCAAATCTGGAGAGATTTTTCATGTACACGAGGTAGTACATCACTTGTCACTAAACAAATGGTGAGATATATGTGCTAAAAAGTTAGTAACTTAAAAAATAAAATTTCTTTCCATTCATATTAAAACATGTGTTGTATTCATATTACAACTAAAAATTTCTCCTAAATCTGACACCAAAAAGTATTTTCCGGAAAGGTATTCACCGTGAAAACACTATTTATGCGAGAAGTTGCTTTCGACCCTTCATCCCTATATTAGTGGGATAGAGTGCCCTACGCACGTTTGAAATAGACATCCCACATTCATACACAATACTATGTGCTGGTTAAACCAATTACAAGCGGTTTGTTCATTGTGATTCCTAAGGACTTCCTCCTAATTTTTCTAGTAAACGATATTATTTACGCTAATGAACGGAGGAATGTGCTAAGCTTCACACTGAGCTAGCTATAATTATGTGGTTCAAATTCATGTTTGGAGAGAATCAAACCTAAGATATTTCATTTACAAGTAAAGAAAAGCATCACTAGACCGTAGTACTAAGTGACGATTTTCTCCTAATTAAATTGCCACTTTTTTGAAATGGACAGAGACAAAACAATGTTTACAAACTAGATGATCAGATATCAGTCTGCAGGATCACTCTCAGTCCCAGAACAAATTTCTGAAGTCATACTTTCTCCAATCACGCCTCACGATTGCCACTATTGCCATGCAGATTAACATTTTTTTGCATCAGATTCTCACAAGCAATAATATTATTTCTATAACTTGCAATGCATATATGATATATAAGGAATATAGTTAATGACGTAGTAAACATTTGACATGTAAAATATTTTTGTGACGTGTTTACTAGATGGAAATTAAAATAAGAAGTTGATATTCATGTGTTTACTGCTCATTAAGGAAACTAAAATAGGGTCCACACGAAATAAGAAACATTATTTCTCAAGTTGGAGGTATTGGATTCTGACGAGGAGTTGGTATTCCAATTATGGGAGGGGTAGGTGAATCTGTTCTGGTAAGAAGGCAACCGCTGAGATGTAGAGGATGGTGCAGTGAACATGGAGGGTGAGTTCTGGTGGTGAATTGGTCAGAAAGTATGATAAAGTCCAGGAATGTAAATCAGAGCCAAAAATCCATAAATCAATGAAAACCTTGAGAAATAGGAATGTCCATACTCCAGTGTTGCATCTAGCTCCAACACGAACTTTGTAGACAAAGGTTTCAGGGCGGATCGAGAGGTTGGCGACACTCTAGAAAGGAGGTTAGGGTTTTTCTTTTATCTGTACTAGTAGTGGAGTGGCTTGCTACTTTCAATAAGAAAAGGAAAATTGAGCAAGACCGTAATTTCTATCCGGTTACAATCATCATTCATTCGTTGAACCTTGGTGCGGAAAAAAAAGGGCCGCGGTCGAAACTCTAATTTTGTAAAAAAGTCGAGGCCGTCCAGACCCCGGGGGGAGGAGCTGTAGAGAAGGCAACTGTCCTTGCCTGAATGGCTGGGAGGCTGACCCCTATCCAAGCTGTGACATCCTCTGTGCCAATCTACACTATACAAACCATTGGGAGAAGGTACGATATTAGAGAAAGAGTGTGTAGTATGTTCGTTACGTACATACATACTCTCTTTTCACTTCCACTTGTTATTTGAGGATAATGTACTGTTATTACACCTTGAATTTTCTCTAACAAACGCTACTTTTGTTGATATCCGCTTCGATAATTTGGGTAATGTGGTAAACTTGTCACATATGTGGTGGCCAATTTCTCACACTTGTGGTGGCAAATCATTGTGTACACTTTGCTGTGGCAAATCATTATGTTTAGTGATATAATGATTAAAACCAAACACGAGATCTCATGCACGATGTCAATTTGTGGTGGGAGTTAGAAATCTGTTTTATGGTGGCAAATGACTCCTATTCACAACTAGTGTAGTCCTTATCATAATCCTCCTCCAAAACCTAGACAAATCATCATCCATCCACTCAAAGATCCTAAATCATCTAGACGCCTCTCTAGTGATATTTTTGGAGTGTGGGACTCGATGTTCAACAATTTCGGCCATTATGGGTATTATCGTCAAACACTTGGACCTCCTTATCCTTCACGGCAGGCATTTGTGGAAAATGCAACACAAAAAACCAATCTTTTGACATTGTACGTATTTTGCATTATACTAGTTACCTTGTTTCTTTTTCGAGAACGACCATTTGACACAGTCAAACTCATCTACAGCAACATCAACGGGGAAGCATTTTGATCACACGTATTCAGCATGGGTTTTAAAGACATTGATCTAGAAGCTCTTCAAAACCTTGGATGAGATATGTTGTGATCAATTAGAATGAACTTGAGTTCAGTCCGATTGTTTGTTGTGCCAAAATGTAAGATGAATATGAATGAACAAGATAAGTTATAAATCCACTATAAAGTGAGTATAAGTTGAGCTTCCTTGTATCCCAGAAATCAATAATTTGCATTAAACCATTCACACACCCGTTTCATACAAAGTGCGATAAATGTTAAAAAACATGTTACTCGGGGTTGCATGATTGCTCAAATTTGTTTATTATAACTTCATTGCTCCCCTTAACACTCTCTACTTTCTTCAATATCTAAGGATATTTCATCTCTTCCATCGCCTATTCGTCTTTCGACGTAACAAAATACATCGAATATATATGCTTACAAGCATATCATCCATGTAAACCTTAGCGATCTTATTTTGTATGCTAGACAAACATGGGAAGACTAGTTTTTGGTAGGTTGGTATGTGTTTTTTGATGATGCATTCTCATGTGGCAGTATAAATCAACCAAACGCGTTATCCATATGATCCTACCAAACTAAAAATATGCACATGCCAAATGCATATGCATTTTTGTTTGATTGTTTTTCAAAGGAAAAAAGCATATGGAATAGGGATGTGATATCTACACACCCCATTTTACTTTTTACATACCTTTTTAATTTTCGATCGTCAGATCGAATGAATTAAAGAAGATCAATGAATAAAAATTATTAAAAAATGTGTCAGAAGTAAAATGAGATTCTATGGAATAATACAGTGGAAGATGAAGCTGTTGGAACACAAGACTGATACCCCCACCTCACCACCTTCATCAAATCAAACAATTTTTTAATTAAAAAATTTATAAAAAAATATGAGTGTGTTAATATGCTGTCCACACACAACCTCTGTGTCAGTCAAACCCTTTATAATTTGGCAACATGTCCCATATCAGTAATTTCCCATTCTCTTCAAGGGGATTTCTGTCATAAAACGTTTCTTATGGTTGCAGAAACACCAAGAGGCAGAAGGCATTGAAGAACCCAACCTGTATTTTATGTTTTAGGAGTTGCAGATAGCTGCAAATTCAGAAATTCAACATAGCTGAGTTAAGAAGAAGCAGAGTCCATTAAATTTCACGCAATTTTATTTATCAAATCAGTTAATTATACAGGAGAGGCAGAGCAATTAATCCAACCACCATTGAAGAAGAAGCTCTCAGAGAGGTAAAGATTTTGCATTTATTGAAGCAGATGGCTTCCCAACTGCCATATTTAAGTTTCAAGCTTTCTTCTTCTTTAATAAAACCCAGAATCTCAAAATTTCAATTTCTTTTATTCAACTTGTCACTCCAATTGATGTTTGAATTTGCAGAAAGTCGATGACTGATGAAAACCCAGTTTAATCTGAACTCAATTTGATATGATTTTCCACATTCTCCACCGAAAGTCTCTGACTTTGATCACTGTCGTCACCGTCCTTATCCTTTCAACCTCCACAGCCGCCATAGCCAAAGCTCAAAACTCAAGCTCCTGCATACACACATGCGGATCGGGAAAATCCGCCAAAACGGTTCGCTACCCATTTGGATTCTCACCCAGCTGCCAAATCCGATTGAACTGTTCTGAAAATAACGAGATCAGACTCGGCAAATTCAGAGTCCTAAACGTGACCCCAAACGCCGTCTTCGTGAACCTCCCTGCAATATGCAACCGTCGGTTCGAATCCGTGATCGAACTCTTCGGCCCGAACTTCGGCCCGACTTGGAACAACAGCCTCCTCCTCCAGAATTGCTCGGCGCCGCAAAACGGCTGCCTCATTCCCGCCGATTTCGTTCAGAAGCAGTTCAATTTAGAGAGCTGCAGGTCCAGCGCCGATAACATCAGCTGCCTGTCTCAGCCGCACAACCAGTCAGAAGTTATGCGATTCGAGGACTTGAGTCGGACCGGGTGCAAGAACTTGTTCGGGTCGATTTCGGTTCAGTCGGATGGGGAGTCGCCGCTCTCGCTGGAGTTCGAAACGGTGGAGTTGGGATGGTGGGTCGGGGGACTCTGCGACTGCGATCCGAATGCCACGTGTACTCGGGTAAAGCTCGGCGAGAGGACGGACGGGTACCAATGCAGATGCGTTGATGGGTTCGACGGCGACGGCTTCAATCATGGGTCGGGCTGCCGGAGAGGTTAGTCAACGCGCTATTTTTAGTCTTTGTAAACTTTTAGTCATGGTCTTTGACGAGCAGTGGAAAAGTAGACAATTCCGTTTCGGTGGGGATTTTGGACTTGGCCAATGATGTGCTGCCACGTCACTATTTATGTTTTTCCATGGATTTGTTTAGCGAGATAACCAAAAGGTGCATTAATTAGGGAAAAATGGGGTTAAATTAAATAAAATTGGCTTACATTACTAAATTAGGGTCTAATTTGCAATTAATTTTGGTAATGTGTAGAGACGGAAAGTCAATTAGTTTGATTTTGTTACACTCAATTATTCATAAGAGGACTTTGCAGGCAGCCACACTGGATTTGAATTGGTCGTAGCAATGTCGATAGGCCGAAAAGCTGGAGGCTTAAATTGTTTATGAATTTATCCGAGTATTTTGAGCATAATTTGAGCATTGTTGAAATGAATCTGCAGTATTCTAATGTGTTCGTATTGTTTTGAGTCGATGGTCGCTATCCCAACGAAGGAATTCACCGTAAGTCAAAGCCTTTGTGCAATTTTCCCTGTTTGTTTATAGAGGATATTAGGTGAAGCACATGCCTTTACTAGGTATATTTAGGACCTTGGATCAATACAGGTTAGGTTGGGGAGGGGGAGAGAAGACTTGTAAAGTTACAGCACAAGTTTTTCCGGTGCAACTGTTCGTGTAGTAAACTTTGCTATCCGATTGTTGTGGACCTGATAAGTTATAACATTAACTAACGTAAACCTTGATAGCACAAGTTGGTTAATTAGGCTGACAGTCTCTCAAACTTACAAGTTCTACTGAATTCCTATTTCGCATCTTAATTCCTCACGGGGGATGTAGCAAACTTGGATTTGTACCGAGTTCTTGTTGAATAAATAAAAGCTTGCAATGACCTGTACAAACTGTTATAGTTGGAATATACCATACATAGGAAGTGAGAACTCGCAGGTGATTTACTCTGTGATCTCGAGCCTTGAATTCTGCTTGCAGTCCATTTTTATCTATGTGAATTGAAATGCATCTGTAACTTTTACCAATTGCCTGACCTATTAATATTCTGAAACTGAAATGTACATAGCATCACAATCTCAAGCTGGCTCGTTTTGTTCTAATTGTTTTTATACTGGTTGCCGTGTCTCTAGTGTCCAAGTGCAATCCTTCAAAGTACATGTCTGGTCGCTGTGGGGGAACAACAAGAGTTGGTGTTCTTATTGGAGGTAAATTTTCTACTTTTTACACTTGTTTCAAAATTTATCATATGCTCAGCCATGTTACTTTTTTTTTTCCCCGCTTCAGTTGTTTTCGCTTCTTCTTTCTCCACATCTCATTTTTAGACATGGTAACTCCTAAAAACATAAGAGCGTGAACTGTAATTCCACTGGTGATGCAATGCCGTATGGCCTTGTTGCTTAGCTGATATATTGATCAAATATGACTGGGACCTTATAAAATTTCATATATTTGGTTATCTTGTGTTTTCTCTAAATACTTGCGTGGCATTGGTTTTTGTCTTAGGGGTTATTGCTGGAGCTTTCATAATGGCCGGTCTATTTTTTATCTGTCACTTTGTTCGACGTCGCTCAACTTGCTTGAGAAACCAAATGAGTGCAAGGCGCCTTCTAAGCGAAGCAGCAGGCAACTCTAGTGTTCCATTATATCCCTATAAAGAAATAGAGAGAGCCACTAATTGCTTTGCTGAAAAACAAAGGCTGGGAACGGGGGCTTTTGGTACAGTTTATGCAGGAAAACTCCACAACGATGAGTGGGTTGCCATAAAGAAGATCAACCGTCGAGACACCAATGGCATTGATCAAGTCATGAATGAGATCAAGCTCCTTTCCTCTGTGAGCCACCCGAATCTGGTGCGCCTCCTAGGTTGCTGCATAGAGGGAGGTGAACAGATCCTCGTCTATGAATATATGCCTAATGGAACATTATCTGAACATCTTCAACGAGAGAGGGGCCAAGGACTTCCGTGGACCATAAGGCTCACCATCGCCTCTGAAACTGCTAATGCTATAGCTTATCTCCATTCTGAAATGAATCCACCAATTTATCACAGAGATATCAAATCCAACAATATACTCCTGGATTACAACTACAAGTCAAAGGTAGCAGATTTTGGCCTTTCTAGACTTGGGATGACTGAATCGTCATACGTATCAACGGCTCCACAAGGGACTCCGGGCTACGTGGATCCTCAATACCATCAAAACTTCCACCTCTCCGATAGAAGTGATGTTTACAGCTTCGGGGTAGTATTAGTAGAGATTATAACCGCAATGAAGGTGGTTGATTTCGCTCGACCTCAGTCTGATGTCAACTTGGCTGCACTTGCAATCGATAGGATTGGGAAGGGAAGCTTGGACGAGATAGTTGATCCCTTTCTGGAGCCAAATAGGGACGCATGGACTCTATATTCTGTTAACAAGGTGGGTGAGCTTGCATTTCGATGCCTTGCTTTTCACAGTGACATGAGGCCTTCTATGAAAGAGGTGGCAGAAGAACTAGAGTACGTCCGGTGCAGCGGGTGGGCAACAATGGAGGAGAACATATGCATGGGATCATCAGTGGCGTCGTCATGTTCATCACCGTATAATGGAAGTGAGAAATCGTCAAGAGGCATGACGGCGAAGAAGGCCGGTATACGAAGCCAGAGATCAATAGTTTCACTGAGGGTAGATAGTTCTCTAGCTTCCATGGAAGAGGACAAGGATAGCTCCCCAGTGTCTGTACATGATCCTTGGTTGAGTGACCAGAGTTCACCTTCAACAAACAGCTTATTGGGCAATGTAGTTAAGTGACGTCATAAAACAATGATCAACGATCGAGAAAAAGAAGAAGAAACAAGTTGCAAACTCTGACTATTATATTTTACAATTTCTTCTACCTTTTTGCCGCCTCCCTACATATTGCTTACAAGGTGCTCTCTTTTGTATGCATCCCACTAAATTCAACCACAGCACCAGAGGAACTAATTAAATACAAAAATTAGATCAAATTAGTAATTAATCTAAAACTTAATTGAAATTGCAAGTGACCCTTTACCACAGTGGTGGAAAGGTTTTGAGCCTTTGCAAGACGGCGTGAGTTTAAATCCCGTCAGTGGCTAATCTAACATTTAATATAACAAAATTCATCGTTTGACAAAGTGACCCTTTACCACAGTGGTGGAAAGGTTTTGAGCCTTTGCACGATGGCGTGAGTTTAAATCCCATCAGTGGCTAATCTAACATTTAATCTAACAAAATTCATCGTTTGACAAACAAAAAAAAAAAAAAAAAAAACTTATTTGAAATTTAGTATATAATCTCACAGCTAGCTCCCTTGTGTTTTATGAGTATTTTTGGCTCCACATCTTAGGTTTTTAGTCTCGTGGTCGGTGAGTTCAAACCAATTTATCCCATTAGATCTTAGTGTAAGTATATCCGTGTATTAAAACAAACATGTGGTCAATACATTTATACTAAAAAATTTCATGCTTGACCTCTCTTTAAAACAAAAAAAATGTTGATCGACTCAATCTTAATATTTAAAATATTTTGAAACGGCAATAACAACCTATTATATCATACCAAGAAACCCAATATCTTATTCATTACTCGAAACTCAAAAGAGCAATACATCCACCAATATATAAGATTGAATTGCCACAACTCTTATTGTTGTGTACAAATTAGCATCAGGTGTTTGCATGTAAAAGTTAGAAGGTGATGGTCGGAAGAATCGGTGGTGAAGGAGGGTGGCAATTAGCCAAGCAGTCGTCTAAATTAAGCCAGCACTTTTTATCAATAGCGCAAACCGCACATACGCTCTGTCCGCAATATTTTGTGCACATTCCTCCAATAAATCCCTTGCATAAAGGACCAGGGATTTCATCGCCTGTTATTACAAGAAAAACAAACAATATATCAATTAAACAAAATTTGTTGCGAAACAAATCTACTTAAAAAAACTTCCTCGATTTCAACACAAATGAACCGAAATTCGGTCTTATTGTCACTGTGTTAAAAAGTGTCAAATTTTAAACAATATTGGTGTAACCAACATGGGATGGACCAGTGGTTGAAGACGAATTCTAGACCCGTACATGTCCTAGGTTTGATTCATGTCGCTGGTAAATCACATGATGGTGGACAAGAAAGGCTGAAATGCCTGTATGAGTCTTTCCAACCCCTGAAATGGTAGACTGACCAGCGAAGCCACCAGCTGGTCCATTTTTTTGTTTTTTGTTTTTAAACAATATTGGTGTGGCAAAAATAAGAGATACTCACCTTCAACTTGAGCAAAGAGAATTATAAAGACAATGCAAGAAAGTGCAAATGAGACTGCGCGAAAGGTGGTTGCTGCCATGACCACTATGTTTGAGAGAGAATATCTATGTTAATGTATGTGACAATCAAATTCTTAGACCTTTACTTTCTTATCAATGCTTCTTTGGGATGCATGCGTGGTATTTTGGGAAACTAAATAAATATTTTTTTTTCAAGTAAGAAACTAAATACGAATTTTCAACTTCTCTCCTAATCTTGCATGTTCTTTTAATCTCACACCTTCACAAGAATCCAATGGTTACAATTTAATGTTAGTTTTTTTTCCATAAAACATTGGATTTTTCTTTATTTCTTTCCAATTTTAAATAAACAATTTAATTGTTTACACTTTTTTCTCGTTAGTTTCCATTAAGTATTGGATTCTTCTGACAATGAAATTTGAAAAATAACAAAAATTCGGACAACATATTGAATTATAACCACTATTTTAATTTTATTATAAATATAAAAAAATTTGATGTAAAAATATTAGTATACCCTTTTAACTAAAACATAAAATAATTTGACTTGTATTTTGAGTGTGGCAATACGTATTTCCTCGGAACCTTAAGCTTGCTAAGAACTGATGGGATTGCTATGTGGCCTTCCAAATGAAATTGCAGATTGAGTTAAGGGAATTTTGGTGGTTAAAGGAATTTTGGCTGCCACCAATATTTGAAGATGCATTTCTATCTCGTTATTTCTCTCTTGTATTCGCTCTCCTCTTTTTTCTTTTTTTTTTCCCCAATACTTCTCTCTTTTTTCTCTCCTCTTTCTTCCTACCTCTCTCTTCATATTTCCCCTCCTCTTCTTCTTCGTGGTGTTTCCTAGATTTATAAGTATTTTTTCCTTTTATGAGAACCTTTGAGATTTTATTTTGGTTTTTTATTCTAGTATTCTTTGAAAGCATTTGATTTTGAAATTTGATGATTGGTTTTTAAAGAACTGCTGGAACTTTGAAACCGGTCTTGCAAAACTGTTGGAATTTTGAAATCGATCTTGCAGAATCATTGAAATTTTGAAATTAATCTTGCCGAAGTGCATGAATTTCAAAATCGATCTTGCCGAAGTACATAAAATTTTGAATTTGATCTTGCAGAAATGCATTGTGGGACCATGATTTTCCAGAGCTAGAGTAAGACAAATCAGAATATGAATATCTCAGAAGTCCTGTAATGAACTTAATAACTTCTATCAGACTGAGTTGTAAAGATGGATTGGCGATGCCTCCACGTCTTGTGTTCAGGAAAGGTAGGCCAAGTATGTTGACTTCACCGAGACTGATCATTCTTGTTTCGCAAGATATGAAAACCTGATCCGATCAGGGATTAGATAAGTTACCTATGTTCTTGGAGATTCCTACAAACTAGAGGATGCAATTGATTCCTAGATATCTATGTTGATTTACACTACAATTCATTTCTTGGACCCTTATATCACTTTCTTTCAATGTTTATTTGGAAAGTGTGGTATTTTGAAAAACAAAATATTTGGGTGGCAAAAATAAGAGATACTTGTTGTAGTAAATATTTGCGTCTTCAATATTGACGAATTTATATCTATAGAGTAATTAAACTTCTTTGATCAATGATCATAGCCACGCTCTCACGGAGTGGGAGGATTTGGCCAATAGGTATCTCTTAAAATGGAGAGTGTTTATGGCTTAATCGTGTAGCGAAAGCTTACCATAATTTGGTGGAGAATAGGGTATTTATAGAGTTAGGGTTGACCACATGTGTAGGTTTTCCATGCCATGTGTCAACATTCAGTTGTCAAGGTGTGTCATCCGTTGGATAGAAGATATAACTATCTTAAAGATATTATTAATTAAATAAGAAATGTATTGGCACTCCAAAATTCTCATTGTGGACTCCAATTAAATTTTTAGACCTCTATATCACTTTTATATCAATGTTCATTTGAAATGTGTGGTATTTTACAAAATAAAGTTACATTTTTTTTAAAGTAGGAAATAAAATACGAATTTTCTTCTCCTCACTTAATCAACTTCCTCTTAATGCTTAATCTTTTAATCTCAACCCTTCACACGATTTCAATAGTTACAAATGTTTTTTCTTTCCATAAAACATTGGATTTTTTGCTTTCTCTTCCCAATCTTAAATAAAAAAATTTCCCTAAAATATTGATTCTTGTGACAGTCAAATTTTTGGTCCTTTATATCACTTTGTTATCGTTATCGATGCTTATTTGGAATGTGTGGGATTTTAAAAAACCAAATACCAATTTTCTAATTCTCTAATAAAATCAACCTGATTCTGTGCTCGAGCTACAAGTTTTTTGTGCGCAAAATGTTTACTTCTCAACATCACCTCTCACTCTTAAATTCACCACAACACTATGTACTTGCTGCTACTGATCCCAATGCCTTCATTGCCTGTTTAGTATAATGCTAAACGGAATAGAAAGAAATATAAACTTAATTTGTAAATTAAAGAAGAAGATTAAAAAAAAAACATGTAATTTCAATTGGCATGTATGTATATATATATATATATATATATGTATATGTAATGAATAACGAGTTCTGCACATTCATTTTTTGATTCTGCACGCATATATTTATAATTGTCACCCTTCAAATTAAATAAACAAATAAAAACAAGGGAAAATTAGGTTCTCATCCTTCTTTTTGTTACTCCATTGATTAAAATACTATTCATTTTCAATTTTTGATTAAGGTCCTTGGGTATTAATAACATCATTAATTAGTTGAATAATAAAATATTTTTATTTTTAAATATAATCATTTAGTGTTAAAAATGTTACAATTAGTATATTTATATTTATGGCTAAATTTTTTATCATATATTTTTATTTTTAGTTTGTACCTATTTTTAATTTGCAAATATTTTTTAATTTGTACCAATTTTCTTTTCATTTTTAATTTGTACCCATATATTAGTTTCTTTTTGTGCCCAATTTTTTAAAATTTTATTTGTGTTTGTACTCATGTGTATACCGTCACGCGCATTGTATATTTAATCAATGATAGAAAAATTACATATGGTATATTTATGTTTTATGCCTAAACTTTGTATCATATATTTATATTTTTAGTTTGTACCCACTTTTAATTTGCAACATTTTTTTAAAATTTGTAGTATTTTCTTTTTAGTTTTATTTTGTACCCATGTATTAATTTCTTTTAGCACCTATATTTTTAAAAAATTCAATTGTACTCATAATTTTTAATCTTTTATCTGTACCCTAAAAATTCATTTGTAGTATTTTCTTTTTAGTTTTATAATGTACCCATTCTTCTTTATTAATGTACCACTTTGTTATATGTGAAATGTACCTATTTTTTTGTAAAATGTACCAATTTTTTTAACACTATGGATACATTCTTTTGCCATTTGTTATTTCTTATGTTTACATAGTTTTTATCCATTTATTAAATCAAAATGTTTGAATTTTTTTTATTGTAACCGTTTCTAATAGTATTATAATGAGGGATTTTAAATTTATAGGATTATAAATCTCATAAAATATCAAAACTATAAAAATATAAATATTAATAGTAATATAATGAGGTATGCAAAGTCAAGGGACTTTGATCAAACTTTGAATATTATTAAGGTTTTTGTTGATGCACAAAACCGGAATGTCTTGGAACAACGTAAATCCGACCGTGAATCTGCACAAACGCTCAAGAACACGAAGAACACAAGGATTTTATCGTGGTTCACCCCAAGATTTGAGCTACGTCCACACTGATTGTATTTCTTTGACTGTATGTATGGATTACAAGTGTTTGGGGGAAGTCCCCCAGAGAAAGAAGAGAATGGAGAGGAGAGCCTTGGTGGTGTGAGGTCTCTCCTGAATGTAATGAGAGCTTCTCTTAGCCTTCTTAAGCTGGCTCTTTGCCCCCTTTAGAATGAGGGTAGGAGTCCCCTTTTATAGAATAAGGGGCTCCTCCTCTTTTACAAAGTATGGGCTTTAGTGTGAGGCCTAAATATAAGGCCTAAGGCCCAAATATACGAGGCCCTAAATATGGTATAAACAGTAGTCCCCCAAGTCTTCAGTCAAGAGAGTCTTTTGGCTGGAGACTTGAAATTCAGTCCATGTGCGGGCCGAAGTAACTAGATGCTGTTCTTGAACTGATGCCCGATATGAGGCGGTGCTCAAAGTGAAATGATGCTCATCCAGAAGTAGCACACGCTGCGAGGCTGCTCGGCTTGTGACTTATATTGCCTTGTTTGGCTTGGCTTGTGGCGTTTGAAAGTGAGGGAGTCCCTTTTATAGAATAAGGGCTCACTCCTCAATACATGGATGATGGGCTAGAGTTGATGCTCTCCAATAGTGGTGAGGGGAGTCCCTTTTGTAGAATAAGGGTTTGCTCCTCAATACATAAATATGGGTTCGGAGTGATGCTTACGGCGAGACGGTTGCTCAACTGGCGGCGTTGCTCTCTAATGAAGGTGAGGGAGTCCCTTTTATAGAATAAGGGTTCACTCCTCAGTACATGAATAATGGGTGCTCTCTAATGAAAGTGAGGGATTCCCTTTTATAGAATAAGGGCTCACTCCTCAATACATAAGTGATGGGCTAGAGTCTCCCAAGTATTTTTTATGAGGCCCAGTTGAGGCCCAATATATGGTACATAATGTAGTCCCCCAAGTCTTCGGTCAATAGAGTCTATTGGCTGGAGACTTCAAATTGAATCCATGTATAGGCCGAAGTGGTGGTTGTTCGGAGGCGGTATTTGTATACCCTGTACTGAAGCTTTGTAGGTGAAGCTTTGCAAGTGAAGCTTTGAAGCTAGAGCTCTGTAAATGAAGCTTTTGAAGCTAGAGCTCTTGTAAATGAAGCTTTTGAAGCTAGAGCTCTGTAAATGAAGTCTTTGAAAGCTAGAGCTTTTGTAAATGAAGCTTTTGAAGCTAGAGCTCTGTAAATGAAGTCTTTGAAGCTGATTGACATGAGTGATTCTCATGAATGTTTATGTTGATTGACATGAGTGATGCTTATGAATGTTAGCATGAGTGATGCTCATGAATGTTGACATGAATGATGGTCATGAATGTTTATGTATGATTGTCATGAGTGATGCTCATGAATGTTTATGTATGAATGACATGAGTAGTGCTCAAGTATAATTTGGAGTACTAGGCGTACTTTTGATGACCTGGTTGGTGGCATTTCAGGCCTATGGGCCTTTGCCCTCCACAACATGTCAGCCCATTTGTTTTAGGCTTTTCCTTTTTTTTTTTTTTTTTTTTTTTTTTTGACCCTCTGATGGGGTTTATACATATTACCCTCTGATGGGGTTTATACAGATGTCTCCGAAAGATAATAAAAATAAATTACATCATTCGGGTGGGGTGTTTATTCCTTGTTGTTTTTTTTTTTTTATGCTTTTTTTTTTTTTTTTTTGCTTTTGCTTTCGCTTTCTTGGAGGACCGCTCTTTTTAGGAATAATGGTGCTCGGTGTCTTGTCAATCCAACGTCCCAAGGCACTGACACAATGAGATGTTGGGACCTTGTAGTGGGATGGCAACAACTTGGCATCATTAGATGTCTGAATTCCTTTATCATCGACCACTTTCCAGCTGTGTGCTTTAAAGAAACCTGCTTTACCTTTACTCTTTTTGTTTTTGTTTCTTTTGACAAGCTGATGGATGGACAGGATGGCATGGGTCGGATTTAGCACATGCGTAGAGTTATTCCCTTTGTCCAAGTGGGTTGTTGAAGATAACCCATTACTGCATTATTCTTAGGGCTGTGATGATGATGCAGTTGAAGATTGTGCAGAGATATGGAAGACCAAGAAGAAGACTTGGCTCTCAGCTTTGTACGAAATGGGATTATCACTGCAATAGGCAAGCTTTGCAGTAGAAACATATAAAACTCCCATGACTGGATTGATGTGGACAAGTAACATGCAAATGAATTTTGAAGGTGCTACTCGGGAGTTGTCTCAAAGGTTGATCGAAAAAACACATGTAACTTCAGTGAACCAGTCCGTTGCTGTAATCCGTCATCGACGTCAAAACTAACCCGCTTAGCTGCACCAAGATCACCTAACAAATTCCTGAGGCTTTCAACAATCTTATCAGCTTGACTCACAACATAATCTAACGCCTTTCCTTGGCGACATCCTCCTCCATGAGGTCGAGACAGACGACGGCAGTGTCGGCTGGGGATGATGATGGATCATCATCTCTGGCCCTGAAGAGGATCTGCCATGTCATGAGGTGAGGGGAGATGAGTGATGGTGTAGACGGGGTGACGTCACGGAAGGAGTGTAGTCTTCTGAGTGATCTTGTAGTCTTCTGAGTCCTACACGGTTCCTCCAAGTTTCTTCACGATCCTGATATCATTCAGGTCCACCATAACTGGCTTCCCCTTCTCCATGACCGGGAGAAAATCCTCTTTACGCTTTCCAAATTGAAAAGCCTTTCGCCGTCGTAGGTGAACGACAGGACCAGGAGGTTGTTGACGGTTACGTGCTCCAGGACGACGAAGGTCGCAGATCAGGTGGACGTTGACGGCCGAACCAGAGCAGCAACGACGGTAGTAGCAACGATGACATGAAGTATTGCAGATAAGACCTGAGACGACGAAGGTCCGCAAACCTTGATAATCTTTCAGATAATTGCATAAAGGTCTCCATAAAGTTTCTTACCAGATGCAATTCATCTGATTGAGAGACCAAATTATATGTCCTGTTGATGCACAAAACCGGATGGTCTTGGAACAACGTAAATCCGACTGTGGATTTGCAATGAAATGTAAATAACACAAGATGTATCGTGGTTCACCTCAAGGTTTGGGCTACGTCCACACTGATTATGTATTTATTTGAGGGAATAGAGAGGGAGATGGTGAAAGCTTCTGAGAGCTTCTGAGGATGAGAGAGGGGATCTCAGGCCTAGGAATTGGCCTCCGAGAGTGAGAGTGAGGCCCTTCCCAATTGTGAGGGTGAGGGGTCCTTTTATAGAATAAGGACTCCTCACTTATTACATATCTGCCCCTTCCTTTATCCCATAATTACATTTAAGTTCCCTGAGTATTTGTACGAGATCTAAATACGAGGCCCTAAATATGGTATAAACAGTAGTCCCCCAAGTCTTCAGTCAAGAGAGTCTTTTGGCTGGAGACTTGAAATTCAGTCCATGTGTGGGCCGAAGTAACTAGATGTCGTCTAGAACTAATGCTTGATATGAGGCGGTGCCCAATCTGAAATGATGCTCAACTAGAAGTAGCACATGTTGCGAGGCCGCTCTGCTTGTAGCTTGTGTTGCCTTGGTTGGCTCGGCTTGTGGCGTTTGAAGGTGAGGGAGTCCCTTTTATAGAATAAGGGCTCTCTCCTCAATACATAAGTGATGGGTTAGAGTTGATGCTCGCAGTGAGACAGTTGCTCAGTAGGCGGCGATGCTCTCTAATGGTGGTAAGGGAGTCCCTTTTATAGAATAAGGGCTCGCTCCTCAATACATAAATCATGGGTGATCTTTCAATGAAAGTGAGGGAGTCCCTTTTATAGAATAAGGGTTTGCTCCTTAATACATAAATAATGGGCTAGAGTCCCCCAAGTATTTTTCATGAGGCCCAGTTGAGGCCCAATATATGGTACATAATGTAGTCCCCCAAGTCTTCGGTCAATAGAGTCTGTTGGCTAGAGACTTCAAATTGAATCCATGTATGGGCCGAAGTGGCGGTTGTTCGGAGGCGGTATTTGTATACCCTGCACTGAAGCTTTGTAGGTGAAGCTTTGTAGGTGAAGCTTTGCAAGTGAAGCTTTGAAGCTAGAGCTCTGTAAATGAAGCTTTTAAAGCTAGAGCTTTTGTAAATGAAGCTTTTGAAGCTAGAGCTCTGTAAATGAAGTCTTTGAAAGCTAGAGCTTTTGTAAATGAAGCTTTTGAAGCTAGAGCTCTGTAAATGAAGTCTTTGAAGCTAGAGCTCTTGTAAATGAAGCTTTTGAAGCTAGAGCTCTGTAAATGAAGCTTTTGAAGCTAGAGCTCTTGTGAATGAAGCTTTTGAAGCTAGAGCTCTGTAAATGAAGCTTTTGAAGCTAGAGCTCTTGTGAATGAAGCTTTTGAAGCTAGAGCTCTGTAAATGAAGTCTTTGAAGCTGATTTGACATGAGTGATGCTCATGCATGTTTATGTTGATTGACATGAGTGATGCTCATGGATGTTGACATGAGTGATGCTTATGAGTGATGCTCATGGATGTTGACATGAGTGATGCTCATGAATGTTGACATGAGTGATGCTCATGAATGTTTATGTATGATTGGATGAGTGATGCTCATGAATGTTTATGTATGATTGACATGAGTAATGCTCATGTATGACTTGAAGTACTGGGCGTACTTTTGATCACTTGATTGGTGGTAATAGCGGCAGGTTGTCGAATAATTGTGGAGTACTTGACGTATTTTTGATCGCCTGGTTGGAGCTATTTTGGGTTTCTGGGCCTTCGCCCTCTACATAACATTCCAGCCTATTTATTTTGGGCTTTGCCTTTTTTTTTTTTTTTTTTTTTTTTTTTTTTTTTTTACCCTCTGATGGGGTTTATACAGATGTCTCCGAAAGATAATAAAAATAAATTACATCATTTTGGTGGAGTGTTTATTTCTTACTTTTGCAGTGTTTCCATGTGCCTCTCTTTTGCTTTCTCTTTATTTATTTATTTATTTGCGTTGTCCGAGGGCCTTTCTTTTTGTTGGATAAGACCGAATCTTGAAGCTTTTTCTGGATGGACGAAATGTTGGAATCCTTCTTTTCGGATTTGGACTCCAGTTTCTTAATTGTGGCGGGCAGATGGCAGACAGTCATCATATCATTAATAATAAAGAAAATTTATTATTAACTTATCTTCTGCCTGTCTTCCACTACTGTCTTCCTCATGTCCGCTCATCTTGAATGCCCATTTCTTTTGTGGAGGATGAACAAAGTTTGATGCGGCAGATACTGTAGTTTTAACATTTTGCAAAGTATCCTTCAAAAGCTCAGCATTCCCCAAATCCAAGCTCAATCTACGATCCAAAGAAGCTCTTTTGCTCTCATCAATCATGGGTTGCTGCAATGCTCGACCCACAATCCCAGATCCAATCCCTCTGAGCTTCCTGTTGTCTGAGCTGCAATCCATGCTCGTGACCCACAAGTCACGTGCTCAACGCTTCCCTACAGTTTGAGCATCGGCATCTTCGCCTCTGAGAGTCTCGCCACTCCAGCCCCTTCGCAACTGAAGTCGTTCTTGTAGGGACGAGTAGGATAGGAAGTCAGTTAAGACGGTGCAGTCGCAGAAAAATGAAGAAGAAGAGGAGCATAGAGACCAAGGTCACGGACTCGAAAGCTGTCACCAGCGGCCGAACAACGTCGTCCACGATCGACAGGCTCAGCTCCGGGAACCACTCCAGAAGCCTCCGAGACCGAAATGCTGATGTGGACCACCACCAAGACATTCTCTCTTGCGTCCATGTGTTTAGTGTCCTCACCCTTGTACTTGTCTGTCGTCACCCACTCGTACGACACGTACAGAACACCGGGCTTCAGAACCCGGAAGGTCTCGGCATACACCTCCTCCAGCTTCGGTGCGTGACACGTCGCCTCGATCGAGTGCGCATCGTCGAAGCTGCTATCCGGGAATGGCATCTCAAGAAAGTTCTCGCATCTGACGTCGAGAATTTGGTCTCCGGGTTTGACATCGATGAGATCAGGGATGCCAAAGATGCACTGATGGACTGGAGCTGCTGCTTGTGTCGTTCATCCTCAGAGATGGTGACGGCAAAGGCAACACCCTGAGTACCCTTGATAGGGGTGGTGGGTACCGACTTCTTCTTCTGCAGCGAGTGGAGCTCGTCGATCGTCTGAGCCTTCACAGGGGGTGTGCTGTCGTCGGGATACACCTTATTTCCCTTCTTCTGCGTCTGGATCTTCGACAGCCCTTTGTCTTGGAGGAGAAAGAGAGAGATTTACATTTGGATTTCTTTTTTGATTTCTTTTTATTTCTTTTTTTTTTTATTTTGGTTTCTGTGTAGGACTGACCGAGAGTGGAGAAAGATAGAGATTTGGTTTTTTGGATTTTTGTGATTTAGCAGATCCACAGTGGTATGAAAAATTGAGGGAGAACCGACATAGCTTTTCGTGTCGATTCCCACAGACGGCGCCAAATGTTGATGCACAAAACCGGATGGTCTTGGAACAACGTAAATCCGACTGTGGATTTGCAATGAAATGTAAATAACACAAGATGTATCGTGGTTCACCTCAAGGTTTGGGCTACGTCCACACTGATTATGTATTTATTTGAGGGAATAGAGAGGGAGAGGGTGAAAGCTTCTGAGAGCTTCTGAGGATGAGAGAGGGGATCTCAGGCCTAGGAATTGGCCTCCGAGAGTGAGAGTGAGGCCCTTCCCAATTGTGAGGGTGAGGGGTCCTTTTATAGAATAAGGACTCCTCACTTATTACATATCTGCCCCTTCCTTTATCCCATAATTACATTTAAGTTCCCTGAGTATTTGTACGATATCTAAATACGAGGCCCTAAATATGGTATAAACAGTTTTAATCAAAGAATGTTAAGGATTAGGGACCGCTTCCAAAGTATCCCTAAAAACAATGAACAAAAATAAAACGTAAATTTGCACAAAGAAAAAAAAGGACGTGAAGAAATCATTTTCTTAAAAAATACTTACATTTGGTAAGAGCCAAGATTGTTATGAAGACCATGCAGAACAAAACCAGCCGCACTTTGATTGCCATTGATATACTTGAAAGAGAGTCAGAATACAATTTAGTGGTGATACATGGTCAAAATATTGTTGGGTTTTTATAACAAGAAAATTTAAGCCTCAATTTATTACTGATGATCCATGGTAGTACACCTAGAATCCAACAACACTAAAAAAAGTAGTAATGTAACTAAAAAGATTTTAAACTATTAATTAAGCATCCATCTAATGCAAACTCTATGCCTTCCACTTGTGGAGAGATTTTCAAGTGTGTTGAGAACACGGTTTGATATACTAAGTGTCGTTATATAAATGATTAGACACCTGAATAAACTTCTCTTCAATTATGTTATGACTCTTGGTATATCGGACTGTATTCTTGATAAACTGAAAAATTTATCCCATTTGTGATGGTTTAACCACCTTACAATTTAATACAATTAAATTTTGTTTACATTTTCACATCTCAACCATTTTTTTTAAATAAATAAATTTTATTTGACATTCAGCCATTCAGGTGGAGTATGACATTGAAGTTTAACATTTCACTTTTGACATTTACTCTTTGATATGCTATAAATTAAATACTCCTAAGTCGATTATAAACTTAACTTATTTCCTCACTCTTTCTAACGAATTGGACTAAGGGATTTATCTTGACAATATGTTTTCTGGGAGGGACGGAGGTGTGTGAATACTTTACTTGGAGGGCCGATATATAATTCCTCCTTTTCCACAATTATTTTATCATTGAAGTGTAGATATATTCCTAAATTTTGCAAATAAGACCACATATAAGTTGTAGGTTGGAGTAACTATAGAAATCACCACACTACAAACTACTTTCTATAACAGCCCAAAAATGTTTTAGGAAGTGTTTCATATCATTTTCTCCAATGCCATATTCGATCGTGCTAACTTTTTGTAACATTTTTTAATTGCTATACAAATATACTATAATCACCTTTTATGGCATTTAAAAAAAAGCTATGAAAACTTTACTGTAACAATTTCAAAATGCTATAATTATTTTCCATAGCAATTTTCTTATTAGAAAATACTATTATAGCTTTTTAGCACTTTTATACAATTCATAGCATTTGACAACATATAATAGGAAATATTTATAACAGTTTTTGAATCATTATACAATAACATATCACTTTGACATCACTATTTCAACCAAGGAAGACAAACTGTCTTTCAAGGGCGGCACATCCATTCATGGATGATAACTTGACGTCTGTTAGGTACGTTTATCATTGCATGCATGTTTGTAGTTGATATATGATTTCGTTACTTTAGCTACATGCGTTTGTACCAATATATGTTCTGAGAGTTCATAATACATTGATCACACTTACTTATCACTTTATATGGTACGAAAATCAAAATGAAACACAATGAGTAACATCCATGCTAATTCGTACCATTCAAATATTTCATATTGTCCGTCACTTCCCATTGCATTTGGGAATGGAACTATTATTTAATTAATAATTCTAATAATCAAACACCATTTACCATTTCAATGAAACAATTGGAGATGAAGAGTTACATCATGTATCAAAATTAACCAGTCACACCTATACCCAGTCCCAACTCTTAATCGATCTCATTTTAATTTCCATTCACAATTATAAAATTAAATAATGTAATATTCGATATTTAATTTTCTAAAACAATCTACTAACCAAAATTCTTCCCCAAAATATGGCTTGACGCTTCATATAAAATACCAAGAAAATCAATATCTTATTCATTACTCGAAACTCAAAAGAGCAATACACCCACCAATATATAACACTGAATTGCCACAACTCTTATTGTTGTTTACATATTACCATCAGGTGCTTGCATGCAAAGGTTAGAAGGTGATGTTGGATTTATGCAATATAAATCAACCTTTTAAGTGGTTTACTACATGTCATAGGAATGTAGTATTGGAGAATAATGTTAATTGTGATTTGATCTCTTAAAGATATCAATCCTATATAAGGTGTCTTATATTGACAATAGGATTGATGGAATCCTTATTGAATATGATTATGATACTTGACTTGGAGGCTAAGAAAGTAAGTTTATGTTTCCTTTATGGATGGAAACCCTACCTTTTAGCCTATATAAAACAATGGTCCCTATAAGCACTAGAACACACAACATATAATGCTTCCCATAGAGTAGTTGTATTCGGCTAGGAGTTTATAGAAGATCCCGGTGTTGCCGTGCTTTGCTACTATTGTGTTTAACTTCCATGGCTGCCATTGGAATTAGGTCAGTCACTTCTTTGTTTGTGTTTTAATTGTATAACTTTATAAGGCTAACATGTGATTGTTGGACTAGGAGCCGGTGCTAGAGGACGAAGCGTTTCGCAATGAGCCAAGCAATCAAATCCATTGACCCAGCAGCTACCATCATAAAAGCAAATAGCACATAGTTTTACAGTCTTTCCGCATTTTGCAGAGTCTTTTCCTCGATATCCCGAGCATGGAAGCTGATATTTATTAGTGTTGTTGATAGGATGAGTGCTTTCATTGCCTGGTCAAGTTTATAATACAAAAAACAACATTTAAATTTTAATTAAACATAGTTTATTGTGAAACAAATTGACTTCAAAATATTGGTTCCCAAATTGTGAACAATATTTGTGTGGGAGAAATAAGTGATACTCACATTCAACTAGAGCTGCTAAGAGAATTATGCAGACAATGCAAGAAAGTGCCAATGAGACTTTGCTAACCTTAGTTGTTGCCGTTATCACCTTTGTATGAGAAAGAATATCTATGTTGTTGTAAGTGACAATCAAATTTTTAGCCTTTTATATCATTTTCTTATCAATCTTTATTCTGAATGTGTGGTATTTTTGGAAACAAAATAAATTTTAAAAAGGAGATTTAAAATTTAATAATAACGCTTATACGACTTTTGGAAATGTCATAAAAATCACATAGATATGCATATTTGAAATCTTTATAGTTTTACCAAGTATAATGAGTGTTATTAGATATTTGTGCATTTTGAAACGCTTTTGACACGCTGCATTTTGAACTTTGATTGATGTGCTTTTGACTAAATATCTGTGATTATGTTATGGAAAATGTTATTAACACTCTTAAAATATCAATTATGCAGTTTATGTGGATGCAAATTTCCGCCTTCTTTTGATTGACGAATCTGCACCTGCAAAATAATGACACCTAAGATTAAGGCCAAAAGCCTCACGTGCCCACGATGATTTGGGGGGGGGAGGGGCTTTGGCTGAAGAATCTCCGATGCCAAAGTTAGAATTCTAAAAAGAATGTGTTTGAGTGTTTGTGGGTAGCAAAAAGCCTTTTTAGGGGTAGCTCAAACTCCCTGAATTTTGGGTGAGAATATTCTAAGATATTTGTGTAAATAAATATCTTAGAATAATTAGGTAAATATCATAAATAAATGGGATTATGATAACTTACTTGAAAGAGGTCTTCTCTGATTATGAGTGTATTTATGATAAGAATAAGGGATTATTTTATCATAAATACCTTTGACTTTTCCCACGGGCAGGGGTGCCTTGAGCAGTTGTTGATTTCTGCCTACTCTACCTCAGCTGCACGTGGTGAATGAGGCTACTCCCTGCTCATTTAATAGGGGCAGTCTTGTTTTTCTTGGGAAATAATCCACGTGTCAGCTCCACAATTTACATTTCTAAATTTTAAAAAGAAAATTACACTTGGGAATGCAAAATTATTATTTTTGAATGTAAAATGACCTTTTTGACATTTGCTAAGGTTATCTCCAATTCAAAATAGAAAATGTAAAAGTTATAAATCATATTTGACTACAAATTTGGTGTTGTATGTTATAACATTTTCAATGCATACGGAGCCAAATTTGACCGTTAACTTTTACACATAAAAGAGAGTTTAAGTCAACTTTAGAGCTAAACATAACTTTTATTTTATATCATCTAGATATTGCCGGGCCTTCCACTTTTAATCTTAGAGTATTGTCCAAAGACATAACTTCGATTACATTTAATACCAAAGTCATATATAACTACTCTAAATTTTTCTAGTACATTGAAGGGTGTCGGAATCCAAATTTAAAAAGCCTTTAAAGATAGATATGTTCATGAAAGTGTAGATGTAAGTAGGATGGTGACCCGCCCAGGCCAGAAGTGTCGTCACTCCTTGAGCTAACCTCAAGGACTTGCGTACATGCATGTATTCTTGAGAGAATTATTGGCTGCTATAATGTAGATGTTTATCTCTTCGATTATCTTGTTTAACAACACTAAACCTAATCAAAGTAAAACGACATCACAAAAGTAAAACGACATCACAATATACTAATACGGAAGTCTTCAAAAGGGCTCATCACAACTTATATATTCATGGTCTGCGATGTTGAGACAAAGTAATAAGCCCTAATACATGTATAGCTCTCTAAAATTTGACGAGCAAGAGATTAGCTAGGAATGGCATTTTGTATTACATTCTTTGAAAGTATCCCAACATATGGTGAACCAATCACAATAAAAATATATTTTTGTGCCCAATTTCGAGCCCGAGCTACAAGTTTCTTGCGAGCAAACGTTAAATTCTCAACATCACCTCTCACTCTTAATTCTCCACAACAATATCGTTCTTGATGCTGCTAATTGATAGGTGCATTATTTATCATATTTTCATATTAATTATCCCTAAGTTTTGTTAAGAAATTGATTATAAAAGAGCCTTATTACTTTCCTTTTCTCAGTTTCAGCCATTCTGCGCACGCATGACGTTTTTGGTGATAACTCGACTTCCCGGAGGAGTTTTGATGCAAGACCAATTGGAGAAGGAAACTAAGAGGCTGAAGATCGTTGTCTGAATTTCATAATTTCCCATGAAGCCATTCATTCCAGTTTCACAAATCAATCCCGCCGAAATTGTTTTTCCGTCAAAACTGCGCAACTGTAGGAGAATGAAGATTTGGAGTCTTTCCCGATTTTTCCTAGTGGCGTGCGATGTGTGCTTGGAAAGATAAGAGATAAAGTTACGTTTCCCATATTTTTTATAGAAATTTCCAGAAGATAAATCGACCCCAAAACTGGCGTGCAAGACAGATAACGTGTTTCCCAAGTCGAGAAGGATTCTTTCCTGGTTTATGTCATTAATTGTTTAGGGGTTTGTTTTATTTTAGGACACTTTCTCCCATACTTTTTAGGGTTTTCTAGTATAAATAAGGTCCCTAAGCTCTCTCTAAAGATCCATACTCACCGCATATCATCCATCATCCCCGCATACCCATATCACCCACATTATACACCATTCACCATCTCCGCAATTTGTGAAGAAGAGCTTTAAGGACGTGCTTTGTCATGGATTCCGGGTTCTATCTTTCTTTTATTTTTATTTCTATGTGTAACTAAGTTATTTTTTAAGGTTTATGATGAAGCCATGACATGAATATTTGCGAAGTGCTTTGTTAATTATTATCTGATTATATGCCATGTTATATTCTTAATCTTTGTGGGTACTTTATTCTGGATTTGAATTTCTAATGATTGATCACCTTTAGGAATTTTGCATCTAGATAGTTAGATAAATCTATGAGGATGACCAATATCAATTAGGTTTATTGGAACTAAGATTAAGAAGAGTAGACAAACGAGTGAGGATGACCAATATCAAACTAGTCCTACTTGGTTGACATGATTCTTCTAGGCTTAATGGGTTTTTATGTGTTTAATTGTATGCCTAACCAATAGGATATAATTATCATGTAGAGATACAAGAGTTGATACCTGACCACGGATTAATTCATACCTTAGAAAGAACAACCTTTAACATTGGTATGGTAATTGGATGGTAGTTGGCTCTAAGAAAAGTAAATAGGATTGTTGTTGGTGGATTCATAACCTTAGACTTCCATTGTTTCTCAATTTTTTCTTGTGTCGTTTGTGATTTTAATTCATTGTCTTTTATTTTTCTTGTTAATTTTAATTTTAATCAATTACTCAATTCAATCTATCCTTTATTTGTTTAATTAAGTCTAGCGTGATTAATCGGTTTAATTGGTGTTGAAGCAATCCCTGTGGGATCGACCTTGTATGTGCATATATTACTACAATTGATTTGTGCGCTTGCGAGTTTAATTTGATTTAAATTAATCTATTATTTAGGTTAGTTTAAATACACATCACTAATACCAATGCCTTCATTGCCTATTTAATTATAATGTTGTTTGGACCCAATTTTTCACGCACTTGGTCCATTTACTCTAAGCTTTTGAATGAAGGAAATATTAAGGATCTGGATTGGTTTCCAAATAAAGGTTGAATCAATCCCACAATCAATATATGTTCAGAGTCCTAGTCGAAGACGGCGAGACTTGCAGGCAATAGAGTTTCAACCGAGAACACTTCCGAGTATATTAAGAGATTATGCCGAAGAATTATAATATTACCAGAATTATACCCTACTTGCCATCATGAAATTCATCCCTTTAAATAGAAGTGATTTTGCAACGTAGAAAGCCCCTTCAACTCAACAAACAACTCAAACATTCTATGCAAAACTTTCTCACATTTATGAGAAAAATACTAATTATCCTAACCCCTCGTCAACACACCTTTAATTAGTTTGAATTAACCATACTGTGTAGGTAACTGACGACGAGTTCAGTTTGAGTTAAACCACTGAAGCTGGAATCAGTCGACTGAGTTAGTAAGAGGAAAAATGTCGCACGACCTTATGACAAAAAGAAGAAAAGAATTCAGATGCAAAAGTAACAAAATTAAGTTTGAATTTATAGAGAAAGGGATAAAGAGAGAGGAGATAGTTGAGTACCTAGAGATTTTGATTTGAGATTTAGCAGCAAAAGTAGACAAGTTGCTAGTGAGAAAGAGAATATTGTTGTAGATAGAGTGAGAGATCGAGTTGCTGAGCAAAGAGGAAGAAGAAAGGAACTCATACTTGAAAAATATCAGAATCTTTGGCCGACGAACTAATTCGTCAAGCACAGGTACCAATTCGTCGGGAAAAGGTATTAAAAATGTGACATGTGTATTCCAACCTGAAATCGAGCAAACTCAGTTTGTTCGTCGGGCAAAGGTTCTATAAAAATGCTACGCATTTTAGTTTTTTGCCAAAAAATTGGTGGGAAACACCTTTGCCCCACGAATAGATTTTTGATTTTTTGAGAAAAATAGAGGGAATTTGTTTTTCCTGACCAATATAGTGCTTTTGCCTGACAAAAATGTTAAGTTTGCCCGACGATAGGTATATTTCATCAGGCAAACACCAAAAAATAAAAAATTTATTCAAAATTTATTTATTTTCAAACAATTAAAAGATCACGACCACCAGATAATGAGTTTGTGGTTTTACCCTCAATGAGCAGATTTTTAAAGTCATCAAAATCGGATCTAAACTAGCCGTTAAATCATTATGATACATTTTTAACCGTCGAAAGATTTCTTTCGTTACTTACTCCCTAATGTTTGTTGTTGGCAATTTTTGGCGTATACGATCTCATACTATATTCAAACAAGTGTAATGGTTGGATAGTTGAAATTTATTTGGCAAGAGTGCAAAATCAACGAAGGAAGTCTTTCAATTTATTTGTACCACATTGGTTTTTATTTTCATCGGGTAAGGTTTAGTTGTTTAGTTTATTGTATTGCTTTTAGTTTTTAATTTTATTTTTTTACCCGATGAAACTTATCATCGCACAAGGTTTTGTTTTTTAGTTTAACTGTATTGCTTTTATTTTTTAAATTTTAGTGTTGCAGAAGTTTTAGTTTTTTTAGTTAATTGCGTTGTTTTTATTTTTTTAATTTTATTGTTTTGAAACTTTTTTCTGCAAAAGGTTTAGTTTTTAGTATAATTGTATTGCTTTTATTTTTGTTACTTATTGTTTTGCCCAACGAAACTTCATGATGTGCCAATTTTTTTCTTTAGCTTTGCCCGACGAATGCTTTTGTCGCGTAAGGTCTCTGACAAAAATCGAAATGTTAACCACTATTGCCCGACTCCCGACCAAAGTTTTGATTTCGTCGGGTAAAATTGTGTTTAGCAAATATTAATTTCTAATAGTTATTGCGTTAGAAAGTAGTTTTGGCCTTTATAATATTCCATGTACTAGGGTTATATAAGAATCATCATAAGTACTAGGCTCATTGTATTAGGATTAATTGGATTCATGTACTAGGGTATTTTGTCATTTTAGCCTTATTTAATGGAGATTTTTTATGGAATGACCAAAATGATTGATGGTGGACAAACTTAGGGATCACTTCTATTGATTTCAAATCTCAGAGACCAAAGTAAGGAGTTATGCAAATCTCATGAACTATTTTGGCTAAAAAGCCAAAGAAAAAAGGGAATGGTGGGTAGGGCCAATGGCTTTGTAGCATAAGAAAAGGGAAGAGATGAGTGAGAGGGAAATTAGTGTTTTAATTCAAGGGTACTTTTGAACTTTCACATGGACATTTGGTTAAATTTATAAGAGTAGTGAACATCAGGCTAAAGTTCATTTTGTGGTACAAAAAGTGGCTAGTTATCAAATTTTGTCATAAAATTTTGCCCCCTATATTTGAAGATGCATTTCTATCTCGTTATTTCTCTCATACTCTCTCTTTTTTTTCTTTCAATACTACTATCTCTCTCTCTCTCTCTTTTTCAATACTTCTCTCCTTCTTCCTACCTCTCTCTCTTCATATTTCTGTTTTCATCTTTGTAGTGTTTCTAGATTTATAGTTTCTTTTCCTTGAGATTTTATTTTGGTTTTTGATTCTAGTGTTCTTTGAAAGCATTTGATTTTGAGTTTTGATGCTTTGGTTTATAAAGAAATGCCAGAACTTTGAAACCGATCTTGCAGAATTGTTGGAATTTTAAATCGATCTTGCAGAATTATTAGATTTTGAAATTGATCTACAGAAGTGCATGGAGTTCGAAACTGATCCTCCAGAAGTACATAAAATTTTGAATTTTATCTTGCAGAAGTGCATTGTGGGACAATGATTTTTTAGGACCAGAGTCAGACGAATCAAAATATGAATACCTCAGAAGTTCGATAATGAACTCAATAACTTTGATCAGATTGAGCTGCAAAGATGGATCAACAATGCCACCACGATTTTGTTCAGAAAAGGTAGGCCAACTATGCTGATTTCACCGAGTTTGATCATTCTTGTTTCACAAGATATGAAAACCTAATCGGATCGGGAATAGATAAGTTATCTATGTTCTTGAAGATTCCTACAAACTAGGAATTGACGTGCATTGCAAATAATCACACTTTTAAGAGGATGCAATCTACTCCTAGATATCTATGTTGATGTACATTACAATTAAAGTCTTGGACCTTTATATCACTTTCTTATCAATGTTTATTTGGAAAGTGTGGTATTTTGAAAAACAAAATATTTGTGTGGCAAAAATAAGAGATGCTTGTGGTAGTAAAGATTTGTTGTTTTCAGTCTTGACAAATTTATACCTACAAAGTAATTAAACATCTTTGATCAATGACCATAGCCACGCGCCCACGGAGTGGCGGGATTTGGCCAATGAGTTTCCGATGCCTAAGTCAGTTTCTCTTAAAATGGAGAGTGTTTAGACCGTGTAGTGAAAGCTTACCAGAATCTGGTGAAAAATGGGTATTTATAGAGTTAGGGTTGACCACATGTGTAGGTTTTCCATGCGAAGTGTCGACATTCAGTTGTCAAAGTGAGGAGACTATCTTGAAGATATTATTAATTAAATGAAAATTGTATTGGTACTCCAAAATTTTCATTGTGCACTCTAATTAAATATTTAGACCTTTATATCACTTTTATATCAACGTTAATTTGAAATGTGTGGTATTTCAGAAAATATAGTTATATTTTTTTTAAAGTAGGAAACAAAATACGAATTTTCTCCTTCTCTCTTAATCAACTTCCTCTTAATATTGCCTAATCTTTTAATCTCAACCCTTCAAACGATTTCAATAGTTAGAACTAAATGTTAATTTTTTTTTTTCCCGTAAAACATTGGAATTTTCATTTTTTCTTCCCAATTTTAAATTAAAAAAATTTCCTTTAAATATTGATTCTTGTGACAGTCAAATTCTTGGTCCTTTGTATCACTTTCTTATAGTTATCGATGCTTATTGGGAATGTGTGGTATTCTGAAAAACCAGATACCAATTTTCTAATTCTCTCCTAATCAATCTGATTCCGTGCTTGAGCTACAAGTTTCTTATGAGCAAAATGTTAGGGCTTGTTTGGTATCCTATTTGAAATTTTTTATAATTTCTCCAAACTTTTCTTAAGAATTTTTCTTGAAAACAATTTTCTTTAAGACTCAAAAACTTGTTTGATATGCAATTTAAATTTTTTAAATCTTACAACTTAAACTGGATAAAGAGATCCAAAAAAAGTGGGTCGAGAGAGAAAGAGGAGAGAGGAGGAAAGAAAGTAAGAGATGATTGGAGGAAAAAGAAAGAAGTGAGAGGATTGGAGGAGATAGAGAAGAAGATGAGTGAGAGAAAGAACCGAGAGAATGAAGAGAGCGGATTGGAGGAGAGACGAAAAGGGTAAATTAAAGAAAAGAGAAGGGGGAGAGAGAAAGAAGAAAAGAGAGAGATAGGTTTGGAGTGAGAGGGGAGAAGGGAGAGAAAAAAAAAGGAGTGAGTTTAAGTTTAAAAACTCTAAAAACTCACATTTTGTGTTTTTAGATAATAGACTACATTTTTGAGTTAGTCTTGAGTTCAGTTTTTGAAAATAGTCATACTAAACAAGTTTTTAAGGCCTAAAACTTGAAAATTATTTTTTTATTTAAAAAGTTAGATTCAAGTAGAAAATCAAACAGGCCCTTAACTTCTCAACATCACCTCTCACTCTTAAATTCACCACAACAATATCGTACTACTAATACCAATGCCTCCATTGCCTGTTTAGTTATAATGCTAAACAGAATAGAAATAAATATAAACTTAATTTGTAAATTAAAGAATAAGATAAAAAAACATGTAATTTCAATTGGCATGCATATATATATATATATATATATTGATATGAATACTGATTTTTGCACATTAAATTTTTTATTCTGCATGCATATATTTATAATTGTTACCTTTCAAATTAAATAAATGAATAAAAACAATAATTAAATTGCATAGAGATAAAAAAAGACGCGAAGAAATCATTTCCTTAAAAATACTTACATTTGGTAAGAGCCAACATGGTTATGAAGACCATGCAATACAAAACCAGCCGCACTTTGATTGCCATTGATATACTTGAAAGAGAGTAAGAATACAATTTGGTGGTGATACATGGTCAATATATTGTTGGGTTTTTATAACAAGAAAATTTAAGCCTCAATTTATAACTAAGGATCCATGGTAATACACCTACACTTAAAAAAGTAGTAATGTAACTAAAAAGATTTTAGACTATTAATTGTGCATCCACCAAAATTTATGCCTTTCACTTGTGGAGACATTTTCAAGTGTACTGCAAACACGATCCGATATAATAAGCGTCATTATACAATTCGTTGGACACTGTTTTTTCTTTTTTTTTTAAGTACGATATTCAAGCAAGTAAGATAATTGCTCTTGGCAGACTTGTGCTTATGGAGGAAGTAAAAGCGTGTTTGTTTGCATTGGTTTTGTGAGGCAACAAATTTATTTTGAAAAGTCCAAGATATTTTGCTTTCGTAATATTGGTGCTAATCTTGCCCATCAGATAAGTAATGTTTGTGGTTCTTCTTTGACTAAGTAACTCCCTTGGGGTGCCCCTTATCCATTCTCGAGTCACCAAGTCCACCTACAAGGAGATTATTGAGAAAAACCAAAAACGGGTTACTGCTTGGAAAGCCGAATCTTTATCTTTGGTTGGGAGAGCTACTCTGATTCAATCAGTGACATCTTCCATTCCTATATATATTATGCAGTCAGTAAAGCTACCTATTAGTGTTTGTAAGCGGTTGAAATAGCGTCAGTTTGACGCAACAGAGCTCGGTTCAGTTTAGTCTTTGGTTAACAACTCCAATGTCTTGACTAGATTGAAGCATGGGTTGCGGCATCCAATGAGGCTAATCCAATATAGAAGAGAAGAGCGAATTCGACTCACTTTCTTTCATGATTAAAGGGGTCAAGCGTTATGGGAGCACGCATTTTAAAGCAATCGAGGGGGCGATAGATATGCAAGCGAACCCGATGCCACAGGGCTGGAGCTTTCGCGTTCATTCTCTGCGTTGTACATAACGTTCTAACGTAACGTGCTGCTCGCGTATGTAGCGCGCTTGCTCTTCCTTTGCGACTTTTGTGTGCTGCTGGCTGAGCAGTTTCTCATTCTGCTTCTGTAGTGTGGACAATTCCACCACTACTCATTAACTCGACTGACTAATCTCCCAGGCACAAAGCTAGCCTGATTGGGACTCACAAGATGGCTCATCAAAGACCTTAATCTGCTAACAATTTTTTTAGAAATCACTTTGTAAACAGTATTACACAAGCTAATAGGTTTGCATGGACATTGGACTGGGAACTTTGGGAACCAAGGCAATAATTGTGTCATTAAGAGTATCCGGAAGAGAAACAGCTCAAAACCAACTTGATAATGTCATCCTTCCAACTGTTCCAACAGTTATAGAAGAAAGTAGCAAGGTACCCATCATGCCCTGGGTGACGGCGAAAGAGGCACTTGTAACCGATAACATTGAACTTGCTTACTCGAATTAGTCGTACTAACTATTCTCAAATAGAATGTGCTCCTGGGATAACAATAGGAAAATGAAAGTCTTGCTTGTACTGATCTTATTTCTAGTTAATAGCACATTTCATGTGAAAACTAAAAAGCAACTAAGATAATAAGAGCTATAGCTAGATGATCATCTTCTATCTCTTGACCGGACTAGTCTCATCCCATCTGGTTTGGTTGACATAGACAAAGGGTATCCTTCCAGGATGAACGCGCTTGGTACGGTGAGTTGCTAGCTATGGCCCAATATAAAGCAATATGAATGCGTTTTCTTACTGGGAATCCGAATTAATGGATATTTTATATTGATTATCCCACTCACTCTCTTTCTTACACTAACTTTTAGCTATTTTGTTTCCAATTTACACTTTAAACTACTTAGCTAATAGGAATAATGGAACAAAAAGGGAATCCAACTTGATTACAGGGCACTATAACTCGCATAAAGGGGGATGAAAATGACTTTACTGAACAAGAAGAAGGCAAATGATAGGTATTGCCAGTCATCTTTTCTAGTTTAAAAGGGACTTGTTGGCTTTACACCTATAACTTACTTGCCTTATATTACTCTTGCCTTAGGAAGAGGCACACACAAGGTTACCATGGATTTGCGAGTGAACCAACCGTGCTTGCTATCAAAAGAAAGAATGATTCGAATTAGGGAATTGGCACGGCCCGAACCCCTAATTCTTCATGAGATGTCTTTGGCCTGAGCCCAAACATGGATTAAGGCTATCCGACCTCACAATGATTGTTTCATTTTCACAAATATATATTCTCGAGAAGGCTATGGAAGATCCAGATAGCTTTGTATTGCCTGAATCTAAGTCGGGGTAGGTGATGCAATTGTTCTTGATTGGCCGTGTACGTATGCCACTTTGTGGTCCCTCTTTATTCTGGCTGAGCAGCGGTTATTTGGGGGCTCTAGGCTTCCCCTAATAACATGTGGTATGTTGGCTCCTCTTAGTCCCTTAACTAACTTTCGTACCTTGTAGCGGTTTCTTCTAGAGTCAGCTAGAGATGGTGATTACTTAGCTAAGGTTCTGAAAGAAAGACCATTACCCTCTAGTTATTAGCCTTGTTTCTGAAAAAATTCATGATCCTAGGCTCAAACCGTTTAGGTTTTTTTTTTCTATGTTGACCAAGCATAATAATTTTAAACAGGTTGTTGATAAGGAGTGGAATGATAATTTTAAGCAGGTTGTTGATGAGGAGTGGAATGATTCTGACTTGGACATTGTGTCCAAGTTGAGTATGTAGAAGATATTCTCCTTTCTTAATTCAACTAGAGCATAATTATCAGAAGGAGTATGAAATTTTTCAGGATCATGAGAACTTGTTTTGGAAACAGAAGTCCTTGGTTACAAGATGGGAGCAAAAATACAAAGTTCTTTCACATTTCCACTCTTTTAAGGAGAAGAAGAAACAAGATTAAAAGGTTGAAGACTAGTGATGGAATTTGGGTTAATGATAAGGAGGCTATCAATAACTTATCTTTGGAATACTTTACTTTTTTCTTGAGCTTAATTTTGATTCCATGGTTGTGGATTTACCTAGATTATTTTCTGTCATTGAGCCTGTTGATCTAAGGTAGGAATGTGTCTGAAGAAGAAATTAAAGATGCTCTATTCTTTATTGGCCCACTCAAAGCCCTAGGGCCTGATGGGTACCCCGCTACTTTCTTCCATAACTGTTGGAATATTTGTAAACATTATCAAGCTGGTTTTGAGCTGTTTCTCTTCCGGAGACTCTCAATGACACAATTATTGCCTTGGTTCCTAAAGCTCCCAGTCTAATGTCCATGCAGACCTATTAGCTTATGTAATACTGTTTACAAAGTGATTTAAAAACAAAATTGTTAGCAGATTAAGGCCTTTGATGAGCCATCTTGTGAGTCCCAGTCAGGCTAGCTTTGTGCTTGGGAGATTTGTCAGTTAGGTCAATTAGTAGTGGTGGAATTATACACACCACATGAGTAGAATGAGAAACTGCTCAGCTAGCCCAGCCCGCCGCACACGAAATCAGTAAAGGAAAAGCGAGGGTGCTACGTACATGAGAAGCACGTGACGCTATAACATTATGTACAACACAGAGAATGAACACGAAGGCTCCAAATACAAAAAACACATACAAAGAGAGGATACGGTGCTAAATGGGCCTCAATAAATACCTTGCTGGGGATTTCAACTCGGTCTAAGGGAAAAAGAGTGTCCTGCAAAAATAGTTATCATCACCGTAACGTAAACGGTTACACTTGATTTTCTTCTAACAAAGCATCTAAAATAAAAACTAGGGGAGATTCAACCCACCTATCTTCATTAGAAACACCCAAACCAACATGAGCTAGCCTGTGTGCTATGTTGCTTGTTTCCCGATGCATAAAGTTCAACGATGTTCCCTCCATGCTGCATAAAACTCTTTTGATGGCATTAATTATAGGTCCCAATAATGAACAATCATCATCGAAACGATTCACGACTACAAGCACAACACTTGAGTCTCCCTCCAAAATCGAATTCGAACTAGCACTTTGGAATTCCATTAGTTGTTATGCTGCTCTTTTAGCCGCAAGCAGTTCAGTATGTAGGGGTGAATTAACATGGCAAAAATGCCCAGAAACTGCAGCGAAAAAAATGCCCACCCAATCACGTATAACCACACCATATCCTTCCCGATGGGACCATTCATGCCAATCTCCATCAAAATTATACTTCAACCCTCTTGAGTTCGGTTTAGTCCACCGTTGTAGTGTCTAAGCTTTTCTTGATCTATCTGGAGAATGCCATTTGTGATACTCCTGAAGCCTACTCTCGGTCGCGATCAAAATCTTCATTGGGGAGGGGGTAAGATTTCCATGCAAAAGTAGTGCGTTCCTTGCACCCCAAATACTTGACACTAACATAAGACATAAGTCGAATGCCTGCTTTGACATGTTTTGTGCAACACCCAAAATCCAGAAACTAGTTACAGGTGCCTCACAAACTCGTAGCCCCAATCCCGCCAACCACACCGCATCAGCAAAATCACAGTCTCGTAGCACATGTTCAATGTTTTCCGGGTTGCTTCTACAAAATGCACACTCAACATCTTGTAGCAATCCTCTTCTTGCTAATGTTGTACATGTAGGGAGATTATCCTGACATCCCCACCACACACAAATTTGAACCTTTCCAGGAACCCGAGCTCCTTATAGCAGCCTCCACAACACTTGCTCATCTCTACTAGCCTCGAAACGCTTAGCTTCAACACCCATCAAATACACATCTTATCGAGCAACATAATAAGCACTACGTACCGATAATTTGCCATCTTTTTCATGATACCATATAATTCCATCACAAGTGGATCAAAAGCTAAATGGGATGCTTAGAATCAGCGCCACTTCCTCCGCGTTAAATACAGTGTCCATTATGTCTCAATCCCACCGTCGCGTAACAGGGTAGATTAAGTGATCCACCGTGGTCTCTAATCCCTAAGTTGTTGGGCATGGGATAATAATGCGAAAGAAGTTTTTATTAAGGATAAAAATGTAATTACACCTTCAAGGGATAATACTTAGAGGCTAAGGAATGTTTAGTTTGTTAGCTTAGTTACACTTTCTGTTAGTTGTAATGCCAACTGTGATAGTTGTGATAGTTGTATATAAATACTCAAAGTGTAAAAGTTATTTTTTGATTTAATGAGAATATTTCTCCTAATATGGTATCACTCGCCCTCAGTCTCACGACGTTTCTTTTTCGATCCTCTTTTCCTGCTTCTCTCTGCACCGCTTCATCTTCTCCGATCCATTGATCTTGTTCTTGATCTTGATCATGTCTTGTTGTTCTTGATCGTATCTTGTTCTTCTCAATTGTGATTTCTCTTTCAATCCAGCTATGGTGACTGCTACATCTTCCTCTTTTGAGTCCACCGATCCACATCCTAACCCTAATTATGCGATTTCTTCCTCCATTACCATCCAAAATATTGGATCTATGGTTCCGCTCAAGCTTACCACCACAAATTACCTGACCTGGAGTGCCTTATTTGCTCCAATTCTTCGTCGCTACAATCTTACTGGTCTTATTGATGGATCCATGGCGGCGCCGCCCAAATATCTTCTTGATTCTTCTGGCAATCGCACCGCCACTCTCAATCCTGCTTATGTTACTTGGTTTGAGAATGATCAGAACATTCTCATCTGGATCAATTCAACTCTATCTGATTCTTTGATTCCTTACACAGTTGGCGTCACTTCTGCTCGCGAACTTTGGGCGAAATTGGAATCGCGTCTCGCCACTGCATCTCAGTCTCACATCCATGAGCTTCGTTCTCGTCTTCGCAGTCTTGTTAAAGGTGAATTGACTGCTGCTCAATATCTCCAGCAAATTGAAGAAATTGTCGATGCCCTAGCAAGTGCTGGTGCTCCTGTTGAAGATTCCGATCTCATCTCCGTCACACTTCATGGCTTACCTCCTGAATTTGATTCTTTTGTGGATGCTATTCAGTTTCGTCTTAGTTCCACGACTATTGATGAATTACACGGTTTACTTCTCAGTAAGGAGATTTAACTCAACAATCGGAAGAAATCTGTCTCCACTGCACCATTCCAGGCATATAATTCCTCAGCTGGTATTCTTCCCTTGCCTGCTCCCTCTATCCCTCAAGCATTTACTGCCCAGCATCTTTCTCAGTTCTCCAATCAAGGTCGCAATGTGGATCGCAATTATCCGGGCCCAAATCGGGGCACTTTTCAGAATCGTGGAAATTCCAGATTCAACAATGGCAGGAATACCTACTCTCGTAATAATCAGCGATTCAATCGTGGAGCTCGCAATAACTCATATTTCCCTCGAAAGCTTTTCTGTCAGATTTGTCGACAACCAGACCATGAGGCTTGTGATTGTCCTCATCGCATGGATCAAAACTACAATGGCAAATCTTCTCATTCTGCAATGGTTGCTGGTACCTCTCATTCTACTCCTACCTGGATTGTTGAGTCTGGTGCTAGTTCCCATATGACAAACTCATATGCCAACCTTCAGAATCCAGAAGCCTACACTGGTCCTGAGCAAGTGTATATTGGAGATGGCAAAGGTTTGCCTATTCTCCATTCTGGCTCATCCTCTTTACATACTTCTACTAATTCTTTTGCTTTAAAGCATGTCTTACATGTTCCTGCTTTAAAGCACAATCTTCTCTCTGCTAATCAATTTCTTCTTGACAATTCTTGCTCTATGCATCTTTATCCTTTTCACTTCACTGTGAAGGATCTTTCTTCGGGGAGAATGCTTTTTAAAGGACCGGTTCAACATGGCTTCTATCCTTTTCACTCATCCTTCTCTCCTGCTACCTTGAGTCAAGCTTTAGCTGCCTCTGTCAAAGCTCCCCAGCATCTTTGGCATCAAAGACTGGGCCATCCTTCTGTAAAGATCATGAATAAGTTGGTTTCTCAATCCTGTATTTCTGTTCTTGCTGCTTCAAATAAAGCTTTTTGCTCCGATTGTGCACTAGGAAAATGTTCTAAACTTCCATTTTCTAGTACTACTTGTACAACCCGCAAACCTTTAGAGCTTATCCATACGGATGTTTGGGGACCCTCACCCATCCTGTCTCATCATGGTTTTCGGTATTATGTCATTTTCATAGATGACTATACCAGATATTGTTGGTTTTATCCTTTACGGTGTAAATCTGATGTTCTCTCCACCTTTATGCAATGGAAATTACTTGTTGAGAATTCTCTGTGTACAAAAGTTATTTCATTACGTTCAGATTCTGGTGGTGAATATGTTAGTACTGCATTCTCTCAGTTCTTAGCTCGCCATGGCATTCATCATCAGCTCACTTGTCCTCATACCCCCGAGCAAAATGGGTGTGCCGAACGTAAGCATCGGCATATTGTTGAGACCTCTCGAACTCTCCTGGCAACATCTAAAGTGCCTCATGCTTATTGGGTTGAGGCTTTTGCAACCTCTGTTTATCTCATCAACCGGCTACCCACAAAATCTCGATACTCTCCTTGGCAGTCTCTTTTCCAGAAAGCTCCTGACTATACATCTCTCAAGGTTTTTGGTTGTTGCTGTTTCCCTTGGTTGAAACCATACACATCCTCCAAACTTGATCCTAAAAGCACACCCTGTGTCTTCTTGGGTTATAGCTTAAATCACAAGGGTTATCTATGTCTAAATCCATCTACTAACCGGTTGTATATTTCAAGACATGTCCTCTTTGATGAGTCTACTTTTCCCTTTCATACCTTACAATCGTCTCCATCTCAACCTGTCTCCTCCTCTCCCTTATACTCCCCCTCTATTCCCTCATCGCTCACATTTCACTTTGTCTCCACCCCACCTACACCCTCTGCCCCTTCTACAACCCAGATTCCCACCTTTGCAGCATCTTCAAATCTGCTCCAACCATCTGCAGCTTCCCCAAATCCCTGCTCCCAACCTACAGTACCTATTAACACCCACCAAATGCAAACTCGTTCAAAATCTGGCATATTCAAACCCAAAGCCCTAGCTGCAACCAAACACCCTATTCCTTCCCATCTTGTAGTTGACTATGTTCCTTCAACCTACCTACAAGCTTCTAAACACTCTCATTGGCGCAAGGCAATGCAAGAAGAGTTCAATGCCCTTGCCTCCACTGGTACATGGTCACTTGTACCCCATTCTTCCTCTCATAACCTTGTGGGCTGTAAGTGGGTGTTTCGGATCAAACGAAAACCCGATGGTTCTATTGACAGGTACAAAGCCCGTTTGGTTGCTAAGGGTTTTCACCAACAAGAGGGTCTTGACTACACTGAAACATTTAGTCCCGTGGCAAAACCAGTGACTATTCGTCTCCTGCTCACTCTTGCTGCTCAGTTTGATTGGTTCCTCAATCAATTAGATGTCAGTAATGCCTTTCTCCATGGCACCCTTACTGAATCAGTGTTTATGCAACAGCCCCCTGACTTTGAAGATCCAACCTACCCGCATCATGTTTGTCATCTTCACCGATCTCTTTATGGTTTGAAACATGCTCCTCGAGCTTGGTATGACAAGCTTCATAATGCTCTGCACTCTCTTGGTTTTCATGGGTCCAAAAGTGATCATTCTCTGTTTATAAAGAGTTCTTCTACTCCGGTGTTCATACTTGTCTATGTCGATGACATCTTAGTCACCGGCCCCTCTCCTGCAGCCTGTCAACAGGTCATCACTCAACTCAGTGCTCTGTTTCCCATCAAAGATCTTGGTGCTCTTCATTACTTTCTTGGTATTGAAGTTAAACGATCCTCTTCTGGTCTTTTCATCTCTCAAACCAAGTATATTTTGGATCTATTGGCCAAAGCAAAAATGGATGGTGCCAAGCCCTGCAGCACCCCTCTCAGTACAACCAAGCTGGATCACTTGTCTCCTCTGCTCGATAATGCTTCTGAATATCGATCTCTTGTTGGAGCTCTTCAGTACTTGACTTGGACTCGCCAATCAAATTTCTGTGCAGTTTATCAGTACACAGGATCAGGTGGCTGATATCTACACCAAATCTCTGTCCCAACCTCGGTTCATCCTTCTTCATGACAAACTCCAACTGAGATTACCCCAGTCTCGTTTGCAGGGGGATATTAAGGATAAAAATGTAATTACACCTTCAAGGGATAATACTTAGAGGCTAAGGAATGTTTAGTTTGTTAGCTTAGTTACACTTTCTGTTAGTTGTAATGCCAACTGTGATAGTTGTGATAGTTGTATATAAATACTCAAAGTGTAAAAGTTATTTTTTGATTTAATGAGACTATTTCTCCTAATAGTTTTCCCTAGGAATCCAATTATCTTTCCAAATCTTCACCTCCTTCCCACTGTCGAGCTGCCATCTTAAATTTTTGTGTATAACACTCCTTGTTGTCGCAATGCTCTTTCAGAAATATGAAGCATTAGCTTTAACATGAGCATTAAAAAAAATCAGTTATCGGGAAATATTTTGCCTTGAACACCTTATACGCAAGAGATTCTGTACCCTTGACAAATCTCCAAGCCTGCTTGGATAGTAGTGTGATATTGAATGCATAAAAATCTCGAAAGCCAAGACCACCTTCAATCATGGGCTTACATAATATACGCCAATTTAACCAATGCACTTTCCTCTTCGTTGCACAGCCAAAAAGTCGGCTAATAGCTGCTGGTTTATGTTCATGAGGTTGGAGCTAAAAGACAAACAACTTTTGGTAAGGTTCACTGCTTGTCTTGAGGCCATTTCGTACGTCCTCAATACTCGCTTAATATTATCGAATTCTTTTAGTGTTCCACGAGCAAATAAGAAACTATCATCGGCAAAGAGTAAGTGGTGAATCACATGGGCATCCCGGCAAACTCTTACCTCATTAATCCCCCATTCACAACCTTCTTTCTTGAGCAATGCTGATAGACCTTCCGCGCAAATTACAAACATAAACAACGAAAGTGGATCGCCTTGTTGAATACCCTTTTTAGGTTAGACATAGCCTACCGGCTCTCCATGAATCTTGAAAGAATATGATAAGGAAGTGATACATACCATAATCAGCCGAATACATCCCTCTGAGAAACACAATCTTCGCATCATTTCCTCCAAAAAATTCCATTCAAGGTGGTCATACGCCTTACTGATGTCAAGTTTTAGTGCCATAATTCCATTCCACCTAGAAGTACGTTTATGCATATAATGAGCAATCTCTGCAGCCACGATACTATTATCCGAAATAAGCCTCCCTGAAACAAATGCGCTTTAGGAATGCAATATAATCTGAGGAAGAATACATTTCAATATATTTGTAAGTACCTTGGCCATAATCTTATATAATACATTGCATAAATTGATAGGCCAAAGATGACTCATATCCTTTAGATCTTTAACCTTAGGAATTAAAGTCACATGTGTAAAATTCACTTTCCTAAGCATCATTCCTAACTGCAGTAAAGACCTAACTCCATTACAGACGTTGACACCAACTATCCCCCAATGTTTCTAATAAAACCCTGGTGTAAAACTATCCGTACCAGGAGCCTTCGTAGGGTGTATTTGAAAAATTACGGACTTGATTTCCTCATCCGTTGCAAGTTGCATAAGATCCTCATTCATTTCAGGTGTGACTTTAGGTGCAATATTCTCAAGTAGTGCGGCCATATTCTCTCCCCCATTTGTATCAAATAACCTCGGGAAATAATCCACCACAACCTTCTCCATTATTGGTTTATCATTATGCCAATCACCGTTCTCATCCTGAAGCCCATACAAAAAGTTTTTTCTTTGTCTCAAATTAGTCTTTTGATGGAAATATCTCATGTTATGATCACCCGATTTCAACCAATTTTCCTTCGAGCATTGCCGCCAAAACATTTCTTCTTGTTTAAGTAACATATATCAACTCTTTTTTTTTTGCCCTATTGTTTCCCTCGTGAATGGTTGACCAAGAAGACTGGTAAGCTTATCCTTAATCTCCTTAATCTTGTTAAGCCCCAGTCGTGCATTTTGTTTAGCCCACTAAGACAGCTTCAACCGAGTAGCTTTAATTTTTTTGGTAATTTGAAACATTGGAACACCATGCACCTGACATGCCCATCCTTGGTTGACAACATCTTCGCAACCCTCCTGAGAGCTCCACCAAATTTCATAGCTGGATAATTTCTTTCTCCTAGCCAGAACCCGCCCATCCCAACATACCAAGATCGGAATATGATCCGATGTGGTTTTATTTAAATGAAATACCTTGAATCTCGAAAATCGGTCCATCCAAACATGGTTTGCCATTGCCCGATCTAGTCTAACCTTAATGCCCTCATCCCTAGTAGTAAACCAAGTAAATTTATTGCCAAAAAAACCAAGGTCATTTAAATTAAATCTCAGCACTCTATCTTAAAAACCTTCCATTTGAGATGTTCTTTGAGGGTTAGCCCATTCCTGTTAGCTAGCTTGTAGAATCTTATTAAAGTCGCCCAAGCACAACCAAGGTTTGTCCCCATTTTCCCGTAACACATCAAACAGTTGCCAAGATTTGTACCTATCACAAACTGCTGGAAAACCAAAGAAACATGTGATCCGCTAGTAATCAACGTCTTCTATTCAACTTGCCACCACAAGAATCAAGTTAGGTACTTACACGTATTCTTGCATCAAAGTACGCATTCACTCAAGTTATCATATACTTTAGATTTGTTGGACTTGTTTTAACCCTTAAATTCGTGAGTGTTCACTTAGCCTTCTCGACATCGCTATTCGCTAAATTTGAGAGAAATTTTCAATGAATTTGTTTGCGTAGGGGTTGTGAATCACATTGTTCTGGTTCTCGGTGTATCGTTACTTTTGTACCTCATCGTGATATGCGTTTCACTTCTAAGTTTTGTGAAATTTTCATGAAGGTCTTGAGTACTAAGTTGTTTGTCCTGTAACGCATTTTTATTTGCAGATTGTTGGACAGTCTTGAACGAACAATCTAGATCTTGAAAGATGTGTTGCGTTCTTGACTTCCCAACTTGAGGTAGGCCTCGCAATGCTTTTGATCCTTACTCTTTCGTGTTGGGGATTTAACTATAACCTAGATTGTGTTTCGTAAACATTGGTTTTGCTCATGAATAAAGAAAATATGAAAACCCAGATTCCGACGAGAAACAGTGGCTTCTAGGCCATTTTCCGACCAACTCCGGCCACCACACATCTTGAAATTGGTACAAACCTCTTCCTTGTTCCTTGGGCTTCAATTTGGTATATTGCATGATAGGTTTTAGTCACGTTTTAGGGTTCTCCCTTGAAACTGACCAACCTTGCCTGAAAACGTGTCGACCCGACCTGCAAAACCCAACCTCAAATCCCCTAATCCAGCCTAAACCTTGGGCCTATGTAACCAAGCCCAACTCAGAGACCCAACCCACTAAGCTAAGCCCAAACCCAATTGCCCAGGCCTAACATGGCGGCTGAAAACCCCCGGCCCAACCCAAAACCCAGAACCTTGGCCATCACGTGGGTCCCGCATGAGCCTACACAAAGATGCGCGTGAGCGCCTGTCTTGGTTGACGAGTGGAGTAGACGCGCCTTCCTTGGAGGTACTTTGCTCTGCCACTGTCCACGACGGCGCCGACGACTTTTTCGACCAACTTTTCGGCGACCTAACTCGTCGCGTGACGGCAGGTGCAACGGTGCTGGGGATACCTAAGGTCCCCCTTTATGTTTTTCAACGTCCTTAATCCGTTTATGAAGTCCGTTTCCCAAAATTCAATTGTTATGATAGAGTTTTATTAATTGGTACCTCTATGTGATTAGGTGCAATTGTGTATGGCATTTCCGTCCTCTCTTGTTTGCATGCCTCTTCAACGGTGAAGTATCTGTGAGTGAACCTTTTCTAAAGTGCATATTTTTATTATTAGAAATGCATACATGAAAAGCATGATTTTATGTCTACGTTTTATGAAACGTTTATGAGTAAAATGGTTTCATGCTTTATGAATTATCAGGCTTATTCGACTTTACTTTCTTTGTGGTATATATGATTGATGACTATATACCTACTTATGAACGTGGTTTTACGATATGACGTTTTAGTTACTGAACTCCAATTTGAGATATATATATATATATATATATATTAGAAATATTATGTTTATGTTTTATGTGCTTATTTTGGTGGCTATTCATATGATACTGCCTACAGGCGAATGATACTTATATTGGCTTCAGTCGGGCGTTTAGTTGGTGGCTTCGGCCAGAAGATACTTATACTGGCTTCGGCGGGGCATTTGGCTGGTCGCTTCGGCCGGGTGTTTGGTTGGTGGTTTCGGCTGGAAGATACTTATATATTGGCTTCGGCGGGGCGTTTGGCTGGTAGCTTCAGCCAGGTGTTTGGTTGGTGGCTTCGGTCGGAAGATGTAGTGCCTACAAGCGATTGTGATAATACTACTAAGCATAACACTATATGATATATGTTTTACGAAAGGTTTTATGGCATGTTAGGGTTTTGGAAAACCTATTACATATTATACTATTGAGTTTTGATAAACTTTGGGGGTTAGTATGTTGATGAATAATTGTTTTAGTATTACTATATATCAACTTGGTCTATTCATGTTTTACTTTGCGCTCCCTCAAGACTTAGAAACGAGGCGTACAATCCCGGCATCATGGCACTCCTGCATCAGCATCTTCGAGTCCTCTCGGTGTAGGACTCATCCCTTTGTTCATTCAATTTAATATTATTCTTTTTTAGTGTCTCAGATTAGTTGTATGTTATGAACACGTTTCATAATTGCGTAATCATTATAACTAAATTTACAAGTTTTATTTATGTCGGTTAATTGTTTCTAGTCATCATGCATCGTAATATGGCTTTGTCACCTTCGGGTGTTGGCCAGCACATGCCTACCCTGGTGTTTAGTGAATATCAGGGTCGAGTGTGTCAATTTGGTATCAGAGCGTGGTTTGTTCAGAGCATACTTAGGATCTTCTGTTACTGTAGTAGTCTGTCGATCATGACATCATTTGGATGTCACGACTTCCAAATTTGGTGCCATTCGGCGTAGTTATGCAAATCTTTCTCTGTATGAATTGTCACTTTCTGGTTGAAATACAAGGATTCGTGTCGGGATTATGCCTCATCGATGACGAAATTGATTGTTGGACGACTTTCAACATCATACCGATACTTTACAACATGTGTTCCCTATGAATTGCGGGTAGAGTTAGTTTTACATTAAAGTGACTTGAATTAGAAATCTTAATAAGAGGAAGTCTGGTTAAGACCAGCTACAGATCTGAAGTGGCGATGCCACTCTGCAACATGCATTCTTTAGGAATTGCGGGCAGAGTTAGATCTGCATATGAGTGTTTGGAAATTGAAACTTTTTAATGGTATGAGTTGGTTAAGACCAACTGGAGACCCGAAACGGTGATGCTACTCTTCAACATGCATTCCTTAGGAATTGCGGGTAAAGTTGTATCTACATAGGAATGTGGTGAAACGGAAAAATCTAAGTGGTTTGAATTTGGAAGACCTGAATCGGTGACGTCACTCTGCGACAATCGTTCCCTAGAAATGGTGGGCAGAGTCATATCTTTATGGAAATTATTCGAAACATTCGAAGTTCGTGTTAGTGAAAGCGAGTAAACGCTAGTTGTTACGAAGTTTAGTAAGTGGTAGTTTGGTGGGATCAGATCAATGCTCTCGAACTCATTCCTACTGAGGAAATTCGTGTGGACCCTTAGAGTAATTCTTGACGATTGTTCTATCGATAACCTTCTCGCTTACTCCAACCATGAGGTCAAGTTCACTAAACATTAACAATCAGTTGTACGTCAAATTCTTCGAACGTTGTTTTTGTTTAGGGTAGATACTCTTCTTGGGAGTTTCTTTGATAACAAATGTTATTCTCATCAATTTCCAAAAGAGGTTACAACTGTTGGAAATTGAAAATCCTCACAAGATGTTGTGAAGTACGAAATATCTTTGGTTTTGTCAAATCATATCAGCAGTTCTTAACTATTCTTTGGGTTAGACCTACTTCTTTTTTGGCTAAGAAACTAGTCAACCTTATTGCAATGCTGACGGCGAACGAAGTTTTTGAAAACGGGGTATTGTCTCATCTGATTGTAGCTTTTACACTTTTCGAATTTCTGCGGTGGTGTATTATTAAATGTTGGATGCACGTTGATGCAGCATGATCAAGTAACGCATGTACCTCTTGATGATTGGAACCGCATGATGTGAACCATCCTATCTTTGATCTAGAGTTGATAACGATCTTTCTTGCTGTAAAATGTGGTGATGTTTTCTATTCAGTGAGAAATGTTGCATCCTTTTTACCAAAGAAGTTGTAGTGTGTTTTCACACAGAAATAGTTGAGTTTGTGACTAAAGAGGTGGATGGAACTCATCGGTGAGTTGTTTGCACCTCTGAGTACCATCATGGCCAGGCAACTGTCGTAGCTGATTCTCTTAGTAGGAAATCCAATGGACAGTTTACCTCCATCCGCGCTATCCATATCCCGCTATTGTTTTCTCTCCGAAGAATTAGTTTTACTTTGGCGTTTAACCCACGGTGAGTGTTGTCGGCTCACATTTCAGCTTATGCCATGCATGCTGGCAGTATTAAATTGTACCATTGTTTTCGTCCATTTTATTACTGGCATTGTATGAATGGGATGTCACTGAATATGTGAGTAGACATCTGGTTTACTGGTAAGTGAAAGCGGTGAGATGGAAGCCATTGGGCTTATCTCAATTTCCTTCTAGTCTTGTTTGGAGGTGGGAAGAAATTCCCATGATTGTCCTTTTTGGTTTGTCAGGGACTCATTAAGGATGCGAATGGAAATGGGTGAATGTCACCATAGATTTCTAGTACAAACCATCTTGTACACGTGGAGACTATGATGACGTTTCGGTATTTGTTGATCAACTCACTCGTCGTATTATCTACCAGTACGAGAAGAATATAATTCAATCGTTTGGCAAAATTCTTCATTCTAGATTTCTTTAAACTAACGTCTCAATTTACATTGATTGCGATTGTAATCCCAATTTCACCTCCTGGTACTGGAAGGCATTTGAGTCAAATTTGGGTTCGTGCTTACCCTACGACACTTCGTATCATTTCTAATGCAGGCAGACTGTTTAGGAGAATCACTCAGATATGAAGGTTTAGTCGGAACCATCAGTCGTTCAATCACCCATTAACATTCTATCGAGCAAAATCATTACCACTGATGATTGAATATCCCTAAGATTATTGTCCCTGAGTTATAGTTGTAACATGTTGTTGTGAAAGTTGGAATAAGGAAAAAGTTTGAGTTCCTGTTTATCAGATTACTTTTTACTACCACCCGAGTCGAGTCAGCACTCAACCATTTCGACTTGCCATCACAAGAATCAAGTTAGGTACTTACACATATTCTTGCATCAAAGCTACGCATTCACTCCAGTTATCATATACTTTAGATTTATTAGACTTGTTTTGACCCTTAAATTCGTGAGTGTTCGCTTAGCCTTCTTGGCATCGCTATTCGCTAAATCCAAGAAAAAAAATCAATGAATCAGCTTGCGTAGGCGTTGTGAATCACATTATTCTGGTTCTCATTGTATCGTCACTTTTGTACCTCATCGTGATGCGCATTTCACTTCTAAGTTTTGTGAAGTTTTCGTGAAGGTCTTGAGTACTAAGTTGTTTGTCCTGTAACCCATTTTTATTTGCAGACTGTTGGATAGTCTTGAACGAACAATCTAGATATAGAAAGATGTGTTGCATTCCTTTGATTTGTGTTTTCTAAATGATTAGATTTTGCACCGATCTCTTTTGGAGTAGTTACAACGATAGTTTTTATTTTCAGTTTGAGTATGGCACTATGTGAAACTTGGTTTGATAGATTCTATTGGTAGCACTTGAGTGGAGTTTTACGAATTGGTTTTCGGATGTTTGATTTCTTTTGGTTGTGGGAAACTGTGTGCTTATGTCATTGTTGACTTGAGTTTGGATAAATTGGTATGTTTGCACCCTTAGGAAATTATTGCATGCTTATCAAGACAACAATGTGTTGTCGGTATCGCGGGCGGCCGACTGTGATATCGATGGCTTATTCTTTTTTATGCAACCACTCTGACTTGATTTCTTCTTTATACATATATTCTTTCCCATCTTCGAGTATTTATGTATAGTACATTATTTCAAATTTCAGGATGAAATTTTCTTAACGGGGGTAGATTGTGACGACCCGTCCTAGAATTTATGCAATAGATGGGTTTTTTCATAATTTTCACTTTGGGTTTAAGATATTTTGATTTGGGTTACTATTTGGTCTTAATTGGTGAGCCATGTGAGGCCCAGCCTTTGGGTTTTGTCCCCCAGCCCAATCATTTCTTTCCCTCTCCTTCTTCTCTCTTCCCTCTCCTCCCTATTAACCACTCTCGGATCCCTCTCTACTCTCTATGTTCTCCCTCTTCTTCGCCAAGCACAACATACACACGCATACACTTATTCCCTTCGACGAACATCATCACCCACCACCAGTGATAGGCCTTCTCCCTTCCTCCTTCTCTGTGAAGCACATAGACTACCCAACAACCCTCTCCAGTGAGTTCTCGACTTCCCGACTCGAGGTAGGCCTCGGGATTCTTTTGATCCTTACTCTTTCGTGTTAGGGGTTTAACTATAACCTAGATTGTGTTTGGTAAACGTTGGTTTTGCTCAGGAATAAAGAAAATATGAAAACCTAGATTCCGACGAGAAACCGTGGCTTTTAGGCCATTTTCTGACCAACTCCGGCCATCACACATCTTAAAATTGGTACAAACCTCTTCCTTGTTCCTTAGGCTTCAATTTGGTTTATTGCATGATAGGTTTTAGTCACGTTTTAGGGTTGAATGGAGCTTGGATAGCTCCGGCTTTCTTCTCCCTCGAAACCAACCAACCTGGCCTGAAAACGGGTCAACCCAACCCGCAAAACCCAGCCCAAATCCCATAATACAGCCAAACCTTGGGCCTATGTAACCAAGCCCAACTCAGAGACCCAACCTACTAAGCCAAGCCTAAACCCAGTTGTCCAAGCCCAACCTTGCGGCCCAAAACCCTCGGCTCTGTAATACCCTGAAAATTTAAACATATGAATTATATATTCATAATTATGAATATGTGAAGAAAATCGAAAATAAATTAATTTACGGTTATGAAAACAAAATTGGGAAAATTGTAAAGTTTTGTTTCCGGAAATTATTATAATCTATGTATTGGTATTATTGAGATTTTATGTTATTTTTCAAGATATTCTATTAATTTTTTTGAGTTTAGTTTTAAATTAAATTGGTTACGAAGTTTGAAGTTTGGAAATTAATTATTTAAAATTTGTAGACCATTTGAGGTCACAATTTATATTTTTGAATAGAGCTCAATCTTATGAACGCGTAGACGCAAACCGTTCGTGAAACGGAATTATAACGAAAGAGTTATTAACGTTTGAAGTTAGGGATATTTTTGTAAATTTCATCTTTAATCTAGAAGGCTCCAATTTATGGAGCAATCATGTGGGGCCACCTGGATGGCTGAGATGAAAAGGGGAGGAGAGAAAGGAGGGAAAGGAAAGAAATGAGGGAAAGGAGAGAATGAGGGCCAATCAGAAAGAAGAGAAAGGAAGGGAAATGAGAAAATAAAAGGAAGGGAATCGGATCCCCTTTGAGAACCTGTGACTCAACCCGGTTCCATCTCCCAACTCCGGCCACTGTTGACGATGATGTTGGTGTCAAAATGACCTTACCTCGAGGCCATTTGATCCCTCTCCTATTTTCATTCGAAAATTTAATAAAATTTGGTGGATTTTGAGAGGAAACCGTACGGAGGGGCGCACGGGTTTGGCTTCGATTCACCATGATCTGAAGCTAACTCTGCCATCACCACCACCCATAGTCTCCCCTCAACCTTAGGAACAAATCCCGTGCATTGGTTGAGGCGTCGGAGTGGTTTTCGAGGCGAATCAAGAACACCCAAAATGAAGGGTTTCCGATGGCTCGTGGCCAATTTTAGGTGTTTCCCGGCCAAATTGGACTTGGCCACAGGTATGAAAGTTGTTCCCCTCACTGAGATCTACTTGCCTATAAAATTTGGTAATTTTTGGAAATAGTTGATATTTTCCGGCAATTCGGGGCGGCGCTTGACCAGCGGGCCGCCATTGTCTTTTTCATGCAAATTTCGATATTCTGAATCCATAATTGGTAACCATTTGATGTGATTTGATTGTGAAAGCTAATGGTAAATATGGTGGTTACTAGAATATGTTTGGAAATTGATAAAGAAGGGAAGGAAGGAAATGTGAACTACGAAAAACTTGATCCCGATCAAGGGTACGTAGGCAGTCTAACAGTGTTAGATGTAGCCTTAAATAATCAAGAAAAAATCCTTGTTTGAGGAATTGAGCTAAGTAAGGAATTTGGTGAAAATTTTGAGATTTAACCTTATGTTTTGGTGGTTAAATGTTGGTCATAAATCAATAAGTGAGAAATGGAGAAAATTGAAGTAGAGAATCGTAAGTAATGATAGTTAATTAAACAAGAGTTTAGTTGGGCCTATCACCGATAATTATTCTCGAAAATAAATATTTCGGGGGCGGGTTGTTACAAATCGTATCAGAGCAAATGATCTTGCTCTACAATATGCAATATTCTCGAATTCTTGTTGGTGTGAATTATGATATGAACTATGGTGGCATGATTTTGAAAGAAAAAAAATGTGAATAAAGTGGCATTCATGTGACATATATATGTGAGATACATATATGATTTGCATTGTGTTAGTGGTGCAATTTTCATGGTGATTATGAAAAATCCGATAGTAGGAATTATTATTTGCATTGATATTGCATTATTCTCTAAGTTCTTTGAATAATGAGTAAGTTATGTGGAATATATATATATATATATATATATATATATATATATATATTTGAATGTTAAGGAATTTATTTGGATATGAACATTTGACTCAAGTCTCGGATAAATCTTAAATGGGATTGATATTATGTTATGAGTTATGAAAATATTTGAATGTTAAGATGATAGTGGAATTGTGACATGTAGATGGAAGAGTTGTATTATACCTATGCCTGTGAGAAATATTGAATTGGGTAGAAAATGTCGTCGATGTTGATTTGGGCGAAAAAGGCCTGTGGATGTCAATTTGGGCGTGATAGCACGTGGAATTGGAGGATGAGTAATATGGGCACAAAGACCCGAAGATGTGTGATGTGGGCAAAAAGGCCTAAGGATGTTGATTTGGACGAAAAAGCTCGTGGATATTGATTTGGGCGAAAAAAAAAATAAAGAAAAAAGAAGCCCGTGGATGTGGATTTGGGCGAAATGACCCATGGAATGTGGAAAAGTGATTGAATGGGCATAAAGACTGAGTATTTTCGGGAGAAAAGCTCCATGTGTAGGCTGTGAGAATGAATTATTGAAGTAATAAGAATATGTGATGTGTATTGGCCAGGTATATTACAATCTTTTCCAGTCCACTAGTAGCTGATTGGAAAAAAAAATGGTGGTGGAAACATTGTTTTGACAACGATCATAAAGATTTCTTCATTTATTATTGGTGGACATGAATGAAAATATGGAATGAGATCCTGAGTTCGTTTAATATAAACATTTCCAGTTGAGTTTTTGTGTTTGATGAGGAGAATTGACGAGGAAATTTTATAAATTACGAATTTGATTGGTTGGTTTGCCATTAACGAATTATGGTGTGAAATTCTGATATTTTGTTAGCCACGATAGTCATGGCTTGAATTTTGACATTTGATGTTGCCAATATTGTTTATGACCAGAATCTCTGATATTGGTGTTGCCAAAAGAAATGGTAAGTGGTATTACCAATAATTATGATTTAAATTTCCAATTACTGTGAATGGGATTTCGTATGAAGATTCATCGAATGAGAATGAAATCATAAACTGAGGTTATGATTTGGTTATTATAATTTGAAATGGTGGAAAGACCATGAAGTTTCCTTCATTTATTATTGGTGGATATGAGTAAAATTATGGAATGAAACATTGAGTTCATTTAATATAAACGACTTCCCAATTGTGTATTTACAGTTGATGGAAATAATTGTTGGGGAAAGCTTGTAAATACAAACTAGATTGGTTTGGTTACCATAGTCATGAGTTATTATTGTTAGATTTGATATTGCGAACAGACCTGAGGAAGAACACGTATTTTCATGACTATGTGATTAATAAGGATTAGTTTTGTTGGCCAATAAAGTTGTACAATATATAAATCCCTCTTCATTGATTGATGAAATGTGAATAGTGCTCTAGAAGTGTGGCTCACAAATTTATTCTACACTTTGAAGCAATTTCAAAGAGAACCAATTGAAATAAAGAAAAAAAATAAGGTTTTAAATTTACTATGGGTAATTTAGTTTAATGGTGGATATGAAATGAAATCATAGAATGAGATTGATTTCGTTCAATGTTAATGGTATTGCATATTTGGTTTTAAACTCCTTCCCATTACTTAGTGAGTGTGATTGGAAATTTTAATGGTTGGTTAAAATTTTGATATTTACTTAGCCACTAAAGATTATGGCTTGAAATTATGATATTTAATTGACTAAAGATGGTTATGGCTGGAATTTATGATAATCGTGGTTATTATGCTAGTATATATCTAGCCAATGGTTGATGTGGTTTGATGTTTTGGTATTTATTTAGCCAACAAGAATTATGGTTTAAGGTTGATATTATTTTTGCCAATGTGTATGAGATATTTATTTTGCCAATGAATGTGGCTGGGAATCTGAGAGTGTGGGTGAGAATCATAATTATTATTCGTTGGATGCTTATTTTGGAGCCTAAATAAAATCGTAAACTGAGATTATGATATCATTCACCATTAAAGGAATGGTGGAAATAATTCTAATTCCTTTTCGTTATTCAATGGTTGAAATCTCGGGGACGAGATTTATTTTAACTGGGGGTGAATGTAATACCCTGAAAATTTAAACATATGAATTATATATTCATAATTATGAATATGTGAAGAAAATCGAAAATAAATAGATTTACGGTTACGAAAATAAAATTGGGAAAATTGTAAAGTTTTGTTTCTGGAAATTATTATAATCCATGTATTGGCATTATTGAGATTTTATGTTATTTTTCGAGAAATTATATTAATTTGTTTGAGTTTAGTTTTAAATTAAACTGGTTACGAAGTTTGAAGTTTGGAAATTAATTATTTAAAATTCGTAGACCATTCGAGGTCACAATTTATATTTTTGAATAGAGCTCCATCTTATGAATGCGTGGACGCAAACCATTCGTGAAACGGAATCATAACGAAAGAGTTATTAACGTTTGAAGTTAGGGATATTTTTGTAAATTTAATCTTTAATCTAGAAGGCTTCAATTTCTGGAGCAATCCTGTGGGGCTGCGTGGACGGCTGAGATGAAAAGGGGAGGAAAGAAATGAGAGAAATGAGGGAAAGGAGAGAAGGAGGGCCAATCAGAAAGAAAAGAAATGAGGGGAAATGAGAAAAGAAAAGAAAGGGAATCGAATCCCCTTTGAGTACCCGTGACCCGACCCGGTTCCATCTCCCAACTCTAGCCACCATTGACGACGATGTTGGTGTCAAAATGACCCTTACCTCGAGGCCATTCGATCCCTCTGCTATTTTCATTCGAAAATTTAATAAAATTTGGTGGATTTTGAGAGGAAACCGTACGGAGAGGCGCTTTAGCTTCAATTCACGATGATATGAAGCTAACTCTGCTCATCACCACCACCCATAGTCTCCCCTCAACCTCAAGAACAAATCCCGGGCATTGGTTGGGGTGTCAAAGTGGTTTTAGAGGCGAATCAAGAACACCCAAAATCAAGGGTTTCCGGCGGCTCGTTGCCAATTTTAGGTGTTTCCCGGACAAATTAGACTTGGCCACATGTATGAAAGTTGTTCCCCTTACTGAGATCTACTTTCCTGTAAAACTTGGTAATTTTTGGAAATAGTTGATATTTTCCGGCAATTCGAGGCGGCACTTGACCAGCAGGCCGCCATTATCTTTTTCATGCAAAATTTGATATTCTGAATCCATAATTGGTAACCATTTGATGTGATTTGATTGTGAAAGCTAATGGTAAATATGGTGGTTACTAGAATATGTTTGGAAATTGATAAAGAAAGGAAGGAAGGAAATGTGAACTACGAAAAGCTTGATCCCGATCAAGAGTACGTAGGCAGTCTAACAGTGTTAGATGTAGCCTTAAATAATAGAGACAAAAACCTTGTTTGAGGAATTGAGCTAAGTAAGGACTTTGGTGAAAAATTTAAGATTTAACCTTATGTTTTGGTGGTTAAATGTTGGTCATAAATCAATAAGTGAGAAATGGAGAAAATTGAAGTAGAGAATCGTAAGTAATGATAGTTAATTAAACAAGAGTTTAGTTGGGCCTATCACCGATAATTATTCCCGAAAATAAATATTTCGAGGCAGGGTGTTACGGCCCCAACCCAGAACCCTAGCCAGCGTGTGTATCCCCACGTGGGCCTGTGCATAAACGGTTGTCTTAGCCGGTGCGTGGAGCACACGCGCCTCCACCGTAGGTACTGTGCTCTGCCGCCGTCCACGACGACGACCAAGACAGCTTTGACAACTTTTTCGGCCAACTTTCCGGTGACCCAACTCGGCGCGTGCGGCGGCGCGTGGGGTTACCCGAGGTTCCCCCTTATGTTTTTCGACGTCCTAAATCTTTTTATGACGTTCGTTTTCCGAAATTCAATCGTTATGATATAGTTTTATTAATTGGTACCTTTATGTGATTAGGTTTAATTGTCTATGGCATTTCTATCATCTCTTGTTTCCATGCCTCTTTGATGATGAAGTATCTGTGAGTGGACCTTCTTCTAAAATACATATTTTTATTATTAGAAATGCATACATGAAAAGCATGATTTTATATCTACGTTTTATGAAACATTTAGAGTAAATTGGTTTCACGCTTTATGAATTATCATGCTTATTCGACTTTACGTTCTTTGTGGTATATATGATTGATGACTATATACCTACTTATGAACGTGGTTTTACGATATGACATTTTAGTTACTGAACTCCGATTTGAGATATATATATTAGAAATATTATGTTTATGTTTTATGTGCTTATTTAGTGGTTATTCATATAATATTGCCTACGGGCGAATGATACTTATATTGGCTTCGGCCCGACGTTTGGTTGGTGGCTTTGACTGGAAAATACTTATATGGGCTTCGGCCGGGAGTTTGGTTGGTAGCTTCGGCCGGAAGATACTTATATATTGGCTTTGGCCGGAAGATGTAGTGCCTACGGGTGATTGTGATACTACTACTAAGCACAACACTATATGATATATGTTTTACGAAAGGTTTTATGGTATGCTAGGGTTTTGGAAAACCTATTACATATTATACTATTGAGTTTTCATAAACTTTGGAGGTTAGTATGTTGATGAATAACTGTTTTAGTATTACTATATATCAACTTGGTCCACTCATGTTTTGTTTTGCACCCCCTGAGGACTTAGAAACGAGGCGTACAATCCTGGCATCATGGCACTCCCGCATCGGCATCTTCGAGTCCTCTCGGTGTAGGACCTATCCATTTGGTCATTCAATTTAATATTATTCCTTTATAGTGTCTCGAATTAGTTGTATGCTCTGAACACGTTCCACAATTGCATAATCATTATAATTAAATTTACAAGTTTTATTTATGTCGGTTAATTGTTTCTAGTCCTCATGCATCCTAATATGGCTTCGTCACCTTCGGGTGTCGGCTGTCACGTGCCTACCCTAGTATTTGGTGAATATCAAGGTCGGGCATATTAACATCACATTCCACTTCCATGGGCTTCAACCAAGCGTTTGGTTGGTGGCTTCGGCCGGAAGATGTAGTGCCTATGGGTGATTGTGATACTACTACTAAGCACAACACTATATGATATGTGTTTTACGAAAAGTTTTATGGTATGCTAGGGTTTTGGAAAACCTATTACATATTATACTATTGAGTTTTCATAAACTTTGGAGGGTAGTACGTTGATGAATAATTGTTTTAGTATTACCATATATCAACTTGGTCCACTCATGTTTTGTTTTGCGGCCCCTCAGGACTTGAAAACGAGGCGTACAATCCTGGCATCATGACACTCCCGCATCGGCATCTTTGAGTCCTCTCGGTGTAGGACCCATCCATGTGTTCTTTCAATTTAATATTATTCCTTTTTAGTGTCTCGGATTAGTTGTATACTCTGAACACGTTCCACAATTGCATAATCATTATAATTAAATTTACAAGTTTTATTTATGTCGGTCAATTGTTTCTAGTCCTCATGCATCCTAATATGATTTCATCACTTTCGAGTGTCGGCCAGCACGTGTCTACCTTGGTGTTTGGTGAATATCAAGGTCGGGCGTGTCAACATCACATTCCACTTCCATGTAGGGTTGGGTTCGGTTTGAAACGATTCGGTTAAAAAACATTCGGTTTTTTTCAGTTCGGTTTTTTTTCGGTTCTGTTTCGGCCCGGTTCGGGTTTTTTTTCCCCCTCTTCTTCTTCTTCTTCTTCTTCTTCTTCTTCTTCTTCTTCAATAGCAAAAAAAAAATTCCTATACAAATGCCAAAAGGAACTTTGGTTAAACACTATTGATGGCTGATTCCACAGATTAAGCAAGGACAAGTAGACAAAGTTCACAATTGGGTCGCAGCCACATACAGAATATAACCATATACAAATCTCTAAAGCTGAATCTGCATAACCACAGAATTGGAAAGACTGTACACATTTTAACTCCACATCGACCCGAAGTTGAGTTTTCTCCAATGAAAATAATTTTATGAAAGAACATTTATTCATGCCTTAATCCATAAATTTCAAATCTTGAACTGACCCAGATGGCCAAATGTGAAATATAAAATTATAAATAACCCTTTTTTTTCTTTCTACAACTAAAGGGGCTCCAAGAAGCTCCACTCAAATACCGAAAATCCAAACTAACATAGCAAAAATTGAAACTTTTTCAATATTCAGATCCAACTCAAATCAAAGGTTTACAAACAATCAAGAAAATTATTAACTTCAACTAGCAATTACATGTCTACTTTCAGAATAAAGCCCTAAATCTCCCCCAAATTCACAGCACTCCAACTACCAATTACATGTCCACTTTTAGATTACATACAACCGGGAGTACACAAGAGGAAGACACAGAGGAGAGGATGAGGAGGAACCTGAAAGCCGATGTGGAAGATGCCGCTGAGGCCGATACCGTCCATGAAGAAATTCGCGAGGAGAACCAGAGAAGAATGAGGGAGAGGGTATGATTTGGAGGAAAAGAGGAAGAAACTAAGAAAGCAGAGCATGGAGGTGCAAGAATTCAACGGTGGGAGAGAGCGAGGCTGAGAAGTCAGAACAAAAAGGAGATGAAATGGGAGTAAATGGGACGGCTAGGGTTTTGTGTTTAGAAATCTTATAAAGAATTAAAAGATCCAGAATCAGTATAAATATTTTACTAATACAATTATAGTAACACAAAGCTTGTTGTCAAGTTGGCTGAAGTAAACACTCTCAACCTGGAGGTAAGGGGTTCGAAGCTTTTGGCCTCCAGATTTCAGTGTTGTATATGATTTAAATAATTAAATATAAATCGGTTCAGTTTGGTCGGTCCGGTTTCTGGACCATCAAAATTGAAATCGAACCAACCTATTTCGGTTCGGTTCGATTCACTTAGTTTGGTTTGGTTTTTTTCGGTTTCGGTTCGGTGTTCGGCTCGATTTTTTTCGATTTTCGATTTTTCAGCATGTATATCTTGGGCAATTAACAACCTAGCTTTTTGGAAAGTAATTAATGCTAGCGAGTCAACCTCTTCATCACTAGAATCCACGACCATATTCAAATCAGGTAAATTTGTTCTAATAGGGTCATGAACCTCGCCAATCACAATCTTATCGGGATTGTCCAAATTGTCGTGGTCTTCATTCAGGTCAACCGTCCGAGCTCTCTACTGCCGTTGCGACCTTCTTTGCTCTGGTGGATCATCATCGCCGTCAAGTGATAGAGCTTTAATAGACGAGGTCGGAGAAGGATCCAAACCAAAGCGTTTCCCCGTCGTCCTCTTTACGCAAGACATCCTCCTAAAACTATCTCCCATAGGGTTTTGATAAATCATCATCATTTTGTTCTCGAAAAAGCTCACATTAATCTTCAATATGATTCATTATCCCGCATAAGAAGTATGTCAATGGTAGCTTTTCATATCTCACATCCACTTCAACCTTTTTCCCTTCAAGTAGCAGGCAGACACTTTGCCGAAGAGGCTTGGTAATATATGTTTTGTGCGAACTCATAATATACTCCCCATGGCTTCACCTTTCCTACTCTGATCCATCACAACATACTCACCCAATTGATTTGCAATAAAATGACCCTTCTGTCTCGTCATATAGGGCAACGTTATGCCCTTAAGTTGAACCCATAAATCTTGTGAATTCAGTGGAATCATGTGTGGTTGAGTGAGTTCGTCTGCCTCCGCGAGAACCAACAACGCTCCATCAAAAAGCCAGGGACCACCTTTATGGATCATACTCTTCTCCCTTGCCGAATCAAAACCAAAGGAAAACAAATTCTGCTCCAGTTCCACGATTGTAACCTTAGCCCTAGGTCGCCAAATAAACTGCATATGTCTTTTGAATCTCTCAGTATTCAACGTTTTCCTCGTTAATACTTTTCCAACTAGGAAAACCCTAGTTGTCTTCAATAACACACCTTCCGTCTTATCAACTACCACAACTTGTTGCTCCTCCTCCGTAAAGACTAATCGTTCCGAAAAGCCAAATACCATGTCCTTCATTGAAAACCAAACCAAACTAAATAGCCTTTGGCCCAAATTTCACACAAGCGCCACGCAGCTCGCACCTCCTTGAAAACTATACAGCAAAACTATCCACACCAAAGAACTTGTTATCGAGAAACCCTTTATGCCGTTGTCGGAATAGAAATAGGAATCGTCGTCGAGCGACTGTTTTTAATATTCTCTCCTAGGAAATCCTAGAGAGCTAAAATTGTTTTTTCTGACTTTTAACAGAAAATCAATTAAAATTCAATGAATCAATTGTAGCAGATTAGGTAGACAATTCAAAAACTTTTATTAATTTTGACTATATATTTTTGTACACTTGATTTCGATGACTAAACTATGTTAAATTTTATTATTTAAAAGAGATTTTTTATATTGTGATTTTGTAATTTGAATAATTATCATACAAGTAGAAAGTATAGTAATTATTCATTGTAAGTAGAAAGTACAGTAAATAGGTAACAAACTATTTTTGTGTAGGAATTCTTCCACAATTATGTGGAGCCAAATTTATCAGGATCTAGGGGTATGTTTGTTTGCCTTCACTAGCTTTCTTTGGACTGGACTAGACTAAATGATAGTCCAGTCTGGTGTTTGTTATTTACACGGACAAGAGTTAATGAGACTAAAGGGGACTCGCCCCAACTGAACGCCTCGTTAGCCGTTCTTAGCGAGAGCCCTCAATTTCTAGTGGACTCCTAGTCCCGTCTTCCATCGCAGCTGATCCATCCGTCTTCTTCTCCTTCACACCTTCGCCATCTCCTTTCTCCTTCGAGACTTCGCGCCCTCTCCCTTGGGCCTTCATCTTCACCATCCCGCCCAAAAGCTAAACCCAGAGGCCGAACAAAAACTGTTAAAGAGTCTACCGACTCCCTCCGGCAAACACAGCCATGGTTATTGCTTCAACTGCAACTCCCGCTCCTTCCTGGTTCACGCCCAAGAGGTGATTCATTTTCTTACACTTTTGTGTTTATTTATTTATTTGTTATGTTCTGGGGTCTGTTTGGTTGGTAAGAAAATATGGAATTCAAGAGAGAGTTTTGGCCTTTTTATATTTTTTAGGGTTTTTTATTGTTTTTGTTACTTGGGTCTGGGAAATACACGGTATTTCTATGTGGGTTTCAGATATTTTGGTGATTTCTTAGTTTTTCTCTACTTTTCCGGCAACCAACTCAGAAATTCAGTTTTTCTCCATTGTGAGCACTAAATATTCTTTCTGTGAAAGTTTATGGATGGAAAGGGAAAATAGTGAGAATTGTTGGATGATTAATTAGTTAAACTATTTTGAAATTGAAAGGAGGAGATGATGTATCATGTAAATGAATGCTCTAGAGTTAAGAATATATTTATAAGTTTGAGCTTTCAGCTGCGTTGAGTCAAGTATCATTTGAAGGTTTTGCAAGACTTTTGAGTCACTTTAGTATCTCGTTGTGCAATATGAATGACTTTGTGCTGTGATTGCAGGTTACTTGTTATCTTTTGCTTGATTAACTTGATAAATTATGTGGACCGAGGAACAATAGCAAGCAATGGTGTCAATGGGAGCCTCGAAACTTGTACAGATAGTGATATATGCACGGCTGGTACTGGGATTCAGTAAGATACTAAGAACAATTTGATGGTTTCCTTGTTTCTCTGGCTTTTCATATTTGGTTATGTTCATGCATTGCTTGATTCCATTTATTTAAATGTGCTGAGTTTTCAGGTTTTCGCATATAATCATGTTCTAGATGCTATGGTATAGAAACATTATTGAGATTTATGAAATAAACAAATGTTCATCTGTATTAATTTGTTATGGATATAAAAGTTTCACTTGATTTCTAAAAGCACCATATTTGAGATGTTGCCAAATTTGTTCTCTGATTAATTTACTTAGCTATGGTGTGTGAAACATATCCACCAACTACAATCTGCAGCAGTGTTGAGACTTTAAGGTTGAGGCAGTTGGGGGATTATCAGCATTTTATCCATTTTTAACCAATTTCTGTTATGTTTACTACACGATGCTTAAAACATGCAGTCTTTTGATCTGAGTATCTGACATCATGGTTAATCTTTCTCAGTCTGAGCTTCCACCTGGGGTGGAGTCTGCTCTACTACAACAAGTTTTGAGCCTAACACCGAAAAAACTGAGTTCGTTGTCTCCGGAACAGCAATAAGTAATAAAGCTCCAACAGATGCTTCGGTGAGATCAAATTCAGCCATCGTAGCGGAGTCATAAATGGCAGTTTTGATGTAGCTAGTTGTTACATGTGCAGGCACCAACTTGCTTGCTAGAGCAACAAAAGGCGTCGTATTGATTCAATCGATTTTGATTGTTTGTAACAGTATGTTCACGTAAGGAGTTGATTAAGAGGATCTGCAGTGCAGGAGTACTATCGTATTCGTGTAGCCTACACAAGCTTGTGTTTTAGTCTAGTCAGTAAATTAGTTAGAATAGCAAAATTTTGTCTGTATCACAACATTTAAATTTACATTCCCTCAGCTAAAATTTGTTGCTTCACTTTTGACAATCCTTTGCTCCAAACGTTGTGTACTTTGCTCAAGGTATATTCATGATCTCTTCCTTTTGCATATTGTTATTGGTTTTCTTCATACTAGTTGGAGCAAGCAATTTACGAGCTCGAATCCAAATGTAGCAATGATCAAGGCTCGGCAATCCACTTGTTATTGCGCCTCACACATCATTATGGTCTTGGGATTGAATGCAATCAAACCAAAGGTGAATAATTAAGAAAAGCATTCTAAACCCTCTCAATTGTTAGGAAAACACATTTGTTATATTGATGTTTGGAGCAATACTACTCTTGAATCATGTATGTTTCTTTTGTTGGCAAAATTTGGTTTTTGTATTTTTTATTGATTCATACTCTCATCTAATATTATTAATTTTGATAATATCTTTAAATAAAAAGAAATTAAAATATAACAATAATTTAGTCTCAATCCAAGCAAACACCAAATTGATGACATTACTATTTTCATTATCCTGCTTCTTAGTTCGATACTGTATCAAACGCTTCATTAAGTTAGTTCAGCTTAGTCCCTGAAACTAGTCCAGTCTGAGATAGTCCGGTGCAACAAACGCACCTTAAAAGTATAATCTCTGTTTAAAAATGATAGACAGTCGTTAGTGCTTGATTGATCATTTGGTTGTATTCTTGATAAATGTGAATCTCGCATGCATTGACGATTAAGAATCATACAGGCATGTGTCGGCAAACCGCAGAAGCCAGAAAGCAAAGGAGGAGGAAGGGTAGGGTTTTATGCAATTGTTTGACAATATTGCCCTCGGGAAGGGCTACAGTGAATGGCGGACGTGGGCGGTTGGCAAAGAAGGGAAAAGCACCAAAGGTAGGTAGCTTGTCTCCCTCGATGGCGCAGTCCTATCAGCCACTCACCCCAACTTCCAAGAAGATACCCGTCCAGAGTACCTCACCCTACTATCATTGCAATCTGACGGCAGGGAATACGGCTGGTTTCATACTCAAACCCCAAGTCATATCAATCAATGGCTACAAATCATTTCAATTAAGGGCTTCTTTAAAAAATGAATTAAAATGATTAAAAATAAAGGAAAACTAATGAAAAAGATTTGAAAACTTTGGATTTTGATGATAAGGATAAAATAAAGGGTAAAGTAAATAGTACCAGGATTGACTTTTTAGTGTAAAAATGTGGTTTTTCATTAAAGTGAACAGTACCGGGTGCTTTTCGTAAAGTTCCCTAAAAATAATTTTAGGGAAAATATTTCTGAAAAGCAAAATTTACTTACATTTTTATTAAAGATTTATTTTAAAAATATTTTCATAAAACAATTTCAAATGAACCCTAAGTGTGTTGAAACCAACTTAAGTAAAATTGCCTCATTAGGATAGCGGATAGCTCTGAGGTGAAACCAGGGTGAAATTAGTTAAACCAATATACAGAAATCCTATGTTTTTGTAGCAGTCACGTAATTATACTGCCTTATCAAAGCTTTTTATTAAGAACTTGTACCAATATGTGGAACACCATGGTGGTTTTTTTAACACCAATATCAAATAGTGATAGGTGCTAAAGTTTAAACACATTACACTGCTTAATTGCAGCGGATGCATTGTCAAACCATGGTGCTATATGATCAAGGTTTTCTTGGTGGGATCAGCTCCTAATTTTATGTCGAATTTTTGCAAAAGAGACTGATTGGGGTTTCTTATATAGTCATTTCGGCTTTTCTTGTATTGTTTTCGCTAGCTAGGTCTGGTTTTATTCATGTCTTCTTGCTGTATTTTATTTTCGGCTTTTGTGTTTTGGTGTTTGCTGTATTTCATCACCCTTACTACTGTCGTTTCGTAAAAGTGTAAAAAAGAGGGAGACTTACATACAGTGACATTAATCTGTATCAATGGCATTACTCTTTTCAATATAGCATATAATTGTCATAAGTGTTACCAATTCATATTTACTTATGCATATGAATAGACAACACTCGATAGATTCCAATTAAGTTTTTAAAATAAAATATCAATTATATCAATTATACTATAATACGTGATAATAATATCACATGATAGTATTATAATATATTATATAACGATGTGACAGGCACAGTCAGAAAACTCTCACCTCACCCATGTGTTGTAATGAACACGTACGTTACACGTACCCTGAAATAATCTCAGCCAACCAATTATTCATCTCAACACACAAAATACCAACCAAGAGTCGTCTCTGTCTCTTTGTTAATCTTTAGGTTAGTCTCAAACTTGGTTTTCCTTTTTTCTCAAAAAAAGCTTTATTTGTCTAAATAGACTTGGCTTCCCAAAAATCCAGTCAACTCGTATCCCTCTGTCTTCCTCTCCTCCCACCACAAACCTTTAAAAACATCAAATCATGAGGACTTCCCTTATTTGACCGTTCTGGGTTTCGCCGTTCCCGCACTGTGGATTCACTCAGGTCACTTCTCTGGCTACGTGTTACGGACACCTGTACGTCCCGTTCTGCTTGATAGAGAGAGAAAAAGAGAAAGGCAGAGAGGAGGTAAGATCATAAATAAGAGCAGTCAATGAAGAGAGAGAGACAGACAGTAACACAGAGACGGAGAGAGAGAGAGGGAGAGAGAGAGGGTCGTAGATAGCAGCAGTACAGCTTATTTTGGTATTGGGGTTTGTGGAGGTTGTTCCCATTTTTTCTTCGTTTTGTCTTTATTTTTCGCCATTGAGCGAAACCCTAAATTTATTTTACACCAAAATAGTATTACTCGTAGATTTTTCTGACATTTTGGTATCTTTCCTTATATGGGTTTTTGTTTTTGTTTCTTCCTGGGTTCTCAGATCCGACTCTTTTCTATCAGTCTTTTTATTACTTTCTTGCTTTGCCGAACCAAGGAATCCCTTAGATATAATGCAAAATGGATCTTGCTCTATCATTGATCAGAGATTCTCTATGAACAATACGAATCGGAGTTCTGCTTTCTTCACAAACTTTTTCTTCTTATTAATCAAAAGAAATTGGCGATTGGGTAGTTATATTATTGTGGTGAGTGTTAATTTGGTTGGGACTTAGGGTAGAAATTGACAGAAGAGAGTGAGCACACAGAGGCACTTGCCATAAAGCGTATGCCATTGCTTTTGCGTGCTCATGTCTCTTTCTGTCAGCTTCCCCATTTCCACTGCCGGATTAATATTAAGTTGTTCATTTTTAATTTCCTTCTCATCCCCATCCTTCTTCTGGTCTTTCTCTTTAATTTGTTTCACCAGTTCCCCTCTCTTCTCTCTCTCTCTCTCAAACTCTTTAATTTATGGTGCTTAATTAACTGCTCAAAAGGGAATTCAGACTTCAAAGTAAACTGAATCCCTAAGCCTAGCGTAGCTAAGAGAGCATGCTCCTGTTACTCTTTTGAAATCGGTAAGTGATTATTTGTATTATATCAATTATTTTATGTTATCTTATCAGAAACTGGTGAAATGAGAGCGTGACTTTTGATAGTGTTTTATATATAAGAATGTGGATATATCTGTTTACTGTGCGGAATTAGCGGCAAAAACCAGGTTATCAAGCATAACATTATTACGGGACCATCATTCACGCTCTCTGGTGTTAGAATGGTCCTCCCTTTCTTACCCTCCCTTCCTCACTCGTCAGCTTGAAACCCTGATCTAGTCCAAAAATTGGTAATTTTGATCCCTTTTTAAATCCATACGCATGCGATTCTAACTTGAAAACTGGTTCTTTTTTGGGCCTTTTTTGTTATTTGGTTTAATTAATGGATTTCTGTTGAACCCTATTCAGCACAGCCTGAGTAGGGTTGATTTGCTTGTTTGTTCGTACTATTGATTACAAAATTTTATTTTAAACCAGCTAGTTAGATAATTTCACACCCATTATCTTTGAAATTATCATCAGTGAATGCATATAGTTCTTATAATTCTATTGTGATTTAATATGATGATCGAAGATAAAATGAATATGGTTTTGTTATCTGTCTCTTGTTTGTCTGGTTGATTTTGCAGGTAAGGCTTATGGATTGATATAACGGTCCACCCATTGTCAAGTTGTAAGTTTTTTCTTCCTTTTTTTGGGCTTGTGTATGGAGCTATATCTTTCAAGTTTCATCAGATGAAAACTTAACAGGTATGAATTTGCTTTCCGAATTATCAAAATCGATCTGGTGGTTCATTTTGCACCGAATTTATGTATATATTTTCATCTATATGATCTATATGGCATACATATATTTATTTGGATTTTATTTTTAGACTTATGTCTCTAATTAGACGCTGCCTGGTAAGTATTTTAACCCAATTAAATACTGGATCTTTATACATACTGCACTAACATGAATAATTTCAATATGTGCTTTTATCTTGCAGTGAAATTTATTTCATATATATGTCCACAAACTGGTTTTTTTTCTTTTTCAAAATGGAATCCGCTGTTAGCAAACAACAACTGATAGACCAGTAAGTTTTCAAGCATGGATTGATCTTATATTAATTTTAGAATTACATGTCATGTATTCCATATAGCATGAATTTCACTTTGAGTTTGAAGTTGCTATACAATTGAAGTCATTTTTTGTGGCTTAACATTGATTCATGCCCAAAATTGTATTATTTCTTGTATGGTTACTGGTTGCGATTATCAAATAGTAATCATTTAGTTAGTTAATTTGTGTGACTGTTTGTTGTAATTTCTCATGACATTTGTTTAGCAATTTTTTTTGCTATTACTTTTTGATGCATCGATAGAATCTAGACTTTTGTGGTCCTTCTTCCTTTTATCCATCGACATTCCTGTAAGTTGATATGCATGCAATGCAATTGATTTTTAACATCTAATTCATTGTATTTGGTTTTTCATGTATCTAGCATGTAGACTTGTGTGTGGCCACACGAACAAAATATTATTCTATATAGGTTCTACATATCAAACAGTAGCCACATCCCATTCTCAGTACCTTTCTTCGATGTTATGAAGGCATAAGTCAACAAATTATTCCAGCAAATACGCATGGAAATTATAAGTCAAATTGGTACGGGATATAACTATCTTTCATGTGAATGTGAGGTACCGTTAGGCTTTAGATGTTGGTCCTTATGTTAGAAGAATGTACATACAGATCTTGCTCGTGCTTTTTTTTTTTGTTAAATTTTGCGGTCCAGATTCACTAAACTGAGCAACATGAGCATTTTTTTGACAAGTCTAGCTAGGAGGAACAATACCCTTTTAATTCATGTGATTGGCAAGCCAATTAAAGATGGCTTCAGCCTTATCTTTCCAAAGTACAAATAAAAGAGAAAAAAGTTGCTTTGGCTTCGCTTCGTATTGAGTTTGTTGTGTTCCTCATGTACTAAATGGCTTACCATCTCAATCACATGATACTGGCATCAAGGTCCAAGCTTGGGGGTTGGAACTTTGTAGTACTGCATGCATGCGCTGGGATTAACAACCACCACATACATAGTCCGTGGTGACCACTTTATTGTCTGGGATCGGACCATAATGTTGCTGCGGTGGTCCATCAGTACTTTTTGATGTGAGAAGTAGAAGTGAAAGTTTGGGGACGTTTTTCAGCAATCCCACCAAGTAAACAAAAATGGAAAGCTCCACATACCTAGGAAAGAGAGACTATCTCCATCTGATCTTTTGCTCTATTTGCTTGTTTGTTGTGTGGTTAATGTGATCGATGTTGATGATTATCTATATCTTTCAAAATCCATTATTGTTAGAACATAAAAAATATTCGTGCTTTACTCTTCATAGGGTCCTCAAGCAATTCAACTAGAAAAAATTGGTGGATTTGGAATCAATAGCATATCTGTTAAATAATTGATTCCCACACTATTGAAGATATGGTAAGGACATTTCTAATTGAACTATACTCATCATTTCGTGATATTTTTATTGATTTTCTTTTGCTGGTCATTGTTTCATTTTGGTGAAGAACGAAAGAATGTATGTACCTCTGTCCTCAAAATAAGTTTAAGTTGGTTGTTATCATATGCATTTTATACTAAAGTCCAGGAGCGCATATCATGTTTAGTTGCTAAAAAATTGTAGTTAGGAGTTTAATAGCTTGGTAAAATTTCAAACATAGTCCTTTTTGTATGGTTAAAGTAAAATTCTTCGTTGAACTTTACTCATGAGTTATGAATTATTGATAGATTGGTATATATAATGGTTACAATTAATGTTAAATATTGTCCAGATTTTTTTTTAACTGACAATACTCAACATTTGAAACCTAGCTATCTAGCTTCCATCTCGCTGGCTCATAATCCAGTGTTCCATAGTCATACTAAACACGATTGATGTGCATTTCATTTGCAAAAGAGTTCAATGTCAAGATCTAAGAGTTCATCACGTTTTTCCTCTGAACAACTTGAATACATTATGACAAGTACTACATTCTCCACAGTTATTATATATCTTAGAAACAATCTCATGATAGAGAGAGTCCTATAGTATGAGATTGAGGACAGATAGCCTGATGCCACATCAGCATAATTCATACTGATGTGGTGTCTGTTCAACTATAGTTGTGTTAGTTTAGAATGTTGTGTACTTCTTAATTATGTCATTTAGGAAAGTACATAAATATATAAAGTCTGCCTTGGTTCAGATGTAAATACCGATTTAGTTTTAATGAGAAAAAGCTTTGTTACAAGCCCTAGAATTTCTTTGCTTATTTCTAAATCAATTGGTGAATCTCAGTCCAGATCATGAATTCGTTGAAAGATCATAAACGTCAACTGGTAAGTTTGGTATTTTTAGGTCAACCATATTTGTGGGGGGAGATGGCGTGAAATATATACGTATATATCGCTTATATGGAAATGAAACTTTGGAATCACTTACGAGGTTGTGTCTGCAGGAGTTATAAATTGTTAAACATTATTTATTATCTTTCAGAGTTTCATTCAAGTGTAACATCCTTCAAACATATAAAGTTTATGCCTGCTTCTGCTCTATATTCATGTGTGATTCCCCCTTGTAGATGAGACTTTTTCTTTGATAATTGGTTGTTATTGTGTATTTAGGTTTTTGCTAAGATTTTGATCAGGAGCTGATATACACACGTACATATAAATAATCCAAATTCTTGTGAAAAATTGCAGGATACTATTGATTCATCGTCATAGTAAATAATATATCACATCTGGCTGTTGGACGTTGCTTTTGAGTTCATCATCCCCACATGGCGTTTTAGTGTTGGAGCTAAGCTATTCTATTTCACTGCGGATGGCCATGGGGAGATATTTCTGCGATAATGGAGCCCCCCTTTTGTTTATTTCAGCGGAGGATCTGGATTCGCTACACTTCATGTAGATTTGGAGAGCGTGGAGTTCAACTAGTAAGTGCTTTCCCATATTTTTGGAAGCCTTTGTAAAGACCGACACGAATTGCCCTCTTCATACAGTTAATCCTCTTACAATATTCAATTATTATTTAGTGGTAGATGCCTTTTTGTACAAGGCTTTAATGGAAAAATCCTTGTATATATGTTCTTTTTTACTTTTGACCAAAATTAATTCTGGGAATGGTTTTTTCATAGAAGTATATGGAAATATGGTACGCAGAAATTTGCCCTTGCTGAGTATATATATGGCGACTTCTTCTTTTCTCCCCTTTGATAATGGTCGTCTCTTCTTTTTTTACTTCATCCGAATATCACCTAATTGCTTTCTTCAGATATTCAAACTGCTTGTGTAGAGGGTTTCGGGTTTTCGATCAATTCAGAAACTCCGTTAAGCTTGTATCTCTCCAAATATGCTGTTCAATGGACGTTATTGATTGCATTGGAGTGAGAAAATACCCCTGCTTTGTCCAAAATTATGAGCTTAGTTATGTATATATTATGGCCGATTGCGTGTACTGGTCGTTTATCGGTGCTGTTGGCGGCAAATGAAAACTGTTTGGTCAGAGAAACTGGTGTATTTCATGGTGCCAAAAGTTCCTTGGGTGCATATTTTACCATGGCCAGGTACTGTCCTTTTTCTGTTATTTATTCAGATTTCAGGATTCGAGGTCAAGTTTTACCCTTGATTATCTAAAAGAAATCTGGGTCTGGTTACGAGTTTAGCCCTGGCAGTTATTTCAGAAACCAAATCAATTAGAGCTCAACATCTTTTCACCATTGTGTTAAAAGGTGACTTGCTTTCAATAAAACAATTGGAGATGAAGAGTTACATCATGTATCAAAATTAACCAATCGAAATATATATATTTAATAACTCCCAGTCCCAAATCTTAATCGATCCCACCCTTTAATTTCCATTCACAATTATCAACTTAAATAATGCAATATTTAATATTTAATTTTCTAACACAATTTACTAACCAAAATTCTTCCTCAAAATATGGCTTGACGCTTCATATAAAATACCAAGAAAACCAATATCTTATTCATTAATTACTCGAAACTCAAAAGAACAGTACACCCACCAATATATAACACTGAATTGCCACAACTCTTATTGTTGTTTACAAATTACCATCAAGTGCGTGCATGCAAAGGTTAGAAAGTGATGGTTGGACTAGGAGCCGGTGCTAGAGGACGAAGCGTTTCGCAATGAGCCAAGCAATCAAATCCCTTGACCCAGCAGCTACCATCATAAAAGCAAATCGCACATAGTTTTACGGTCTTTCCGCATTTGCACAGTCATGTTAAGCATTATACAGAAAAGAGAACAGAGAGATTGTAGAAGAAGAAGAAAGAAACAGAGAAAACTTAGAGAGAAAGAGAATGATTTTCCACTTGTATTTTCTTGATTAATTTTCTGGTTACAAAGATATTGTTGCTATATAGATGGATATTCACCTAACTGCCTTATCTGAATCTTACAATACCAACAACCCTAACTGCCTTATGTGTTTAACTAATGACATGTGTCATGATCCACACTCTCCCTATCTTATATACTCTAACATCCCCCCTCAAACTCAAGATTGGGGCACCCAATCATGAGGTTGAAGCATTCAGGTTGTCAAAAAAACATCAGCACAGAGTGTAGACAACTCGTTGATGAAGATATGTTGTTGTTACTCTAGCCACTAGTAGAAACTTTAAAAAAAAAAATATGGCTTTTAGCATGAACCATGAGCTTTGGCAATCTAAACTCTTTTTGGATAGTATTCCTTGCAATTGGAAAGTGGAGTATCTGGTCGCTGTTGCACATATACTGATGTAGGCCAAGGACTAAAGGCGTTATTACATAAAATTACTGGTAGCTGGGATTTAAGTTTTATAATATAATACATGCATTTTTAACTCTAAAAATGCATGTATCTAGCTTTAAATTTGTGGCTTATGGAATTCCTAGGTTAATGACATTTTGTGAAATCATTTAGTTTTTTAGGAGTTATATTGTAAGCCTTTATTTTTTATGTCTTTTCATATTTTTCACTTTAAGTTGTAAGCCTATAAGTACTTGTATTTGTAAAGAAGAGGGAGTTAAACTTTTTTGTTGGAGAAGTTGTTTGAATTATCATATTGATATTTGAGTTGTAAACTCTTTTTTATGTGCCTTTCTCTTGTTTAAGAGTATGTTGCTTTGTTCTTTCTAGTGTCTACGTTGTAGGCTGGTACTAGAACCAAAGTTCTAAGGGTTTTCAGGCCTCTCCTCGCACAAGGAGATAGTGGACCCTACCTATCAATCATATCTGTCATTTTATTCGTTTTTATCCTGATGCACCCTGCATCAGTTGGTATCAGAGCGTCAGCTCGATCCAAGGGTGACGCTATATTCAGCATGTCGCATATGCCATTAGATAAAGACCTTAATCTGGACCTTCCTCCAATATTTGATCGTTACTTGGATAGTTCATGTCCAATATGTTGTGAAAATTATTCAGGTGATTGTCTCGTAAATCTTGATCTTCCTCCCGAGTTTGATCGTTCTTCATATGGTACTTATCACATTTGCTGTCAAAGTTCTTATGTGGTTCAACAAAATGTTGATATGGAATCTTGTCTAATTATTAAAAATGCTTATTACAAAGAATATTTGAAGTTGGAGTTTCATGATTTAATGAGTTCATTGGAAACTTCTGGATATGTTGATTTAATTGGGGTTGATGTCTTCTACTTCAGAATTTCCAAAGTTTTGGTTGACATTATAAATCAAATGAAAGAGAATGTCAAGGATGCGAGGTATGCTATTAAGGGTGCTTTTAACACTTTAACAGTCAATATTAAATGCTCCAAATATCTATTTGTTTGGACCGGCAGAGTTCAATTTTATCGCTCCAAATCAGATGATGATCCGAATTCGAGGACGAATTCTCTCCAACCCCACGAGAATGATGCAGGCCAAGGACTAAAGGCGTTATTACATAAAATTACTAGTGGTTGAGATTTAAGTTTTATAATATAATACATGCATTTTTAACTCTAAAAATGCATGTATCTAGCTTTAAATTTGTGGCTTATGGAATTCCTAGGTTAATGACATTTTATGAAATCATTTAGTTTTTTAGGAGTTATATTGTAAGCCTTTATTTTTTATGTCTTTTCATATTTTTCACTTTAAGTTGTAAGCCTATAAATACTTGTATTTGTAAAGAAGAGGGAGTTGAACGTTTTTGTTGGAGAAGTTGTTTGAATTATCATATTGATATTTGAGTTGTAAACTCTTTTTTATGTGTCTTACTCTTGTATAAGAGTTTGTTGCTTTGTTCTTTCTAGTGTCTACGTTGTAGGCTGGTACTAGAACCAAAGTTCTGGCCTCTCCTCGCATAAGGAGATAGTGGACCCTACCTATCAATCCTATCTATCATTTTATTCATTTTTATCCGCTGCACCCTACATCACATACTCTGCGATAAGAAAACCTCTTAGCATCTGGAGCTTGTATTTTACCATTACATCGTGTATACCATAGTACCCAGATCAACGTAGACTTGGTGCCCCCACCCTTATCAAAAATTCTCATATGGTAGCCTAACTGAATATCAAATATAATTCCACCATTGCATAACCGAAGTACATAAAATCCTCGGAACTCACGTACAACAGTTTGAGTAGGAACACCAATTTTCGCCTTGTTGTCAGAGTTAAGAACTGGAAATGTCACTTGAATACAAGGTTGTAAACCCACTGAAATCAACTGAGAGTCTGCACTTTCCTTATCAATACATTCGGAAACTTGTTTTTATGCATCATCTATAAACATTTCATCTTCTGAAACAATGAAGTGAAAGATAGAACCAGACTTGAGATCGTAAGTTGTATGAATTTCAACATTAGAATTGCTCTGTAAAGGTGTTTCATGATTTTCCAGGATGACTGGACACACTGGTTTGAGTTGTTGATCTAATGGGCTTTGACATGATTCAGGGGTTGAAACTGAAGATTGAGCATTATGTATGTGATAACAATCAGCATCAAAATGATCTTTCTATGAACAAATTTGATGTGTAGGAAATTCAGGTGGTGGAGAATTAAGATATGGAGATGGAGGTGAGCCAAGAACTCTTGGTGAAAATTGAGGAAAAGACTTGTAGATATTAAATCTTTCACCATTATTGTAATGAAACCGACCTTTACCACAATTCTTGGACTGAAAATTCCTATTAGCACCATTATAACTGACTACAAATATAACCATTGTAAGCCTCATTATCATAGCTAGATTGGTCTGAACTACAATTGGATTGAGAATGATAGCCACCATTGTAGCCAGCAACACTATTACCATTTATACTACTTGATTGACTAGCATGAAAATGAGAGCTAAAGAGAGGAGAAGAATAACCTTTTGTCTCAGATTTAGATACCATAGCAAACCAGAAATGTGGCACAGGAACACAACCCACAATGGCTTCCTCAGCAAGCAATTATGCATGAAAATCCTCGAGTGAAATGACATTCTCACACCCTCTTATTACACGTTTAAATGTGTTGTATTCCACAGGGAGTCCATTCAAGGCAATAATCACAATGTCTTCATTAGGAAATGTAACACCAAGAATAGAAAGCGTATCCCTTGCTTCTTTAATTCTTCGAAGATGCTGAGAAATTGAATAAGATCCTTTCTTAATGTTGTACAGATCAATCTTTAACTTGATGATACTAGTTTTTGTGATTAGTAAGGAAAATTCGTTTTGAAGACGAACCCACATCTCTTGAGAACTCTTGCTACCAATCACACAAGAAATTGCAAATGAAGAAAGTATTGTAGTAAGTAACAACATCAAAGCATGATCATGCATTTTCCACACTTTAAATTCATCTAATTCTGGTCTGGCAGATGACTCATATGTGATTACATAATGTGTAAGGGTTGCTACATACTGAGGAGGACAAGGATTCGATCCATCAATGAATCCTATAATGCCATGACCTTGTAGCATCATCTTCATTAGAAAATGCCACTGCGAGTAGTTGGTGTCATCTAATTTTACACAAGCAGAGGAAGAAACAGACGAAATCAACTATACAATTGGGGATTGCAAAAGTTGCAATTGTGTAGCTGTAACCATAACTTTTGTTGTAGAAATGAACAACCCAGACTGAGATTTAGAAGAAAAACCCCAAATTTGTTGCAGACAAATCAAAATGAGGGAACCGAGCAGAAAAATCGAGAAGTTATTGCAGATACATCAGAAAGAAAAAAGAATCTTGATCAAGAATCAAGAAGTCGAACAAGAAATCGACCGAAGTATAGAAGAAACGAGCAGAACCATATTGTTGGTAGTTGGGCTCATCCAACTTGATTGAAACTGATGTTGAAACAGATGTAAAACAAACACCTGGTTGATCAGTTTTCTTTGAGAACAAAAAATAAACACCTGGTGTGTAAGAACTTGTAGAATACATAACGCATGAATCGATAAGAAACACAACCTAGAAAATCAAAAAGGAAATCACAGAAAGATCATAGAAGAAAGAAATAGGTAGTGGAAGCAAAGAACTAAGGATCGAAAAAGCTTGCGACGAAACTTATTCGGCGAGGATACCATGTTAAGCATTATACAAAAAAGAGAACAGAGAGATTGTAGAAGAAGAAGAAGGAAACAGAGAAAACTTAAAGAGAAAGAGAATGATTTTCCACTTGTATTTTCTTGATTAATTTTCTGGTTACAAAGATATTGTTGTTATATAGATGGATATTAACTTAATTGTCTTATCTGAATCTTACAATACCAACAACCCTAACTGCCTTATGTGTTTAACTAATGACATGTGTCATGATCCACACTCTCCATATCCAATATACTTTAACATCCTTGATATCTTAAGCATGGAAGTTGATATTTATTAGTGTTGTTGATAGGATGAGTGCTTTCATTGCCTGGTTTATATTATAAAAAGTAACAATTAAATTTTAATTAAACATAGTTTATTGTGAAACAAATCGACTTCAAAATATTGGTTTCCAAATTTTGAACAATATTGGTGTCGGAGAAATAAGTGATACTCACATTCAACTAGAGCTGCTAAGAGAACTATGCAGACAATGCGAGAAAGTGCCAATGAGACTTTGCTAACCTTAGTTGTTGACATTATCACCTATGTATGAGAAAAAATATCTATGTTGTTGTAAGTGGCAATCAAATTTTTAGCCTTTTATATCATTTTCTTATCAATTTTTATTCTGAATGTGTAGTATTTTTGGAAACAAAATACATTTTAAAAGGAGATTTAAAATTTAATAATAACGCTTATACTTTTGGAAATGTCATAAAAATCACATATATATGCACATTTGAAATCTTTATAGTTTTACCAAGTCTAATGAGTGTTATTAGATATTTGTGCATTTTGAAACACTTTTGACACATTGGATTTTGAACTTAGATTGATGTGCTTTTGACTAAATATTTGTGATTATGTTATGGAAAATGTTATTAACACTCTTAAAAGATCAATTATGCAGATTGGCAGATTGGCAGATTCTAGGCAGAAATAGCTCATTACTGTATCCAGATTGGCAGATTCTAGGCAGAAATAGGATGGTCCATCTTGTTTGGGGTTTGTGGAGTGTTCTGAATAGATTTTAAACACTTGGGATTCTTTACAATATGAGTTTCTTTATTTGTGGATGGTCCATCTTAACTATTACTAGAGTAGTATTTTAGCCGAGTATATATTTTGCATAGTTTATTAACCCTCCAAATCAGGAAAGTAAAGGCAAGTAAAGGCCAAAAGGCTAGGATGCAAGTTTTCAGATCCTGAATGAGGTCCTGGATCAGAAGTTCGGTCGTTGTCATGGCAATGTTGTTCGGTGTATGGGGAAGGCGTGGGTTCATGAGACGGGTGCCTCTTCTTCCAGATCGACCACATGAGAGGCCAATGCCTTGAAGGAGGATGTGACAACCCTAAAAGGTCAGCTTGCGGCCCAGGGCGAGAAGATGATGGCTATTGTACGGGCCTTACAGATGTCCGGCCTCCAAATCTCAATGCCAACACCTGATCTTGCTCCACCTTTGACCTTCCAGCTACTTCACCCAGTTGATACCAGTAGCTTGAAGACTACTTGTAGTTTTTTCTTTTTTGTTCGGACATCTTGTATGTACATTTTCATATATTTTATAATCAAATACTTTTTTTCTTGGTTTATTAATTATTGTTTAGAATTTAATTACAATATTTATTAAAAATTAAATAAAATTTTTTTTTGCCAAAAAAAGGGTTTGCGCGACGAAGAAGTAACCTACGTCGCGCAAACCTACTTTGCGCGACGTAGGTTACTTCTTCGTCGCGCAAAGTAGTTTTGCACGACGTAGGACCTGCGTCGCGCAAAGCGGGTTTGCGCGACGTAGGTTACTTCTTCGTCGCGCAAACCCTTCTGTCACTGCCTTGGCGCGACGGTTGACGCGCGACGAAGGTTCGTTGCGCTAATTTTTGAGTGACATTTTTTGGACTTTACACGATGAAGGACCTACGTCGCGCAAAGTGTTTTTCCTACTAGTGTTAGGAATGTGTGGTATTTTTGGAAACAAAATAAATTTAAAAAAAGGAGATTTAAAATTTAATAATAACGCTTACACTTTTGGAAATGTCATAAAAATCACATATATATATATATATATATGCATATTTGAAATCTTTTTAGTTTTACCAAGTATACTGAGTGTTATTATGATATTTGTGTATTTTGAAACGCTTTTGACACGCTGCATCTTGAACTTTGACTGATGTGCTTTTGACTAAATATTTGTGATTATGTTATGGGAAATGTTATTAACACTTTTAAAAAATTAATTATGTAGTTTACATAATTAGGAATGTGTGGTATTTTTGGAAACAAAATAAATTTTAAAAAGGAGATTTAAAATTTAATAATAACGCTTATACTTTTGGAAATGTCATAAAAATCACATATATATGCATATTTGAAATCTTTATAGTTTTACCAAGTATAATGAGTGTTATTAGATATTTGTGCATTTTGAAACGCTTTTGACACGCTGCACTTTGAACTTTGATTGATATGCTTTTGACTAAATATTTGTGATTATGTTCTGGGAAATGTTATTAACACTTTTAAAAAATCAATTATGTAGTTTACATTTTCTAAATTTTAAAAAGAAAATTACACTTAGGAGTGCAAAATTATTATTTTTGTATGTAAAATGACCTTTTTGACATTTGCTAAGATTATCTCCAATTCAAAATAGAAAATGTAAAAGTTATAAGTCCTATTTGACTACAAATTTGGTGTTGTATGTTATAACATTTTCAATACATACGGAGTCAAATTTGACCATGAACTTTTACACATAAAAGGGAGTTTAAGTCAACTTTAGAGCTAAACATAACTTTTATATCATCTAGATATGGCCGGGCCTTCCACTTTTAATCTTAGAGTATTATCTAAAGACATGTAACTTTGATGACATATAACACCAACGTCATATATAACTACTCTAAATTTTTCTAGTATATTGAAGAGTGTCGAGTCCAAATTTAAAGAGCCTTTAACGATAGATATGCTCTTCAAAGTGTAGATGTAAGTAGGATGGTGACCCGCCCAGGCCAGAAGTGTCATCACTCCTTGAGCTAACCTCAAGGACTTGCGTACATGCATGTATTTTTGAGAGAATTATTGGCTGCTAATGTAGATGTTTTATCTCTTCGATCGATTATCTTGTTTAACAACACTAAACCTAATCAAAGTAGAACGAGATCACAATATTACTAATACGGAACTCTTCAAAAGGGCTCATCACAACTTATATATTCATGGTCTGCAAGGTTGAGACAAAGTAATAAGCCCTAATATTTGTATAGCTCTCTAAAATTTGACGAGCAAGCGATTAGCTAGGGATGGCATTTTGTATTACATTCTTTGAAAGTATCCCAACACGTGATGAACCAACCGCAATAAAAATATATTTTTGTACCCAGTTCCGAGCCCGAGCTACAAGTTTCTTACGAGCAAACGTTAAATTATCAACATCACCTCTCACTCTTAATTCTTCACAACAATATCGTTCTTGATGCTGCTAATACCATTGCCTTCATTGCCTGTTTAATTATAATGTTGTTTGGACCCAATTTTTCACACATTTGGTCCATTTACTCTAAGCTTTTGAATGAAAGAAATATTAAGGATCGAGATTGGTTTCCAGATAAAGGTTGAATCAATCCCACAATCAATCTATGTTCAGATCCTAATTGAAGAAGGCAAGACTTGCAGGCAATAGAGTTTCAACCGAGAACAATTCTGAGTATATTCAGAGATTATGCCGAAGAATGATAATTTTACCAGAATTATACCAGAGATTATGCCGAAGAATGATAATTTTACCAGAATTATACCATACTTGCCATAACGAAATTCATCCCTTTAAATAGAAGTGATTTTGCAACGTAGAAAGGCCCTTCAACTCAACAAACAACTCAAACGTTCTACGCAAAACCTTCTCACATTTCTGAGAAAAATACTAACTATCCTAACCCCTCGTCAACACACCTTCAGTTTGGATTAACAATTGTGTTGGTAACCGATGACGCATTCAGTTTGAAATAAACCACTGAAGCTGTAGAATCAGTCTATCGAGTTAGCGAGAGGAAAAATGTTGCACGACCTTATGACAAAAAGAAGAAAAGAATTCAGATGCAACAGTAACAAAATTAAGTTCAAATTTAGAAAGGGATAAAGAGAGAGGAGAGAGTTGAGTACCTAGAGATTTTGATTCGAGATTTTAGCAGCAAAAGTATACTAGTTACTAGAGAGAAAGAGAAAATTGTTGTAGCTAGATAGAGTGAGAGATCGAGTTGCTGAGCAAGGAGGAATAAGAAAGGAACTCGTACTTAAAAAAAGATCAGAATCTTTGGCCGACGAACTAATCCGTCAAGCAAAGGTACCAATTCGTTTGGAAAAGGTATTAAAAATGTGACATGTGTATTCCGACCCAACATATTCGTCAGTCAAACTAAGTTGGTTCGTCGGGCAAAGGTTCCATAAAAATGCCGTGCATTTAAGTTTTTGGCCAAAAAAATTGGTGGGAAACACCTTTGCCCCACGAATAGTACAAATTTTCGTCAAATAAACCTTTTAATATAGGGAAAATTTTGAATTTTTGGGAAAAAAGTGGGAATTTGAAAGTTTTTCCCGATGAATATAGTGCTTTTGCCTGATAAAAATGTTAAGTTTGCCTAACGAATAGGTATATTTCGTCAGGCAAACACAAAAAAATAAAAAAATTATTGAAATTTTATTTATTTTCAAACAATTAAAAGATCAAGACCATCAAATAATATGAGTTTGTGGTTTTACTCTCAATGAGCACATTTTTAAAGTCATCAAAATCAGATCTAAAGTAGCCCGTTAAATCATTAATGATACATTTTTAACTGTCGAAAGATTTATTCCTGTTATTTAATCCCTAAATGATTTTTGGCGTATGCGATCTCATACTATGTTCAAACAAGTGTAATGGTTGGATAGTTGAAATTTAGTTGTCAGAGTGCAAAATCAACGAAGTAAGTCTTTCATTTATTTGTGCTAAATTGATTTTTTTTTTAAATTAATTTTCATCGGGTAAGGTTAGTTTTTTAGTTTATTGTATTGCTTTTAGTTTTTTGTTTTATTTTTTTTGCCCGATGAAACTTTTCATCGCACAAGGTTTTGTATTTCAGTTTAACTGTATTGCTTTTATTTTTTTTAATTTTAGTGTTGCAGAAGGTTTAGTTTTTTAGTTAGTTGTATTGTTTTTATTTTTTAAATTTTATTTTTTTGCTTGACGAAACATTTTTTTCCCACAAAAGGTTTAGTTTTTAGTATAACTGTATTGCATTTATTTTGGGAACTGTTAGTAGCACTCCAAAAATCTCATTCTAAACTCTTCACAAATGTAGTTTTCTTTCTAATTATTGAAAGTTTGGAATGTCAAATAAGATTTTTGGAGTGCTAATAACAACTCCCTTTATTTTTCTTACTTATTGTTTTGCTCAACAAAACTTTAAGACGTGCCAATTTTTTCCCTTAGCTTTGCCCGACGAAGGCTTTTGTCGCTTAAAGTCTCTGACAAAAACCGAAATATTAACCATTATTGCCCGACTCAACCAAAAAAAAAAAAAAAACAATGTTGCCCGACCAAAGTTTCGATTTCGTCCGGTAAAATTGTCTGGCAAATATTAAATTATGATAGTTATTGCGTTAGAAAGTAGTTTTGGCTTTTATAATATTCCATGTACTAGGGTTATATAAGAATCATCATAAGTACTAGGCTCATTGTATTAGGATTAAGGATTCATGCATCACATTACTCTCGGTTATCCAAAATTAATCTCCTCAAGCCACTTAGTACTACGATCTAGTGATATTCCTCTTCACTTATAAATGAAAGGTTTAGATTCGATTATCATCAAGGACGAGTTTAGTCCCACCTTTTAACATTCACAAAGAGTTACATCATGTATATATCAAAATTAACCAGTCACACCTATACCCAGTCCCAACTCTTAATTGATCCCACCTTTTAACAGACACAATTATAAAATTAAATTATTTAATATTTAATTTTCTAACACAATCTACTAACCAAATTTCTTCCCCAAAATGTGGCTAGACACTCCATAAAAATACCATGAAAACCAATATCTTTATTCATTACGCGAAACTCAAAAGTGCAATACACCCAACAATGTATAAGACTGAATTTCCACAACTCTTATTATTGTTTAGATATTATCATCAGGTGCTTACATGTAAAGAGTTAGAAGGTGACGGTCGGAGTAGGAGCCGGTGCTGGAGGACGAACCTTGTCGCAATGATCCAAGCAATCAAATCCATCGACCCAGCAGCTACGATCATAAAAGCAAATCGCACATCTTGTTACGGTCTTTCCGCATTTTGCAGTCTTTTCCTAGAAACCCTTTGCATGAAAGCTGATGTTTATCGGTAGCACTGTTACTGCTGTTGGTAGGATGAGTGCCTTCATTGCCTGTTCAAGTTTATATTGCAAAAAACAACAATTAAATTTTAATTAAGCAAAACTGTTGGGAAAAAATCGACTTCAAAATAATGGTTGTCAAATTTTGAACGATATTGGTGTGGAAAAAAAAAAAGGTGCACATTCAACTTGAGCTGCTAAGAGAATTATGCAGACAATGCAAGAAAGTGCCAATGAGACTTTGCTAACGTTGGTTGTTGCCATTGCCATTACCACCTATGTATGAGAGAGAATATCTGTGTTGTTGTATGAGTCACAATCAAATTCTTAGACTTTTATAGCAATTTCTTCTCAAAGCTTCAGAATGTGTGGTATTTTTGAAACTAAATAAATTTTAAAAGGAGATTTAAAATTTAATAATAACGCTATACTTTTGGAAACGTCATAAAAAACACATACATATGCATATTTGAAATATTTATAGTTTTACCAAATATAATGTGCGTTATAAGATATTTGTGCATTTTGTAACTTTTTTTACACCATGCATTTTAAAACTTTGATTGATGTGGTTTGATTAAATACTTGTGTTTTTTCAGAAGAAGTTATTGACACTCTTAAAAAATTAATTATGCACTTTAAACTTTCTAAATTTTAAAATGAAAATTACACTTTGGATTGCAAAGTTATTTTTTTAGAGTAAAATGACATTTTTGAGATTTGCTAAGGCTATCTCCAATTCAAAATAGAAAATGTAAAGGTTATAAAATCTTTTTTCTTTTTTTTTTTTGAAAAATGGATCAGCTGGTGACTTCGTCATGACAGTCCACCCTTTCAGGAGCCTAAAAGACTTACAAAGGCATTTCAGCCTCCCCATAGCTACCATCGTGTGATTTACTAGCTAAGAATCGAACTCAAGATGGGCCGTGTGAAATATGGGTCTGGATTTCGTCCCCATCCACTAGGCCAGTGTTGCAAATTGTAAAATTTCCAATGCATACGAAGTTAAATTTGACTGTTAACTCTTATACATAAGAAAGAGTTTAAGTCAATTTTAGAGCTAAATATAACTTTTGTATCATCTAAATATGGCATGGCCTTCCACTTTTAACCCTAGAGAAATATCCAAAGACATATATAACTTTGATTACAAATAATACCGATGTCATGTATAACTACTCTACATTTTTACAGTATATTGAAGAATGACTGAGTCAAATTTAAAATCCCTTCAGTGATACATATGTTCCTGAAAGTGTAGATGTAATTAGTTGATGATCACACAGGCCAAAAGTGCCGTCACCTTGAGCTACTCTAAATCTCCAATGCATGTTGTATTTATCTTCTTTTTTTTTTTGAAAGACTTTGGATGCGGTTCTTAATTATAAATATTCTTTGACTGAAACTTTGTTGGTTTTCAATTTTTGATCGAAGTCCCTGAAATTATTGTGATAATTTATTTCTATATATGTTACTATATTTTTAAAATTAAAAATTGAAATTTATAGTTGTTTATATTAATGAGATTTTAAATGAAAAACCATAATTTGTGGGATTAAAAATATTAAGATATAAATATACTATTGTGTGTGTATATATAAACATGGGTACATTCATCAAAATTAATCAAAAAATTATTATACCAAAACATGGGTACATTCTTCAAAATCACAACAAAAAAAATGATATTAGGCTTAATAACATTAGTAAATTTCTTCGATTAAACTTGACATGGATACATTCTCAAATCAAAGAAAAAAAATGTACCCATATAAGTTTAAAAATGGATTAAAAAAAAATTGAATAGACTATATATATATATATATATATATATATATAAAGGGTACATTTTACATATAACAAATTGGTATATTTAAGAATGAGTACATTTTAAGATTAAAAATTTGAAAAAATTACATGAATGGGTACATATGACACACCCCGTCCCGAAGGAGGGCATGCTGGCCGTCACGTGAGAGTGACGTAACCATTTGCACAGTACGAAAGCTTTAAGATACAATTTATAAGTTGATACACCCGAAGGTGAGTCCTAATTTTGTACAATCTGTCAGAACACCGTCGAATTCCTCGTAGTCACCACACCTTTGTGATTCCTGAACCTGGAGGGCCGCAAAACCAAAATTGAGTGGGTCAGTAAAACAATTCTTTTCCAAATCCAAACATTTCTCAAAACGTTGTAACCCCTCTCCGTAAAACCTGTATACTTTCCCAGAAATGTAAAATATAAATATACATATATATTCTCAAACTTCATTTTTACTATCTCAACATTTTTCTTTATCAATCATGCCATGCCATGTCTAATTCAACAGTTAAGTATGGATGCATCAACAATAATCATATCAGGTGCAAGAAGTAATCAACCGGAGGCCCTCTAATAGCCATGTACGGTTGAACCTAGAGCTCAAAATCTATCACTCTCACTCTACCGGAGTCACCTCTGTGACCTGTCCGGCCTTCTGCACACAAGTTACGCTCTAGTGCTTTCTCATCAATCATCTATGCACATAATCTAAGGTCACCCACCAGTCGAAATCTCACTAACACTCTTCGACTGGCCCGTCGCACCCACTCCGCGTGGACTGTGCGACCAGCATCTACTTGGATCCAAGGCGAGCGTGCGATGCGGTGAATACTATAAGCACTAAACCATGGTGCAGGATTTGAGCTCAATATATATCAACATCATCATAACAGTAATTAAATACTCACCTGATACTCATCTGTGCGTCCGCCGCACCATTCATTCATATGCATCATATAACAATTCATCTCATTTGATTCATATCATTTCATGCATGGCAATTCGATTTACATTTCCATATATATTTCATATACTTCTATGCATGACCTTTCAATTCACGTTTTCATATAATTTTATATACCTTTCATTTAAAACATAATTTCATTCTAATTCAATTTCTGGGAAAACGTCAAGTATATATATATACGGAAAACAAAACTGCCCACTCACAGAATACATCGACGTGTCGAAAGTCCCTGAGCCTCCCTTAGTCATGCCCAACGTTCGTACAAGCCTCGCCTATACGAGAAATAACCGAATTAACGTTATTTAACGCATAACCTAATTCTTAGCTAATAACTCCTCAAATATTGCTCAAATTGGGTATATGAATATACCACTGTGACCTACACAACCTCAGGAACATCCCCATATTTTTAAAATAATTTTTGGAGTCCTCACGCGCCCCCACGCGCCTGACGTGGCACGGACCTATGCGCCCCCACGCGCGGCCACGTGTCGTACACACTGACGGCACAGTAAACGGCAGTTAGGGAATATTCCGTTAAATACTAGCATATTCCGTTAATTATTAACGGCGTCAGTCAACGCCGTTAGCATATTCCGTCAAAACTGACGGAATATTCCCTGTCTTCTCCGGCGATTCGCCGGTCGCCGGCGACTGTTCGCCGGTTTCTGGAAAAATTTCAAACTTGCTATTCTCCTTCGTTTTTCATCCAAATTTTTCGTACCTTATACCAAATTGAAGCCCTAAACACCTACTATCACGTTGGAAGGTTTTTAAGGTCTAAAAACAACAAGATCATACCTTCCAAAATTCCTCAAATTCGGCCAAACTCGAACCCAACGATCCCGACGTCCATTTTGTTCAAACGAGGCACTCCGAGCCTCCTCGTGACCTCCTTAAGCTCACTGTGAGCTTTGTTTAACCTAAAACACGGCCATCTTAAAGTTTGTGAACAGTGCAAATCCACGGGGTGATTTGAAACTAGGGTTTTTGAAATAGAACTCACCTGAAACTTGTACCCCCGTGCTCGTGAAGTTCCCAAGATCACGATGGTGATCTTAGATTGGACGTTCGTGTAGAATTGTGGTTGTTCTTGGTGTTTGCCGTGAGTTCGAGAGTAAGAGAGAGAGTGAGAGAGAGTCTGAAATGAAGGAAGAAGAGAGAAGAAAGATTACGGGTTTTAGGGAGTGTTTTGAGGGTAGGAGGCCCTACCTAAGTCCAAACACAATTTAACACATACAAATATAAATCTAACCCTAGTTTAGGATCTTAGAGTAAAACAAATGTCATACATTTACACACCTTAATCCCGTTTAAGGTCACATTGGTCATTTCACGTCCTTGAAATTAAAATTCCGGGACGGGCTGTGACAACATACAAGATTAAAAATTTGAAAACATTTTAAAAAAAAAGCTAATGGGTACAAACTTATTCTAATTTATTTACTTATTTTGGAAATGTTTTGAATTGAAAATTAGTTAGGAGTTTAATAAATGTAGGAGTATTAAAATTATAAATCAATTATTAATTTTTATTTAAAAAAATTATGTAACCGACATGTAAATTCATTATTACATTAATGCTATTGACTTGGATCAAAATCTGAAAACTAATAAGGTTTTAGTCAATGAGCATTAGTAACTAAGGAAAGTATACTAATTTTTCCTTTTATTTTTTCTCCCTATATCAAATTATTAGTCGCATCTTGAAAGTACAGAGTAATGATGATCACAATTTACTTTTCTCCTAATCAACTTTCTCCTAATCTTGCCTAATCTTTTAATCTCAACCCTTTACAGGAATTAACAATGATCACAGTCTATTAACCAAAATCCAACGTAAAGGATAAATTGTTATATGAAGAATGTTAACTAGTTTTGAAACTCAAATAACAACTCCACCAGCTATTAAAATACCAAGAAAACCAATATTTCATTACTTAACACTCCAAAGAGCAATACAACCAATAACATAGAACTGCCACAATTATTATCATCAGGTGTTTGCATGTAAAGAGTTAGAAGGTGATGGTCGGACTAGGAGCCAATGCTGGAGGACGAAGCTTGTCGCAATGATCCAAGCAAAAACCTCCATTGACCCAGCAGCTACGATCATAAAAGCAAATTGAACACCTTGTTACGGCCTTTCCGCAATTTTCAGCCTTTTCCTAGAAATCCCTTGCATGAAAGATGAGATTTGACTCATCGGCGGTCTCTTCCTCACCGTAGGTTTCTTCGTGCTTGGAGGACCCCTTATCAATCTCGTTGTCATATGATGACCCCTTAGTCGATGATTTAGTCTCATAATCATCAGCATTCTCAAAGTAAGGCCATCTCCAACCGAAGGAGGGCTAGACGGCTCTCTTTAGCCCTATAGCCCTTCAAGAAATTATATTTTAATGAACAGTGTTAGGTCATATTTCATACCATCTCCAACCGAAGGGGCCAAAGGACCATATGCCAAACATAGCCCTGTGACAAAAAAACCATCTCCAACCGAGGGGGCCAAAAAGCCATAGGGCAAACATAATTTATTATTTTAATTGAATTAATATAGTTAATTAAATTTAAACTACCATATTAAAATAAGATTTTCGGAGATATTGGAAGATTATTGAAAGAGGTGACCATTTGAAAATTATTGAAAAAATTAAAGGAAAGATTATTGGAAGAGAATAGAATGTGAAGAATTGAAATAAAATGAGATAAGATAGTATGGAATGGTGAAAAATATGTGAGAAATGGTGTAGGAAAAAATTAGAATTAAAAAAAAAAAACAATTCGTCCAAAAAAAAAATGTGGGTTGGGCTCATCAGGTTGGCTGACTGGCTAGAAATAGCAAGCCCGCTAGCCTGATTTGGTGGTTTTGGCCTGGTGGGGCCCACAAGCCCTTTGGCCTAGCTCTCGGTTGGAAACGGTTTTCGTGTCATTTCGAGCTATTTTTAGCCCTATGGCCCACTGGCCAAATCGGTTGGAGATAGCCTAAGACACCAACTGGCCAGTCTTCTTATCGTACTTGATCGCCGACGGCTCCTACTTCTTCATGTAACGCTCAAACCTTATGTGCTCATTTTCTTTGTGAGGTTCCTCTCCATAAGAGCAACTACATTGGTGGTCTTTCTTCGGCAGATGGACCATTTGTTGGAGTCTTTGAGTAGAAATCTCATTCTATCTCATTGTCTCACATTGCTCATCACTAAAAGTTTCTCACACTTTGTAATACTTTGTCTCTCTTACCAAGTGAATGGAAAGATGGACCATAGAGAGCGAAATTGGACACCTTGGATTTGGGCTTTGGGGTGTGATAATTATATATAAATTAATATATATTTAATTAATATGGGCTTTGGGCTTGGGCTCTAATATTAAATCTAATATTGAATTATTTTATTAATTCAGAATCAATTATTTATTTTTTAAATCAACAAACTCATCCTTTTGGATGAAGTCCGAGAGGACGAAAGAGTACTAAGAGCAACGCATCCTTCTGAGCAGATGCCTCCCAGAACATGCATCCCAAATTCGTACATGTTGCGAACAAGCATATGTACATTATATATTTATCCATCTGCATTGCATTTATGAAATATAAATTATTCTTCCTATGAATTTTACCAAATTCTATCAGTATGAGAAAACCACAAAGACATTTGTCAGAAGTCATGTTTTTTGGTGCTAGGATCTTGACTTAGATGCTTAAATCCTAGTGAAGCAGACATCTATTGAAATACAAGCACAAGGTAGGGACGAAATTATGTCTTAAAGACATTGCATTACACAAGCCTCGATGTCATTTTATCTGTTTGATATTACTTTTGTTTCATTCATACTCTGTCAATATATTTAGTTGCAATTTATTATTTATTCGCATATTCAAATTTATTCCTATATATATATATATATATATATATATATATATCATTGATTGTTGATAAATATCAAACACTCTTTCCCAACGAAACTCACCTCCAACGGTAGCAAGTTGCCTAGGAGAAATGGAAAATCCCGACCTCCCCCCCCCTCAGACGAACAAATCTTTTTTATGCAATAAGATATAAAACTGTATAGTCACTTAATCGCTTGTTTGACACCCAATTATTATTATTTAGATAAAATCGATATTGAAAGATGTGAGATTGGAACACAAAATCTTGAATACAAAGACAAATATTTTTAATCAATTGAGCTAACAACACCCTTATTGAAGTACAAACATAGAATGGCTTGTTCGGCACCTAATTATTATTATTTTGATACAATCAATGTTGAAAGATGTGGGATTGGAACATAAAATCTCGAATACAAAGACAAATATTCTTAATCAATTAAGCTAACAACGTCCCTACAAATTGAAGTATACGAATATAATAATGGAAGATTCGTACAAAATAAAAGTCTTCATAAGGACGCACGCAAAATTATTTTTTTATTTATTGTACCACATTCAAAACTAAGCAAAATGCATCAATAATACAATAATATAGTCTATCTGTGATAATCAGTTAGCCTAGCTAGCTAGTAGCTAGGAGTAGGGGCAGGGGCTAAGAGGCGACAGTTTTCATTATATTCTTCCCGAGTTGGATAGCAAACATGGTGAAAGGCGCAACACCAGCATTCCAGTCCTGTAGCCTTTTTACATTCTTCCCTGCAAAATGTTAGTCGGCGGCCGCGGTCCGGGATATTATTCACAATATCATCTCTCTCCCTTAAATTCTGATAAACTGCATCACTTTTCTCAGCAACGCCATCGTTGCCATTATTGCCTGCTTATATTGTTACATGCAAAAATAAATTAATAAAGCTAAATTATGTAAAAACCAAGAGGGTTAGTGAATGGTTATTTAATAGGCATGGAGATATACGCACCTTCGGTAAGAGCCACGAGACTTATGAAGATAATGCAAATTGTAGCCAACTGCATTTTGATTGCTTTACCAGTCTCCATTGATTTGTATGTTGGAGGAAGCAGAGACAACTTTGTGGTGATACGAAGTAAAATATTACTGTTAGGTTTTTATAACAAGAAGTTTTAGGTCAGTTTATTCAATTGGAAAGATATTAATTGGCTAATTGTTTTTTTTTTTTTTGGGCAAGTAATCTCAGTTTCAGTTTCTTTGGATTTTACCAATCTAACGGTCATATGCAAGTATGCAACTCAGTTGTAATGAGTTTAGTTGGTTAGAGCAATATGCTATTCCCTCTAAATTTAAGTTTAAATTTTCTTTTCGTAATTTAGATAAGTTTAGTGTAGATTATCGCTTGTAAAAGAAATAAGAACAATTTAGTATAGTCGGCTTTATCAATTTACTCATTTGGTGTTTGATAATCCTTATTCCTCAACATCTACTTGTATTTATAAAAAAAAAAAAAAACAATAGTTATAGTTGTGTAGAAAAAAGATATGCTTGTATAAAAAAATTAAAACAACATTGTTGATGAAATATGTGGTTCTTGACGTTGATATTCAAATTATTTTCTTAATAAAATTGTGCAATACATGGATTATCTTCCCTTTACGGGTTTAGGGTTTAACATTTAATTTGTGCGGGTCACAGACTTGTTGACATTCTTTTAGAGACCTCCAGCACTCATGGTTAAATGCACAACACCAACATTTTTGAATCTGATTTGGCGAACAACTTTGTGAGCATAGCTCCAGTTTGCTGGCCCAGATATTCACAGTTTCATCACCTTTCACCATTGAATTCTCGACCACATTACTCTTCTTGTTGCTAGGAACATCAAAGTTGTTTCCATTACCTGTTTATAATTTCCAGTGAAAAAAGAAAATACTTAAAATTATACCCCGTAAACGAAAGAAGTAAAGTTCAAATAACTCATAGAATTTAATGTCCTTTGAGAAAGAAATATAATAGATGACAACTTCCATATCACTAACAATCCTACAAGTTTTATTGGAAAGGATAAATTTTCTTCATGACTATGTATATGTATGAAGTTTGCATCTATTTGTTTATTCAAGCCACTAAATCTGATAAATTATTTATTAAATCTAATCATGGATGAAGTTATATACTTACATTCAGTAAGAGGCAAGAGGGCAACAAGGACCATGCAAAACAAAAGCAACTGCAGTTTGATTGCCATTTGCCAACGATGTGTTTGAGAAGTCAAATACAGCTTTGTGTTGGGATATGATGTCAAATTACATCTTGTTCTGTTTTTATAACAAGAAAATTTAAACCTCTATTAATCAGAGAATCAATGGTGATAGCAATCATAGCAAAGAATCCAACAAGTAGCAGGAAAGTATATGATATAATTGGAATTATTTTTAACGTATAAATTGTAATTGCCTTGTCTAGGAAAAATCAAACTAAGGTCCTGGTTTCAAGTTCTTTTAGAATAGTTGAGCGGGGGGAGTCCTATGACAACAAATCCAATCTACTCCTGATTGGTTTACCATTTTACCATCTAATGCAATTAGAGATTTGGTTTACCTTTTGTTTCTATCAATCTTTCTAATCCACATGTTATATTATAAATGGGAATGAAGTTTGATGTTTCGTGAATCTTTGATATATTATTAATAGATAATACATGTATTAAACTATAAGTAGATTGATAATATCACATGTAATAATGGTCACATTGTTGAATTTGGCATTAAATCATGCCTAAACTAAAACAAGAATCAAATAAGGATTAGGATATCTTGGACGCAAAATATTTGGATTTGTGTTTCCTAGTTGGTTTAGGATTTGGTTTTAGTATAGGATTTGGTTTCCTATATTCTAGGGACTTTGTGTAAACCTATGACATCTATTAGTATAAATAGATGGATGTGGGATAGAGTTTTGTATGTGAGAGTTTTTGAGAGGCATAAGTTTGTATACTTGAGAACACTTTGTGTTTGTGAGTTCTCTTGTATTTGTTGGTAATCAATAAAGCTTCCATTGTTAGAGAGGTCCTCCTATATTGGAGGAACTTTGAAATCGTTGTGTTTTGTTTATTGCTTGATTGGTTTTTGGTTTAGTTTACAACAAGTGGTATCAGGAGCTTAAGTTCTTACGTGGGTTATGACTATCAAGCAATGACGAAGACTGGTGATTCTACCAGTGGTGATGATGTTGAAGAAAAGTCTAGCACTAGTAGAACCAAGACGATGGTTCAGAGTGCTAGGTTTAAAATTGAGAAATTTGATGGAACGAACAACTTTGCTATGTGGCAATGTGAGGTTTGAGATGTCCTAATACAACAAGGTTTGGTTGTTGTGTTAGGAGACATGCCATTTTCGATGAAAAAAAAAGAATGGGAAAGATTGAATGCTCATGCATGTCCTACAATTCGGCTATGCTTGGGAAAGCAACAAAAGTGTGGTGTGATGAACATAACTTCTACGAAGGAATTGTGGGTTGCATTGGAGACAAAATATATGAAGAAGAATGCAGAGAATCGACTGCATCTTAAGAGCAAGTTATGCAGGTTCTAGTACAAAGAGGGCACGAAGATGATTGGCCATCTAGAAGAGTTCAACAAGCTTCTAGCTAAACTGGCAAATCTTGAAGAGATAATCAAAGATGAAGACAATGCCTTGATCTTGATGAACTTAGTGCCTGAATCCAATGAGCCTTTCGTGACTACTTAGATTTATGCTAGGGAGACAATTAAGTATGATGAAATCTTAAGTGCTCTTCTAAATCATGAGGTGAGACACCTTGACATGCAAGAAAGGAATAACTTTGAAGCTTTGATGGTGAGAAGGAGATCGAAAGAAAAGAAAGGTTCGTACAAGAAAAATAGTAGGTCTCATACTAGAGGAGTCTCAAAGAATAGGAAGTTCTTGGACAAAGATGAGTGTGCTTTTTGTCATAAAAAGGACACTGGAAGAAGGACTGCCCTAAAATCAAAGAAAAGACTAAAAAGAAGAATGACGACTTAGAACCATTCCTAAAATCAAAGAAAAGACTAAAAAGAAGAATGACGACTTAGAAGCAAATATGGTTGAAGTTGAGGATGAGGAATTTGTCTATGCCCTAACTGCATCGAGCACTGTGGATTATATGAAAGTATGGGTGCTCGACATAGGTTGTACTCATCACATGACTTCTCAAAGGCATTGGTTTTCAAACTTCAAAGTTATGAATGGAACTGTGTATATGGGAGATGATAACCCGTGTACAACTCAAGGAACTAGAAGCATCAGGATCAAGCATCATGAATCATGATGGTGTGATTCAAGAATTGCATTGTGTAAGGTACATCCCAAATCTAAAGAAAAATTTGATCTCACTAGGCACTCTTGAGTCACAAGGCTACAAGTTTTACTCTGATAACAACATGCTCAAAGTTGCTAAATGAGCACTTGTCATAATGAAAATGCCTCAAAATGGCTTACTTTATATGCTACAAGGAAAGACTTTGGAAAATGGAATGGCTATGGTAACTGATGAAGTGCAAAGTGATAAAAGTGACTTGTCTGCATTATGGCACATGAGGTTAGGACATGTAGGAGAAAAAGCATTGCAAGGATTGATCAAGCAAAGGTGTTTAAAATGAGCAAAAACTGGAAAGATAGAGTTATGTGAGCACTGCATTCTTGGCAAACAAGCAAATGTGAAATTTGGCTCAACTGTTAATCAAACAAAAGGGATTTTGGACTATGTTCACTCTGATGTTTGGGGGCTTGCAAAGAATGCTTCTTTAGGTGGAAAAAGATGGTTTGTATTTTTTATTGATGACTACTCTCACATATCATGGATATATATGATGAAACAAAAGGACGAGGTTCTTAACATCTTCCTAAAAGAAGAACATGGTGGAAAACAAGACTAGAAAGAAGATTAAGATACTGAGAAGTGACAGTGGAGGGGAATATACCTCTGATCCCTTCTTTAAAGTGTGTAAAAATGAAAGGATTACTCGACATTTCAGTGTTAGACATACTTCATAGCAGAATGGGATTGCAGATAGACTAAATAGGACTTTGCTCGAGAAAGTTCGTTGCATGCTATCTCAAGCAAAGCTACCAACGAGATTTTGGGTAGAAGCTTTGAGCTATGCATGCCACGTGCTTAATCGACTACCATCAACAACATTGGAGGGTAGAACACGCATTGAAGTGTGGTTTGGAGAACCAGCTCAGGACTACGATAAGCTACAAGTGTTTGGATGCAATGCCTACTTTCATGTGAAGGAAAACAAACTGGATCCACAAGTCAAGAAAACTGTCTTTATGGGATTCAATAGTGGTGTGAAAGGCTTTAAACTTTGGTGTCCCGAGTTGAACAAGATTATAGTAAATAAAGATGTGACATTCGATGAAAATCACATGAAATTGAAGGAATGTTCAGATGGTGGAGCTTGGGGAACAAGTAATTGTGAATTCACAGCTAAGTAAAGAAGTTGTGGAAGAAGAAAGACAAGGTGATCAACTTGAACATAAACAAAGTGATCACGAAGAAGAAACACCATCAGAAGAACTTAAGATACAAGATGATTACATAACCAAAAGGAAGGGAAAAAAAGACATATCCTTACCTGCGAGATATAAAGATTGTATTGCATGCATGGTATATGCATTGCTAGTAATTGAGGCTGAAATTCCCACTAATTTTGAAGAAGTAGTAATTTATGAAGAATAGAGTAAATGGCATGTTACAATGGACGATGAAATGTTCTCCCTTCACAAAAATAAGACTTGAGAATTGGTGAAGCTGCTTAGAGGAAGGAAAGCAACTGGCTGCAAATGGGTTTATGCAAAAAAAGATGGAGTGGATGACAAGAGCTTGGTAAGATTTAAAGCTAGGGTAGTGGCTAAAGAATATGCTCAGAATGAGGGAATATATTACAATGAGATTTTTTTTCTCCTGTGGTTAAGCACTCATCCATTCGAAAATTGCTTGCCCTAGTTGCACAATTCAACCTTGAATTGGTACAGCTAGACATGAATACTGCATTCCTTCATGGTAATTTGGATGAAGAGATTTATATGAGACAACCCGAGGGGTATCAAGTGAAGGGCAAAGAAAGATTGGTTTGTAAGCTTAGAAAATCTCTTTATGGTTTGAAGCAGTTGACCAGGCAGTGGTATTTAAGATTTGACAAGTTTATGAAGGGTCAAGACTATACAAGAAGTCACTATGATCATTGTGTTTATCACAAGAAGTTGAAAGATGGTTTGTTTGTGTACTTGTTAATCTATATGGACGACATGCTCATAGCCTTAAGCAATATTTCAGAGATAGAAAAGTTGAAGGAGCAAATGAGAAAGGAGTTCGAAATGAAGGATCTCGGTGAAGCCAAGAAAATATTGGGAATGGAGATCACAAGGGATAAACAAAAAATGTTTATTATGTTTGTCTCAGAAGCAATATCTTGAGAAGTTGTTACAAAAGTTTGGAGTAACAAAAGTCACTAAGCCTATAAGAACTCCATTAAGTGCTCACTTCAAGTTGAGCAATCAACAATGTCCCAAAACTGATGAAGAAAAGATGAAGATGGACGATATTCCATACGCTAATTTGGTTGGAAGATTAATGTATGCTATGGTGTGTACTCGTCCTAATATAGCACACGCAGCTGGAATTGTTAGTAGATTCATGCATAATTATAGAAGAAAGCATTGGAATGCTGCTAAGTGGATACTAGGGTATTTACTTGGAACGAGGGACAAATGTATTTGTTTTGAAAGATGTGATGAAGGAATTTATAAGTTCTCAATTGGATATGCGAACTCAAACTTTGCTAGAGACTTAGACAAGAGAAGATCGACAACTGGGTATGTGTTTACTATGGCAAAGGGCCCTATATGCTAGAGATCAATATTACAACCAACGGTGGCACTATCAACCACAAAAACAGAATGCATGGCAATCGCTGAAGCTATCAAAAAAGCAATGTGGACACTGGGGTTGTTAGGAGATTCAGGTGTAGAACAACACAAGTTGGATGTATATTGTGACAGCCAAAGTGCCATTTATTTGGCCAGATATCAGGTACATCATGCTAGGACTAAGTACATTGATGTATGATATCATTTTGTGAAAGAAGTGGTAGCTGAAGGTGAGATTCGTCTAAAAAAGGTTGCTACAGAATATAATCAAGCTAACATGTTGACAAAGGTGGTTAATACAGCAAAGTTCGAGCACTGCTTGAATTTGGTGCAGTTGAAGCAAGTTTGATCTTGCGATATGGTGGAGCAACGAAAGTTGTTTGATGCCTCGTTATGGATTTCATGCCAAGGTGGAGATTGTTGGATTTGGCATTAAATCATGCCTAAACTAAAACAAGAATCAAACAAGGATTAGGATATCTTGGATGCCAGATATTTGGATTCGTGTTTCCTAGTTGGTTTAGGATTTGGTTTTAGTATAGGATTTGGTTTCCTATATTCTAGGGACTTTGTGTAAACCTATGACATCTATTAGTATAAATAGATGGATGTGGGATAGAGTTTTGTGTGTGAGAGTTTTTGAGAGGCATAAATTTGTATACTTGAGAACACTTTGTGTTTGTGAGTTCTCTTGTATTTGTTGGTAATCCATAAAGTTTCCGTTGTTAAAGAGGTACTCCTATATTGGAGGAACTCTGAAATCCTTGGTTGGTTTTTGGTTTAGTTTACAACACACACGAAAGAATTTCAGACACTAGTTTCAGTTAGCCGGGCAAGACGAGTCATTGTGATGCGTAGACAATGTGTGATTTAACATACGCTTTCCGGGAGCATTGATATGATTAAGTCACGTAATTATTAGTTGTTAAACACCCCAATTAAATTATACGTAGAACAAATTGATCGAAGACTGCAAAAATTCATTCAAGGGTCAGTTTATTTATTCAATGTACCACATTCAAAATCAATCAAAATTCATCCGTGAACCGTCGTACAATATATAGTCCCTCCCTTGATGATATATAGGCTTGGGTCTCTCGGCGGTAGACTTGGTATTGCTTACTTGATGAGACAGATAGAAAACTTTGTCTCCAGCTTTGTCTGCAACTCCTAAGTAACACTGCAAAGTTTGTTGATCTCTCCTCTGGTGTCTATTGCAACTTTTTCCATGTTCCTCATCACTTGGATCATGGTTCTCAGTAGCTCCTCGTTCGACACTTGCTTCCATATGATAACAGGGTTCTTCAACTCGGTTGTGATCAACAATTTCTCAATCATAGTAGACGCCGCTGGTTTTCTTAATTGTCGTTTCAAATACATCTTTGTTAAAAAAATCAATCAAATTGTAGATCACTTAGTCGTTAATATGTATCAAATAATTGCGATTTGTTATCAGGATCTTAGTTGTTATCAAAACCATCAATCTAGTAGTTGTGCTTTATGGGGTGTCCAAAACCATCAAAATACTCATTCCCACAGGTAGAGAAGCTCCTCTAAGAATTCATTCAAGAAAGGTATGTATTACGAAATATTTCTTAGCAAAGTAATGAAGTTGCAATACAAGGACTCCCTTCCTCTACGGGACTTTACAATTGAAGTAAAATTCGAGATCTATGAGTCGCAAGAGTAGGTCAAATAACTTACAGGAGGCATATGAACAGGACCGCTAACCAATATCATTTTGCGATGTTTATCCTGCAGGTCGATCGAGGACTATCGAGATTCAGTCCCACCTTAAATGCAAAGACATGCAGTGTTACTGTATCGAATAACCCACAAGGTGGATACTCATTACCTTTATACGTAATTCCTCCAACAAATTAATGGGTTCTACTCCAAAATTAGCGAGCACCTATCCGTGACTTCTTGCATCAGAAACTTGGTGAACCTTTCTGGCCTCGGCACTTGAAAACTGCCCCACTACACGAGCGTGAGGTATGGAGGCTTCTCCACGGGCAAGAGCGTCCACATTTTCAAGCAGGTACTTCTCTGGAAGCCTGCCTACTACGTTACCCTCTTCGTTTCCCGCTTTATCTAGGAACGCAAAGTGTGGAATTCCCTCAACACCAAACTCATCAAGCTCCTGTTCCCACTTTGTGTTGTCTACGTTCAGCATAACAAAATTTACACGACCCCTGCGTACATTAATAATTGGTGAATAATGAAAAATAATAGTAGATCTACTTTAAAAGAAGAAACTGTGAAGCGTTCTAGTAGGGATGCAAATTTGAAGTAATAAAAAGTTAGAACTTGAAGATCATACTTATACTTCTGCTCAACTTTATAGACATCTGGAGCTAATTCCCTGCATACTTCACACCAATCGGCATAGAACTCAACAACAGTAGGCTTCCCGTTTGAAAGAGCCTAATCAGCGATAAATTACAGAAGATCGTAAGAAACTATTCACATTGAAGATCATGTCTAGATTCATTAACACACATGTACATGCTGGAAAACACAAATTAGATGACTCAAGACAAGGCAATTAGAGTGATCGTATGTTCAAATTACTACGTTCTCCGAGTTAGAGCATAAAAATCCCGTTACAAATTACAATTCATTGCGGAATAAGGTCTGAACCTCAGCACTGAAATGGTTCGTTTGTACTTAAACATCTATGTTATTGTTTGAGGGTATATACTTGTCTAGGTTCTCAATCATGCTCATCACAACCGCCTACATACCTCTACACAACACCTGTTAAGCTAGGCAGAGTAAAAAGGGAATGGCAAATCGAACGAACCTCTTCATAAGGTAATGCCGCAACGGAGAGGTCCTTCAAAGAAACACCAAAATCGAGCCTTGCTGATAAGAAAAGTGCCAGAGCTGCAAGAGTGGAAACCACCGCTACTTGCCTGTTGGTATTCTTGTTTGGAAATTCCGGAGGGCCAGAGGTCGTAGAGGAACTCGTAGCTTGACTGCTGCTATCACTGCCAGGGCCTGGCTCAACAACCGACTTCTCCTGAATCAGAATAGTTGATGAACACAGCACCAATCACATGGTAAATTCAACTCGAAAAACTCTTCGAACAAGAAATTGAGCCAACAACGATTCAGATACGCAACGATTAACGAAACCAAAGACATGCAGGATAATTTAGGGAAGTTTTACCAAAAAAAAAAAAGAATCTTATCAAGATAATAACTATTTTCGGTTGCCCAAATCCTATATTTCATATAAATGTGGAAATCACGGAAATTCTATAATCCTGAAATTCCAACTTTCTGCATCAAAACAACAACTTTGAGCTTCACAGCTGAAACCCAGAAAGGATAAATCGGGAAACATTCAAATTATTGAAAAGGGAACAATTTACAGTCGTGCAAATACTGGTTTACGCGAGAAAGATGGGAGATTTTGGAGGGAAAGAGAGAGCGTACCGTCGTGGAGGGGTCGGATGGATTGGGGGTTTGCTGGCAAGAAACGGTCGGAAATCGGCGGTGGTGGTTTGGGAAGTGGATAGAGGGTTTAACGTAGCGGGGGAGTAGAGGAGTTTGGAAACATGGCCGGAATCTATGGAAGCCAACTGGGTTCGAAGCCACACGAGCCATTTGTAATTTGCAGATAATCTGCCAACGTTCTTTTGTAATTTGCAGTAAGCCTATCGATCTTGGTTCAATCAAAATATTATATCATAGTTTGCGTATGATTACTTCTTTAGTTAGCGTGAAAGGAATTTGGATTTTGGCGCCATCTTTAGTTGAGTACGAGATCGTCACTCTTTAACGACTTTTTGGTTTTATTACGATTTTTATGAAAGCAGTGGTGCTCCTCATCTGTCGTCGTGGCACATACAAATGCCCTACAAATTGCCAAACGCAGAGCCTCACGAAATCCACCATCGTCGTGTAATTACATGCATAATTAGCAATAATTCTCCTTCATTAGCTCGCAATTAAATACTTCAAGTTTACAACTTACAGTCCAACCCCATCAATCCAGATTTCACACAGACAAATTAGAAACAAATACAAATGAAATCGAAATTTCTATTAACGATTTCTAACTAACTCTCCGGCCCCAGAATCCCACTCACAACCGAAGTTGCCACCAAAACCCCCACAACCTCCGCTCCCGCCACCGCTCCAGCCTGCGCCAACCCCCCGAAGCTCAACGCCGCTTCCACCCCTTCCTCCGCCGTTTCAATCCCCAGCTCCGCCGATTCCAGCCCCTTCTCCGCCGCCTCAATCCCTTCCTTCACTATCACCTCCGCCTCCTTCTCCACCTCCTTCACCTTCCTCCTCAGCCCAAACAGCCCGATGTCCTCCGCCTTCGCCTCCTTTGCACCCACAGCCGCAATCGCCGCCGTCCACGTCAGCGACAGCGCCAGCTGTCTCCGCCCGGATAATGCGAGTCCACTCGGCGGCGTAGGCTTCGGAACGTGCGCCGGGGAGGAGGAGGAGCTGCGGTGGGCATTGCGCTCCGGGTGGAGAGCGAGTACTGAAGCTCTCGCAGCCATGTCTTTCCTCTCTGAAAATTTTGCGAATTTTGATACCACACGCTAACTAACTAAATCCTCGAGCACATTTTTAAATGACGAATGTACCCTTGTCACTGTGAACCGCCCCCAGAACGCAACAAAATGCTCCGTTTCGAGGTTCATAAAAGACAAAAACGAGGTTTCATTTTCATTTTCATTTTCATTTTCATTTTCATTTTCCCTCTACGAAATTCGGGGGTTTTTTTCTCATCGAGTTCTCTACGTTTTTGCGCCAAGAAAGAGAGGGTTTTTGAAACGATGGTAGAAGAAGCATCAGCGTCGGCGTCGGCGAGCGAAACCCTAACCCAAACCGCCGAGCTGGAGGCACAGAGGTCGAACGAGGCCACCATCACGGAGGTAGCTCAGGGAGGCGCCGAGTCCACTTGCAACAACGACAGCGCGGAAGCTTCAGCTGTCAGCTCCGATGGAGATCGTGAAAAGTCGCTCGAGTTCGCCAACGAGCTGATTGAGAAGGGCTCCAAGGCGGTCAAGGACTCTGATTACGGCGAAGCCACCGAGTGCTTCAGCCGTGCCTTGGAAATCAGGTTAGGGTTTTTTATTTCCCTGATTTTCTTTGCTTGCCTTACTTAACATTCTTCGTGTTTTCTTAGAAATTGAGTATTTCGGGTGTATGTGATGCTGTAAATATTGTTGCTTTTGTTAATATTTCTTGGATTTTGCTTCCCTCATAAACCCTAACTTTAGGTCAGTTTTGATTTGTTGCGTTGCCGTCGGTTAAGGTGTTAGACTCTGTAGGGATTGTACAATTTGAATTATTCTTTTTCAATTTGCATTGCTTTCGTTAGTCAAGCCAGTGTGCCGGTATACGCATTTTCATATTATCAAAATTTTGTATTGTGCTGTTGAGCCCTGCTAATACAACAATTTAGTTGCCAAACTGTGCATTTGTTGGAGTCCAATTTCTTTGCCCTGTTATATCGTATTGCATTTGTTTAACCATGGCTTGCATTTGTTTAACCATGGCTTAAAAAATTTACATATTCGCAAGATACATTAGTTAAGGTCTTAGACTCTGTTATATTGTATTGCATTTGTTTAACCACTGCATATCTTTCATATTCACGTTGTCATTAAATTTTTGTTATTATTTGTACTCTCATAAAATCTGCATTAGTTAATTTGCAGATTGCCTGTGTGCTTTTCTTAGGTGCTCCTCTTTTTCCGAAGCGCACTAGGTATGCTAATTAGTAATTACTATTGATTATGTCAATAAATCCAGGGTTGCACATTTTGGTGAACTTGCTCCTCAGTGTGTCAATGCGTACTATAAATATGGATGTGCATTGCTTTACAAAGCTCAAGAGGAGACTGATCCATTGGGTACTGTACCCAAGAAGGAGGGCCAGTCACAGCAAGAATCTGCTAAGAATAGTGTAAATGGTGAATCTTCCACAGCTTCTGTTTCATGTAATGCCGAACAGGATGCAGGTTTGAGTAATCAGGAGGGAGCAGCTGATGATGGTGGTATGTCATTTGTGATTCTAGTTGAGTATAATTGTTGAATAGAACATTTCTCTTATGAATTTCTATTGGAAGCCAATCATGAACATTTATGAATGATAGAGCATTGAATTCCAAACCATCTTAACTAAAAGTAAAAGCCATTCAATGTAGCTCTTTGTTTTTTGCATAAATGTTGCACATGTATGAATATGATATCTTCATCACATATAATGTAATGAGATTCTAGTCATGTACTCCTGTAAAAATTGGCATCGTTGACTACTGTTAATACGCATGAGATACTGTGTCTACGTCTCCCCGGTGGCACCGTAGGTGCTCACACAGATCTGCTCCACTCCAACTCTTTGACTTCAAATCCATAGGAAAATCAAATGAGTTATCCCTTCTGTTTGGGAACAGATCATGAGTCTCATATCGTATTTTAGTGTAGGGATAACAAAATCTGTCAAGAGACACTGTTTTGCACATTGATCAACCGTTAGAAAAAATCTAAACTTCTATCCTGTGTTTGTGTTTGTCATGTCTTCTGGTTTAGATATTTGAGGAAACGTAACATCATATTGTCATTGTTTTAGATAGTCATTTAGTGTGTTTAAGAAACTCATGTGACAGTAAATTCAAAGGAAGATATGGAGAAATAGAGTCTAAATAGCTGAGAAGGATATAAGGACATAAGTTTAGGTATACGCAGATTGTATCGGATGATACTTTCTGTCCAAAAACTGATTATTGAGGATATCTTATCATTTTTGTTATCATTGCATTATGAAGTTTAACAGTTCATTTCCTTTTCTGATGCAGTTTCTGGTGGAAAAGACCAGGATGAAGATGGTGAGAATAGCGATGATGCGGACCTGGCTGAAGCAGATGCAGATGAAGATGAAACTGACCTTGATTTGGCATGGAAAATGCTAGATGTTGCAAGAGCTATTGTTGAAAAACACCCGGCTGACACAATGGAGAAGGTGGACATATTATCAGCTTTGGCAGAAGTTGCATTGGAAAGAGGTATGTTATGTACTCAGTTTAGTTGAATTGAGATCTGTATATCGTAATCGAAGAGATTCTTGAACTTCACTATAATTTTTTGTTGCATTTCTTCTGAAAACATCTTATTTGGCTTTACATTGTGTCTCCTTGTAGAGGACATTGAAACTTCTCTCAGTGACTACCAGAAAGCACTTTCCATTTTGGAGCGGTTGGTTGAGCCTGATAGCCGACGTATAGCTGAACTGTATCCTTTTCAAGATCGACGTACAGCCTTTGAGTTCATAACTGTTACTAATAACAGATCCTTTTCTATATTTTTGTTTTATTTTATTTGGGTTTCCCCCATTCCCACTGGGTAAGGGACTCACGACCTTAACTGGAGAATTCAGAAATTTTCGAATATGTTTGTGTCTAGAGATTGGTTCTAAGCCTGAGGAAGCCATTCCGTATTGCCAGAAGGCTATATCAACCTGCAGGTCTCGTGTGCGGCGTCTCATGCTTGAATCAAGGAGTTTCTCGGAGTCCACAACATCGCCGTCTGCTTCTATATTGGAGCCTGGTGTCGCGCTCTCCTCAAATGTTACCGAGTCTGATAGTATTGTGACGGATAAACAGGCAGAGATTGAAACACTAACTGAACTCTCTGGAGATCTGGAAAAGAAGGTCTCTAATAATATTTTCAACCTTAATTTTAAAATTAGAAAACATTCAGGCTTATATTTTCTGATTTTTGTATTCTCGAGCTTGTAGCTTGAAGATCTGCAACAGTTGGCGTCAAACTCAAAATCCATTCTTGCTGAGATTCTGGGATTAGCATCTGCCAAGGCAAAAGGGACTGAGAAAAGTGAATCTTCAGCAGTGGTGAGCTCTTCAAGGATGGGAACTGCTGACAACAATGGAGGCTTCGACTCCCCAACTGTTTCTACTGCTCATACGAATGGAGCTTCTGGAGTCACACATCTTGGTGTGGTGGGAAGAGGAGTCAAGCGAGTGTTGATGAACGCAGGCTCGGGAGAATCAAGCGCATCGAAGAAACCTGCTTTGGATTCATCGGAAGATAAGGGTGAGGGCAACGCGTCGTGAAGGTCATGGATTCCGGTAAATGTATGGACAGAATTGAGAAATCTTGGTTAGATTCTGGATTCTAGTATTATATGCGAAGTAATTCCTATTGAAGTTTAAGCTGACTTGTAGATTTTTGTGTGATGATAGACCTTGCTATTTAGATTTGAGATTATGAACTGCTCACTGCCCGTGTTTCCATTCGACTAAAGTTCATGCTGGTTTGTGTTCGATTTCGAAGAAATGGTAATGTACAAGTTGGAAGGTTAGCATACCATCTCTTTCTCATACTAATCAAAGTTCTAGAAATGCTCTTTTTTCAACGTTCTTCCTGGTTGATCATAATCTTGCAAGCTCCATTTACTTAGGGTTTCGTCTTCAGAATTTATCATGTCTATTTACTGAAGAAAAAAGTTGTTACAAGTTCATGAATAGATGGGCGAATTTAGCCAGTATTGTTCGTATCCGGGTAAATTATCATTTGGTTTACAAAATTTAGTTTAAAATTTTGGTCATCCTAGCATTACCCTTCTATCTAATGTACTCGAGAAAAGTTAAAAGGAGAACGAAATGAAAATTCTGCAATTTTTCTTTCATGGTACATAGCACTGAGTGATCTAGAAAATCAACATTTAGATCTTACATATAAGGATTAACTGATCCTTGTAACGATTAAATCTTATATAAAAGTAGTATTACTAAGTGGGACGTACATTGTACCGAACCGGAAAGTTTGGACCTAAAACTCTTAACGATTGTCCCGCTGCGCAACTAGTAGCGGGCAAAGAACCGGCTAATCAGTCAAACCAACTGAACTGGCCTGAAAATTTCGTTTTTATTATAAAATACTTTTTCTTTTGTTTTTTTTTCAAGAAACAATCAGTTTGTTTCTGGTTTTCAATTTTCCCGAACCAGGCCAACCGGCACGGGTTTTCAATTTAGTCGAAATCACCTTTCATGGTTTGTTTTAAGAAGTTTTAACAAAACACTTTCGGTACTGTTCATTTTTAACGAAAAACTACATTTTTACCATTCTCTGATACTATTCGTTAAACTTTTATTTGTTATTTTTCATTAAAATTAAATTTTTTTTTTTACTTTTTGTTAGTTTTTTTTTTTTCAATATCAAAAAAGCATATGATTTTAAATGCAAAAAAGGTCCAATACAAGTTACAGAAAGCAAGTTCAATAAAAATTAGGGATAGCCAAAAGCCCATCCAACACAAATATAAAAGATAAAACAAAAAAACTCTAATCTTCCAGCAGCCACAAGGGTGGCTTAGCTGCCTTAAGAAAATCACTTCATCTGGAATTCGACGAAAGTATTACAACAACAACAACAACAACAAAGCCTTTTCCCACTAAGTGGGGTCGGCTATATGAATCCTAGAACGCCATTGCGCTCGGTTTTGTGTCATGTCCTCCGTTAGAACCAAGTACTCTAAGTCTTTTCTTAGAGTCTCTTCCAAAGTTTTCCTAGGTCTTCCTCTACCCCTTTGGCCCTGAACCTCTGTCCCGTAGTCACATCTTCGAACCGGAGCGTCAGTAGGCCTTCTTTGCACATGTCCAAATCACCGGAACCGATTTTCTCTCATCTTTCCTTCAATTTCGGCCACTCCTACTTTACCTCGAATATCCTCATTTCCAATCTTATCATTTCTTGTGTGCCCACACATCCCACGAAGCATCCTCGTCTCCGCCACACCCATTTTGTGTACGTGTTGATGCTTCACCGCCCAACATTCTGTGCCATACAACATCGCTGGCCTTATTGCCGTCCTATAAAATTTTCCCTTGAGCTTCAGTGGCCTACGACGGTTACACAACCCGCCGGATGCACTCTTACACTTCATCTATCCAACTTCTATTCTATGGTTGAGATCTCTCTAATTCTCCGTTCTCTTGCACGATATATCCTAGGTAGCGAAAACGGTCGCTTTTTGTGATCTTCGCTAGATTGCTCCGATCATTAGTGTGGATAAGTATATAAATGGATATAGATAGGAAAGCAAACACAAGATGTACGTGGTTCACCCAGATTGGCTACGTCCACGGAATAGAGGAGTTCTCATTAATTGTGAAGGGTTTACACAAGTACATAGGTTCAAGCTTTCCTTTAGTGAGTACAGGTGAATGATTTAGTACAAATGACATTAGGAAATATTGTGGGAGAATGATCTCGTAATCACGAAACTTCTAAGTATCGGAATGTGGTATCGTCTTGACTTGCCTTATCTGTCTCACAGGTAGATGTGGCATCTTCTCTGGAAGTACTCTTCCTCCATCCAGGGGTGGTATCTTTAACTGGTGGAGATGCACAAGGTAATGTATCAATTTCACTTGAAGCTTACTTGTAGTTTCAGGCTTGGTCAAGCGCGATACAAACCATGTAGTAGGAGTCCCTCAAGTTGCCGAGCTAGGGGATTTGCTGAAAGAGGTGACAGACAAGGTAAGCAATCAGAGCTCCGGCTGATTGTTCACATTCTCCCTATCTTGCAGGCAGCATGAAGGATAAAGAGAAGAAAAATGAGAAGAGATGATATGGGATACTTTTGCTTTTGAAGAAGTAACTTTCCACAGGCTTATTCTTGAACTGAGCTGGAGGGTTTTCTGGTTTCCTCCAGAGTATAAGGCCGACTGAAGAATTTGAGGGTCAAAACAAGTCCATCAAATCTAGAGTACGTTCGACCCTACTGATATGGGATACTTTTGCTTTGACAGAGTAATGGATGTATCGGCACGTGTGCTGTTACGCTTGTCTCCACATGCTTCCTTGTATCCTTCTCACTTGCCCTATCTGTTCCTCAGGCAGATGCGGTATCTTCCCTGGAAGCATAAGATGTTGAAGATGAGTACTCGAGAGCAATGCCAGGTAAGTAAGTTCCAGGCAGTCAGTTCCTGGCTGGAAGCTTGATTCCAAGTGCTGACTGATTGCTCTCTTTCTCCTTGTCTTGCAGGTAAGAACAAGGCCAAAGGAAAAGACAGGGAAAAAGCATGATATGGGATACTCTTGCTTTTAACCCTGATGATATGAGATATTCTTGCTCTAGTATAACTTGTTTGCAGAGGTATTATCGGGGGGAAAGAAAGCTGAATATTTCGAAAGGCTTCGTTGAGAGTGCCCTCTCATATATGAGGAAGGGTTGAGCATTTTTGCAGGTCTGTCTGTCCGTTGGGGATGGAGATTGACATATATAGGAGTCTCCTTAACAACAAGTAGTAATGCTATTCCTTTACCCTGTCAGAGCACTTTGAAAAAGTGGTCTGTGGTATGTGGAAAGCTGATGTTGCGTGTGAAGATTACAGACAGCTTTATCCAAGGAGATCCGGCTCTTGTAGTTGGGAAAGTGTTGCCTCTTCGGTTTTCGAACAAGCAATCCTATCAGGGATCTGGCTCTCGAGATTCGGAGAACGATGTCTCTTCGATTTTTGAGAAAGCAATCCTGCTGGGGGTCTGGCTCTCGAGATTCGGAGAGCGGTGTCTCTTCGATTTTTGAGAAGGTAATCATGTTGGGAGTCTGGCTCTCGAGATTCGGAGGGCGGTGCCTCTTCGATTTTGGAGCAAGCAATCTTGTTGGTAGTGTTTTCTCGAATGTGAGTAAAGGTTGGGCATGTTTGCTAGTCTACCTTGCCACGAAGCACAGAGGTTGACACACAGGGACTTTCCAATTATCCAGCAATGGTACTGTTCCTTTACCCTCTCTTCGATTTTTGAGAAAGTAGTCATGTTGGGAGTCTGGCTCTCGAGATTCGGAGGACGGTGCCTCTTCGATTTTGGAGCAAGCAATCTTGTTGGGAGTGTTTTCTCGAATGTGAGTAAAGGTTGGGCATGTTTGCTAGTCTACCTTGCCACGAAGCACAGAGGTTGACACACAGGGACTTTCCAATTATCCAGCAGTGATACTGTTCCTTTACCCTTGTGGGTAATAATATGGGGTAGCTAGACCTTCAAAATTTATGTGTCTAAACTTTGTTAGTGCTGTTTCTTTGCTATTCTTTTACCCGTCTTGGTCAGAGCGATGTAGTGGAAGCTGCAAGCTTCACGTGCTCAACTTTGGCAGAGAACTTTGGCAAAGTTATCTGTGATACACATGAGCTACTATTGCGTGTGGGAAGTGGGTGATTGAACAGTAAGACTCATGAGCTTTCTACTTCACCAGAAGTCTTCGACAGAATGCCCATAATTTCCGCAAAGCTGAGTGTGCGTGTGACAGGTGCTGCCAAGGCTGGAAAAGTAGGTGCCTCTTCGATTTCTGAGATCGGCCCTCGTGGTCTCTGAGCAGCCCAACTTTTGAGAAAGCAAGCGCCTCTTCGATTTCTGAGATCGGCCTTCGTGGTCTTTGAGCAGCCCAACTTTTGAGAAAGCATACGCCTCTTCGATTTCTGAGATCGACCCTCGTGGTCTCTGAGCAGCCCAGCTTTTGAGAAAGCAAACGCCTCTTCGATTTCTGAGCAGGCGCCTCTTCGATTTCTGAAGCTCCGTCGAGTGCAGATTTTTATAGGGGCTGGCATTAAGTTCCAAAGCACACTTGAATCTCCACCAGTAGAAGCTCCATTCTTACACTTCTAAGATCTTGATTTGTTCGACCTCTTCTCTCTTCAACACCTTTGAAAATGTCTGGCCCCTCCGACCGTCGTTTTGACTTGAACCTTGTTGAAGAGGCAGCCCCGCCTTCTCCAGACAACATATGGCGCCCATCCTTCGTCTCCCCTACTGGTCCTCTTACCGTTGGGGATTCCGTTATGAAGAATGATATGACCGCTGCGGTGGTGGCCAGGAACCTTCTCACTCCCAAAGATAACAGACTACTTTCCAAACGATCTGATGAGTTAGCTGTTAAGGATTCTCTGGCTCTCAGTGTTCAGTGTGCAGGTTCTGTGTCTAATATGGCCCAACGCCTATTTGCTCGAACCCGCCAAGTTGAATCATTGGCGGCTGAAGTGATGAGTCTCAAACAGGAGATTAGAGGGCTCAAGCATGAGAATAAACAATTGCACCGTCTCGCACATGACTATGCTACAAACATGAAGAGGAAGCTGGACCAGATGAAGGAATCTGATGGTCAGGTTTTACTTGATCATCAGAGATTTGTGGGTTTGTTCCAAAGGCATTTATTGCCTTCGTCTTCTGGGGCTGTACCGCGTAATGAAGCTCCAAATGATCAACCTCTGATGCCTCCTACTTCTAGGGTTCTGTCCAGTACTGAGGCTCCGAATGATCCCCCTCCGGTGCCTTCTCTTTCTGGGGCTCTACCGACTGCTGCGACTTCTCCTAAGCAACCTTTGTGAAGGCTCTCTCTTGTTTGTTTATTTTGACTCATGTATATGTACATATTTGTAGCTTATCGGGGATATCAATAAATAAGCTTTCCTTCATTTCAACGTATTGTGTTAAATACACCAAAGCCTTCTTCTCTAAGTTCTTTGAATTTTCTTTTGTTGGAGCTTTGTGAGTGGAGCATGTAGGTTGAGGTAGTGTTCCCTTAATTTCCTGAGTGAGGAAAACTTCTCGGTTGGAGACTTGGAAAATCCAAGTCACTGAGTGGGATCGGCTACATGAATCTTAGAACGCCATTGTGCTCGGTCCTGTGTCATGTCCTTCGTTAGATCCAAGTACTCTAAGTCTTTTCTTAGAGTCTCTTCCAAAGTTTTCTTAGGTCTTCCTCTACCCCTTCGGCCCTGAACCTCTGTCCCATAGTCGCATCTTCTAATCGGAGCGTCAGTAGGCCTTCTTTGCACATGTCCAAACCACCGTAACCGATTTTCTCTCATCTTTCCTTCAATTTCGGCTACTCCTACTTTACCCCGGATATCCTCATTCCTAATCTTATCCTTTCTCGTGTGCCCACACATCCAACGAAGCATTCTCATCTCCGCTACACCCATTTTGTGTACGTGTTGATGCTTCACCGCCCAACATTCTGTGCCATACAGCATCGCCGGCCTTATTGCCGTCCTATAAAATTTTCCCTTGAGCTTCAGTGGCATACGGCGGTCACACAACACGCCGGATGCACTCTTCCACTTCATCCATCCAGCTTGTATTCTATGGTTGAGATCTCCATCTAATTCTCCGTTCTTTTGCAAGATAGATCCTAGGTAACGAAAACGATCGCTCTTTGGTATTTCTTGATCACCGATCCTCACCCCTAACTCGTTTTGGCCTCCATTTGCACTGAACTTGCACTCCATATATTCTGTCTTTGATCGGCTTAGGCGAAGACCTTTAGATTCCAACACTTCTTTCCAAAGGTTAAGCTTTGCATTTACCCCTTCCTGAGTTTCATCTATCAACACTATATCGTCTGCGAAAAGCATACACCAAGGAATATCATCTTGAATATGTCCTGTTAACTCATCCATTACCAACGCAAAAAGGTAAGGACTTAAGGATGAGCCTTGATGTAATCCTACAGTTATGGGAAAGCTTTCAGTTTGTCCTTCATGAGTTCTTACGGCAGTCTTTGCTCCTTCATACATATCCTTTATAGCTTGGATATATGCTACTCGTACTCCTTTCTTCTCTAAAATCCTCCAAAGAATGTCTCTTGGGACCCTATCGTACGCTTTCTCCAAATCTATAAAGACCATGTGTAAATCCTTTTTCCCATCTCTATATCTTTCCATCAATCTTCGTAAGAGATAGATTGCCTCCATGGTTGAGCGCCCTGGCATGAACCCGAATTGGTTGTCCGAAACCCGTGTCTCTTGCCTCAATCTATGCTCAATGACTCTCTCCCAAAGCTTCATTGTATGACTCATTAGCTTAATACCCCTATAGTTCATGCAATTTTGTACGTCGCCCTTATTGCAACACAAAAATTATCAACCCGCAACAAGGAAGAATCTCCAATCAAATTTCGCCATTAAAATCACCACACGGGAAGAGAGCCCATGAAACAGAGGCACCATCAAATGCCCCTGCAAGTAAAACCAAAAACAAAAACTGATGGAAAGGGGATGGGGATGGGGCTAAAGGGGGCCATTTAAAACACATCACACTGGCCCCAATTTTCTGGCATGCCACTTGGGGTGCGGGATGGTGAAGGGAGGATTCGAATCTAATTTCCAAAACAAATGTGTTATTTCCAGCTTTGAGCAGAGGTTGGAGGAGGGGTGATATGTGAGGAGGAACCAAAGGAGAAGATGACAAAAAGATGGGTGTTGGGGGTTGAAGATGGGGGGCTGCAGGATTGACATCTGGTTTGCCTAACACAAAAACGGTGATAAACACTGAAAAATCAGCAAACAACGCGGAAGATATGACGAAGAAACCGAAAAAACAGAGCTAAGCTACTAAAAAGGAGAATAAAAAAGCAGAAATAAGTAGGGATTGCCACTGACCCCATCCAAAAGAAGGGGTCAGTGGCGAGACGGAGGCTGAAACGGCTAGGGTTTCTTTCAAGAGAGAGGTTTAGGCTCGAACTACTCCACCTTTCACGGTTTTCAATTTAATCAATTTCCATTCAAATTCTAAGTCTTAATCAATTTCCATTCAAAATTCAAATTCTAAGTCTTAATCAATTTCCATTCAAATACTATCACCAAGAAAGCATTAATTTACAACCAAAAACATTGAAACCATAATTATTATGTTTGGCATTTCTTATGAACACAAGCAGCTGATGAATATGTGAGACAGACTTGTTCTTAATTACTTCCTACCATCTTGATGATTTGTGGGTCCATTTCCATTTGCCTCGGATGTTCAAATTGGCTACAATATCAAGAGAACATGGGATGAAGGTGAAACCTAATAAAGTGATGATTAATCCTAATTATTTCCATAACGATGTGTTTCTGTCTTTGTTTTGACTGCCTTAACTTTAACCATCATAGTATAATTAGGTTGTGAGTTACCAACTTTGGCGGAATGTGAATCCTAGCTACTTTTTGCTTAGTAGCTTTCCCCTTCAACCTTATTCTCACTACCAGAAAATACAGGTTGTCTTCACGGATGTTTGAGTTGGCAGGGCTAAAACTGTGAACATATAGGGTTTTGGAAAATGGAACTTTAACGAAAAACTCCCGGTACTGTTCACTTTAACAAAAAATCATATTTTTACACTAAAAAGTTATGAGTAAACTGTCGATTTGCCCCCTAAACTTTCACCTAGCTTTCGATTTCCCCCCTGAACTTTTTGATTAGAAAATTAAGGACTCAAACTAATTTTTTTAGCCAATTTGCCCCCTACCGTTAGTTTTTTAAACATTCCATCCATATTTCTGTTAAGTGAGACCATGTGCACAACATGTGAGGGTAGTTAAGTCATTTCACTCTTAAAAATGATTAAAAACTGAAAATAATTATTTTTTTTTTTAAATTCCCTCTATTTTTTCCCTCTAATTCATATCCTCAATTTTATTTTTCACTCATTCCTATGCATGAGAAATGGCATACGGTGTTATTGTCTTCAAAAGTATCTAAGTTAGTCTTTTTCTTGAAGCATGTACTACCATTTTTATTTTCTCTAGCAAATTAATAATTTGACAAATGCTCATGGTGTTAAATGTGCAAGAATGCAGTTGAAATATCCATCATTTGATTTTAGGTTGAGTTGTGCACTTTCTTCTCTTTTATAGTAATTAATTTATTATTTGAAAACATTGTACTTTGAGGAGGCAAGCAAAGCTTTGTGGAACTGCATGGGTATGATATGCTTCTTTTTTTTTTTTTTTGTGATTTGGTTGGATACTATTGCTAGAAAATTGGAGGAATAGTTAGGATTAGTGCAGTTAGCCGATCTTTGGAGTTTTGATGCTGGTGATTGGAGTAGTTTTTTTCTTTGACTTGTTGTAGTTTTTATTAGATGGCGGACATGTTAACTGCTGGAAACTATTTTTATAACTCTTCTACTAGTAAAGTCTTAATGTCTCTAAAATGAAGCACAACACGTAACGTGCTTATAATAATGCACTGCTTTGGAGACAATAACACTTATGAGCATTTGTCAAATTATTAATTTGTTAAAGAAAATAAAAATGGCAGTATATGCTTCAAGAAAAAGACTAACTTAGATATTTTTGAAGACAATAACACCATATGTCATTTTCCATGCATATGAAGAGTGAAATATAAAATTGAGGATAGGAATTAGAGGGAAAGTTTTTTTTTTCTTAAATTTATTTTCAGTTTTTTAATCATTTTTAAGAGTGAAATGACTTAACTACTCTCACATATTGTGCACATGGTCTCACTTAACAGAAATATGGATGGAATGCTTGAAAAACTAACGGTAGGGGGCAAATTGGCTAAAAAAATTAGTTTGAGTCCTTAATTTTCCAATCGAAAAGTTCAGAGGGGAAATCGAAAACTAGGTGAAAGTTTAGGGGGCAAATCGATAGTTTACTCAAAAGTCATTTTTTGTACTATTCACTTTACCTTTATTTTGTCCTTATCGTTAAAACTCAAAGTTTTCAAGCCATTTTCATTAGTTTTCCTTTCGGAAAATCTTTAAACAATTGCACACCGTTGTAGGGCAACAAATCAGTCGTCAGGCAAACTTTTGTCATGATCGGATTATGAATCCTAGCTAATTTTTGCTTTGTAGCTTCCCCTTCAACCTTCTCGTTCTCATCATTTAGTGTGTTTTGATGATTAGAAGTCACCCTTTAACAATCATCTTCGCAAAAATTGAACCTAGTTAATTAGAAATCGCTTATTAATCCAAGTCTTTTATAAAATAAAAGTACAAGTCAAATATATTGCTAAACACAAAATTATTACATTGTTAGTCAAATGACTGGACGATTCTCAATTATGTTCATTCTTAAAAAATAAACGGTTTAATAATTATATCTTGCAATATCCAGAAGAAAATTAAAAAAAAAAAAGATAAAACCCTAGGGGAATAAAAGCATCTTGACTAAAACACATTGTAAGATTCGAAAACATGTGCAGAAATTATTCAAAATCCATTGGCTATTACTTACTAAAATATGTCAAATACTATGCAAAGAGAATAAAGCGATGGCTTCAACGCCAAGTAATGAGGGGCATTTGAGACAAGAAGAAAAACAAGTCGATGACATCAAAGCAAAGAGACTGCATATATACAACTGCAATTGGATACGATGGAAAACAAAGCAAGAAACAAACATCCACCCAATCTCCACAGAAAGAAAGAATAAAACTTGGAGTGGGGAAGTTGTTGTCGAAATCAAAATCGAAATCGAAACCGAAACGATGTGCTTCAGAGTGGAATGCAAGCAATGTGGGAAGACGTCATGGGGAGGATGTGGGAAGCACTTGACGAATCTGTACGCAGGCATCGAGCAGGGAAAGCACTGCATGTGCCGCTCATGGCCTGGTGTTGTCGTACCAAACCAGCAGCAGGGGACGACAGCTACTCAGCAACAATCTCCGGCTTCTGCTTCTGCCTCTGCCTCAGGTATGTACGTATCTAATGTGTAATGAAGAAAAATTAGATTATTCATATTGTATTGTGGAGTGGTGATGCTATATATGTACTATGTTTGATATAATATTGGTATGTTTGTACTAATTAAATAGGTGATGTTCTCTTATCATACAATTTGACAATTTAACCATATGTGTTGGTATGTTGTGAATCTGAATTCAGCAACAACAATAACACATATTATCTATACGTTATCAGACTATATCTAGCAATATACAGGGATGTTAGCATCCATTGTTATTACTAAGGAAAATTAACGAAAAGTGAAAAAAAAAAAACTTCTTTTTTAACGAAAAGTCATTTTTAAAGGTATAGTGAATAGTGTTAGTTAAAGGTAAAAATGTGGTTTTTCGTTAAAAGTGAACAGTACTGAAAATGTTTTGTTAAAACTCCCTTGTTACTATACATAAAACTTCCCCTATGGCTTCCATGGGGACCACGTATTCAAGAAAATGTCTCAAAGATGTTGAGACAGGGTAATTAGGAGGCAAGGGCAACCAGGAAAGTGACGTAGATGCTTATTTTTTCCCCCTCGTGAATAAAAAATTCTGAATCCGTCACAGGATGATATTAGTCAAGCAAATTATAGCTTATACTTATCCAACAACCTAATGCCTATATTGAATTGTTGATTAATTCATGGTGTGTCTATGTGCAGGCAAGTAAGTAGCTTGCAGTAGCATAAACAAATGGAGATTTGGAATAATGGTAGCTAAAAAGCCTTTTGGATGAATATCATCTTATCATCTAGCCATCTAGGGTTTTGTTTAATTTAGATTTGGAATAATGATTGTGCAGGTTGTGGTCAAGACACATTTGACCCAACTCCAACCTGCCTTTTCTTTTCTAGTGCTTGGATTTGAATAATGTTGAGGATTACATGAAGATGATAGAAGGATTTTATTATGAAAAAAAAAATATTATGTTACGTAATTGGATGTATACATGCTTGATTATACAATTCGTGACACAATTTTTATTATTTTTAACCAACTTAATATTTTATACAAGTAATATTAAATAACGAAAAAGTCGAAACTAAAACCTCCAGTTTGAATTAAACGCTGAAAACCACCTATAAGCTCTATTGCATTTTCTTCAATTTTGGTTCTTCATAGTTTGGCATCTTATTGTCTTGTCACCTAGCATGGTAGGTGAGTCGGTGTGTGCCCAAATCAGCCTCCCCAATTCCCATCCTTCTTTGTGCATTTTGCCTAATCACTAGTCACCAAACCACGTGAAAACAAAGGGCTAATCACAAGTAGTCCACCATTTGTATCATTGATTACTTCCCTTTCAACTTAAACATCATTCAAAAAAAGCAGGTAATTACTATTAAATCACTCACAAGATTCCGTCAGAAGCAAAGTGGGGTGGGAGAGAAGAGATTTTTCTGTGTGTCTGGAACATAAACACATATATATGTCAGTATTTAAGTGGAGGGACACTTAAAAAATATTTCTCTCTGCTTGTATAATAACAATGGCGTAAAAGTCCCTTTTTGGGCATATTGAAAAGACTTAAATGTCAAAATAGTCATTGTGTTTTACTCTATCAGCCAATTTAGTCTCTATGTTTTTAATTTGGCCAAATTGGTCCTTGTGTTTGCATATGTTAGCCAATTCAAGACAACTTGCTACAAGACCGTTAAAATTGACATGTGCCAGGCACGTGGAGGACAAAAACGTAATTTAAGATACACCCAGTAAATAGATATAATGCCCATCTTTAGAAATTGATATTTTGATCAATTCACTTGAGTATTATGGGATTTAGGACATGTCAATTTTAACTGTTTTTAACGTATTGTCTTGAATTAGCTAACAGATGTAAATACAATGACCAATTTGATTAAATTGAAAACACAGGGACTAAATTGGCCGATAGAGTAAAACATAGGGACCGCTTTGACATATAAGCCTATTGAAAAATATGGATCCGGATTCTCTTTATGAGGATCTCGGAGATCCGTTCATTGTAAATGTTGCGGTCATAAATTATTTTAATTTTTTTTATTTAAAATTAAATACAAACAGTACTTGACAAAAATTTATTACACAATATATAATAAACAGACACGAATCACAAATCATCAGGATTCTCACCAAAAGATTCCAAAGAGAATCATGTTGGAAAAAAAATATCTCGAGACAGAGTTTGTTTGTCTTCCCCTTGGCCCCTACGATACGAGTGACACATCATCACCATCTCTCCTTGCCTTCTAATCAAAATAAAATAATTCATTAGATTTACTCAATAAAAAACCAAAACATTAACTAAGAAATCATGTTTAATTAACAATTTTGATTACAATTAAAAACAAAAGATTAGTAATATTATAACGATCTGACCAATTTCAAATTTGAACACCTCTCAGTTTCCCAATGTGTCCATGAAAACATTCAAGGCACCCTGCTTTTCTATGTCCGTTTCATTAATGCAAAAGCATAAATGCAAGACCAAACAATGGTCTTGGAGTAGATGTGTTGTTATAAATGCATGAGAGTTCCCCTTTTTTGGGCTTTCAGACACAAATCTATGGGAAAACAGTTGGTATCATTGCTCAAAAACAGGTGGAAACTCCTCACACTTTCAAATTTTAATCATCAATCAACAAACGAAATACTGCAATCAACGGGTAGCTCAAGCAGTTAAGAACACCGTCATTAAACAAAAAAAAAAAAAAAAAGCCTTTTCCAGATCCATCGGATAGAAGATGATAGAGGGTCATATCATTGCACTAGACAAGACGGTATCGTCTCACTTCAAATGTAAGTTAGTTGGAACCTAAATTTTAGGGTTCGTAATGTAAAAAAAATGAACTATTCATCTTAGTAAAGGTCCACTAAATTTTAGAGAATGTTGTACACAATAAGACGATATCCCCACTCATTTTCTCTCTCTGCACACTCGTGTCAAAATTACAAATGCAAAGGGAATTTAATAGTAAAAAAATTGTAAATATTCTGGCTTTCACTATAAAACCAAATACTAGAGTTATCAAAAGACAGCTCTTGTAGCACATTCTGCTATGACTTGTGAGGCCCGGCCAATTTGAAAGCGCGACTGCAGTTTTGTGACACTCATGCGGGGCAGTTGAGAATTTGTATCGGTCTCACCAGAAGTAGGTTGTTCACGATTCTTATGGATTTTCCACAACAACTCATAATTACTCTATCACTCTTCGTTAAGAATTTAAGAGAATGGCTAGAGAAACTCTTTTAAAGTGAGATTCTGTATGAATCCTTTATTAATTTACACTTCAATGTTATTTTTCATGGAGAGTATTTTTGCTCACCACCATTTAATGTGGTGTTTGCTCATCACTTTATTTATCACCGTTAAATAGATTTGAATTTTGAGATTCATGTAGTGAATAAACACAAATTTCAAAGTTGAAATTTATCTAACAATGATGTATAAAATAATAAACGTATATCACACTAAATAATAATGAAAAAAAATACATTTATTTCTCATGTTAATATTATAAAACATCTTGAAAAAAAAAAACGTGAGGTGATTTAAAGAGTTCAAAAACATGAGGTTGACACCAGATTATCAAAATTGAATTAAAATATCACTGTATTCCATCATTTGCGCCAAAAAGCAAATAAGGCCCCGTTACAGTTGGCACGCAACGCAATGTTTGGCTAATTTATAATAGGTCGTGGTGCTCTTTTTTTATTAATGTCTCAAAAATAAAAAAGAGCGAATTTGCCTCGAAGACAACGTACCTTTTCCAACGCCAGCCCCATTTCTCTGTCTCAGCATTTGGAGTGGGGGGAGAGAGAGAGAGAGAGAGAGAGCTCAGAGAGTCAGCTGGGAGTGAGTGAGATTCTTCTTCTGAATTCTGGATACCCTTTTTCGAAATTTGATCGAGTTAGCTCTATTTCTTTGTCCTCTCTCAGTTTTGTTGGATTCCAAGCCCTCTCTCTCTCTCTCCTCTCCTTTTTCTTTCGTTGTTTCTATTGTCTCTCTCTCCAAATGCTGAATTGAGACTCACAGAATATCACAACCTCCAAATTTCTTCCACCCTTCCATTCCCATCAACCTGCCTTTCATTCCTTCTATCTCTCAGATGTTTCAGTGAACTGAAGTCAATCCCTTTCCCCCATTCGTCTCTTTCATGAATCTGGGTTTCTGATTCCCTACTCCAAAGGCTCTTCTTTCATTCAAGAGGCAGATACAGAGAGACATTACCTGGTCGAGAAAATGGCAGCATCAGCGGCGGCGGCGGCAGCTGAGAAATCAAGCTCCAAAGGCCAAGCATGGTGAGTTCAATGTTCAATTTCAATTTAAAAACCTCACCTTTTCGATTTTATGCCGGATACCCATTTGAAAACAATGCAACAATTTGCCAAAACTCACTTCAAAATCTCGTCTTTGCAGGTTCTGCACCACTGGATTACCAAGCGACATTGTCGTTGAAGTCGACGACATGACCTTCCATCTTCACAAGGTCATTTCATCAAACACCTGGAGAGCACATTCTGCATTTCATCTCCTTCCACCACCAAAAATTTCAGCTAACAGTTTCCAATTTTTCTGATATTTTACAGTTCCCTCTCATGTCGAAAAGTCGAAAGCTTCACAACCTGATCACCGAGCAAGAGACGAACCCATCAAACCCCCACCAGCAAGTTGACAACGACGACGACGAAATCGAAGAAGTCCAGTGCCAAATATCCCTCTCGGACTTTCCCGGCGGTTCTGAGACCTTCGAGATCGCCGCCAAGTTTTGCTACGGCGTCAAGATCGACCTGAGCTCCTCCAACGTCGTGCCGTTACGTTGCGCCGGAGAGTATTTGGAGATGACGGAGGAGTACTCGGAGGACAACCTCATTTCGAAAACTGAGAGGTTTCTCTCCCAGTCGGTGCTGAAAAGTTTCAAGGAGTCGCTCAGAGCTCTCAAGTCCTGTGAGCGAGTTGCGCCTCTGGCGGAGAATTTGGGGATTACGCAGAGGTGCATAGACTCCGTCGCTTCCCGCGCCACGTCCGCCGATCCCACCCTGTTTGGCTGGCCTGTTAGCGACAGTGGACCCAATCGGAATACTAATGCGGATACTGTTTCGGCTTCTTCTGCTTCCAAACAGCAGATTTTGTGGAATGGGATCGACGCGGGCGGCGGACGGAGAAGAGCCAAACACGCGGATTCATGGCTTGAAGACTTGGTGGTTCTGAGCTTGCCTCTCTTCAAGCGGTTGATTTCCGCCATGAAATCTGGAGATCTGAGCTTGGAGATGGTGGAGACGTGCTTGATGCATTATGCTAAGAAGTACATTCCTGGAATTTCGAGAACGAATCGAAAGCCTTCGTCTTCTTCCTCAGGCGCCGCCGCCGCCGCATCATCGGGTTTAGCTTCGGAGAGTCAGCAGAGAGAGCTTTTGGAGACGATCATCTCCAATCTTCCATTGGAGAAGAGCTCCAGACCTTCGACCGCGACTCGATTCCTCTTCGGGCTTTTGAGAACCGCTAACATACTCAACGCCTCCGATGCCTGCAAGGCCGCCTTGGAGAAGAAGATCGCGTTGCAGCTCCACGAAGCCACCTTAGACGACCTTCTCATCCCGAGCTATTCCTACCTGAACGAGACGCTCTACGACGTCGATTGCATCGAGCGGATCCTCGGCTACTTCTTGAACGGCTTGGATCAGAGAAACACCGCCGGAATCGAAGACGACGACGGTTCTGACGGCGCAGTCCGATCTCCGTCGCTGATGCTCGTCGGAAAACTGATCGACGAGTTTCTCTCCGAGATCGCCTCCGATGCGAATCTCAAACCGGATCGGTTCTACAATCTCGCGATTTCTTTGCCTGATCAAGCTCGGCTCTTCGACGATGGTCTCTACAGAGCTGTCGATGTTTATCTCAAGGTGCGTACGCAATTCGATACAAATTAGAATACGATTTCAGAAATTAAGCTTAATTAATCATAATTAATTTAGAAATGAAGCTCAAGACGGTGTTACTTGCAAAATATTAATCGTTTTCTCTTCTCTCCAGGCTCATCCATCGCTATCGGAACCTGAGCGCGAGAAGGTCTGCGGTATTCTGGACTGCCAGAAGCTGACGCTGGAGGCGTGCACGCACGCGGCGCAGAACGAGCGATTGCCGCTGCGCGCGGTGGTGCAGGTCCTGTTCTTTGAGCAGCTCCAGCTCCGTCACGCAATCGCCGGAACTCTTCTCGCGGCCGATGTCGCTCCGCCGGAGTCGGCCAGGCCATCGGTGCTGCGACGCGAGCCAGAGGATGAGGAGGAGGAAGAAGACGACGATGCGGAGGAGGCACGCGGGGAGGAAGAGGACAATGGAGTGGCACGTGCGGAGGAAGGTGGCGGCACGTGGCGCGCGGCGGTGAGGGAGAATCAGGTGTTGCGGTTGGACATGGATAGCATGAGGACGCGGGTGCACCAACTGGAGCGGGAATGCTCCAGCATGAAAAAAGTAATCGAGAAGATTGATAAGTCGGGTCAACTCGGGATAGACGGTTCGGGTTGGAAAAAGTCGTTGACCCGGAGGTTCGGGTGCAAGTTCAAGACCCAGGTGTGCGATTCGCACGAACCTACGGTCGTCGATACGAGAAAAGGACGGCGACACCATCACCAACAGTAGGCCCGCCCGCAGCGGATCACTTCATTTCACTGCCACGTAGATAAATGAACCTTGGATTGGATTCGCTAATTTGGTACTGAGAACTCGACTTTTGAGGCGATGTGTCTGAGAAAATATGATTATGTACTAAAAAGCAAAAGCCGAAAAGCGATTTTACAAATGGTGCAAAATGCAAACTTTTTTTTCCATATCTGCTTTTTCTTTTTTCGTAAAAGCAGTTTTTGGTATGACTTTTGGAAGCTCCAGATATGATAACAGCTTGTCTCTCGTCTGGGGTTTTTGTTTAGTTGATTGAGATGATGAGAGGGGAAGGACAAAGAGAGAGAGCATGCACATGTGGTTCCTGAATATTCATGATTCATGATGATTAGTTCAAAAGATTATGTGTTGGATGGTTGAATTGTGTCAAAGGAAACATTGAGAGATGGAAAGTTAAGTAGACTTTGAAGTTAGGGGGGCCATTTTCTACTCATTCATCATGAGCTCAAGTGTTGGTTTTCAACCTTGTAAAAAGAGAGAAGAAAAATTAGGGTTTTGGTGGAATTTGTTGCGCACGCTTGAGTTGATAATGTCCCACATCAACGGTTGGGAGTTGTCTGCATCTGCTTTGGTGACTCAGATAAGTTTTTACGATTATTTGAGTCACCAAAGAGGGCAGTGCATGCCCACTAGCAAACAATAGTTCTTCAAATTGTGCTTGGATAACTTACATGTCACTTTTAGAAACTTTGGCTACCTTCATACTTAATAGAGAATATGATAAACAAGAGTTCTTTTTAGTTCCTAACCAAGCATGATGATTCCTTGGGCCTGGTCACTTATTAGGAACTTGGTGCAAGCACCTAGCATCAGGAGTTATGAGGATGGGCTTGAGATTCTAATCAACTTCTAGGTGGATTTAGCCGAGCCATATAGAAAATGGATAAATAGAAGAATCAAGGTTTCCAATGGCGTTATGGCTTAGTGATATTCTTCTTTCTTTGTAAACTAAAGGTTTCAAGTTTACATATTATGTGACTTAGCCAAACTGCTAAGTCTGATTTGAGGCATGATTACTAAAATTAGAATCAGAAGCAAATGTTGCACGTAGAGAAAAGCTCACAAAATTGAGGACTACACTTCTTATTGGACCAATTCACCAAGCAAAAAAAGATTGCACTTATCCTAAATCCCAAGTTCGAGTCCATGGGCTCATCATCGAGGTGAGGGCTCTCGAGCTGCTAATTCTTGGACTATGTGTAGTATTGGCAAGAATAGTACAAATAATGCTCGGGAGGTCGATTTTAGTGGTCTACCCCTTAAAACTAGGCTACTCCAACTGAGTTTCTAATATAAATTGAGAACAAGGTTACAAATAGTGCTCAATCAAAATAGTACAGTTTCTCTCTCAATTCATCCACCCCCCTTTACGGAAGACTCATCCCCCTTTTATAGACATTCTTCTGAACTTTCAGACCTTATGTTCGAATGTATCTCTTCCTTTACATTTAATGTGCCCACTGGCAAAGCTACATAGGGGCAAGATGGGGCGCCCGCCCTTCTGGTCGTCGGAAATCACCTTCCCTTAGAAACTTCGTGACTTCGCCATTGAATGTGCTGAATGCACATACTAGACTGGCTAGCTATCTCTCTATTCTTAGGCCAACATGTGGCAATGAGGGGACACTAGAGTACAGCCACTTGTGTCTTTCTTGGGGTGACGTAGTCAAGCACCTTACTCAACCCTGGGTTGGTGAGAACTTATATCCGAGCGTCCTACCTGTCAGCCTTTATGTTCCTTCATAGGCCCATGTTCCCTTGTTTAGGCTTGCCCCCTCAATTCCTGGGACCTCGTGCCATAAAGCTATTAGTAGCCAACTTGCCCTTTGGTGCTCGAAAGCGCTTTATGAAAAAGCACTCGGCTTGACTACTAATAAGATAGACTTCTTGAAGCACTCGACTTCCTCTTTCCTTTGGACTTGTGTCGCTATGGGTCTGTGTTCCTTTGGGGCTTGTGTCCTTATGGGTCTGTGTTCCTTTAGGCCTGTGTTTCTTTGGGGCTTGTTGGGGTCGGAAAGAACCATCTGTTAACAATCACTTTAAGTGTGTTATAGAACCCAAAAGAACTTTTAAATTTCTTTACCTAACATGATTAGAAATACTTTTAGTGATCTGAAAACGCTTTTTTATATTAAAAAGAACTTCCAAACATGTCTATGTCTTCATGCAATAACGTGTGAACTCCACCTCGTCGATATTTAAGCCGAACCACATCACGCTAGTGAAGCCCAAAGTCCAAAGTCCTCATGTTCGGACAAAGCAAAGCCCAAGTGTCCTCATAGCAAAACCAAGGCCCATGGGCCATGACTGCGCTCTATTCAGCCGAAATGATGGCCGATTCGTAAATTCCCCCAACACCGAAAACCCAAAACCCTAACCCTAATTGAGCCCTATAAAAACAGCACCAGAACTGGCTCACGGAGACCCATCGCAAGCTGTCGAAATGGCGGTGCCGTTTTCTTCCTTCTCCTTTTCGCTTCTTCATAGCCATTACTCATTTGGTTAATCATTCTGATTTTGATTCTTCTGTCGATTATTTGCTCCGTTTTTCCCAAAAAAATAATCTTCCCTTCTTTTTGGTTCTGCTTCTTCGTTATGAAATCTTGAATTTTTTTTTTTTTTTGAATTTGTTATTTGGGGTTTTCTCAGTGATGATCAACAACGATGACGAGTCCGATCCATTCATATATAAAATCGTGACGACAAAACGAGGCATTTGTCTGAGAGATTAACACCCAATTACCATTTTTTCCATCTTTTTATCTGTTGCTAATTTTTCTGGGATTTTATAAATTTGTTTGGTTGGGCTTTTGAGAGTAAGCATGTGTGTGGATGAACCATTCGGCGTTCCATTCTGAATTTATCTGGGTTGCGGTTGATTTCCTGGTGTTTTTTTTATTGTTTTTGAAAAAACAGGCATAGTGATGATGTGTATTTTTCTGATTTATTCTTGATGAATTAATTACCTCCTACTCATACTGAATGCCTGCTACTCAAATTTTAATTTAATTTTAAGTAAAGTTTTGATCCTTTATTTCAAAACTGGGTGAAAAGTGTTTGTTTTTAATTCATTTTTAATTTTGAGTTGGTGTTCGAGTACGATGCAATCGCAACTGTTTAAATAGGAGGGGATAGAAGGAGGGAGAGAAATCCATTGAAGTAATTTGAGAGAGAGAAGGATGATGAGGTAGCAATGATGATAAAACTCAATGTACAAGTCTAGTATTGCCATGAATTCGCATTAGCAGCATTTAATTGCTACAAAATACAAAATTAATGCAGTAATTGGGTTTAGTATTGCCATGAATTCTGAAAATACAAGGAATCTGCTGATATTTAACCAAGGACTTCAGAAATCCTGGATAACTCAAAACTTTTGACAAGTGATTTTTACCAATAAATACGAAACCTTTTGGAAATAATTCAAGGCTTTGAAACAATGCCATAATCCACATTTGGAACAACTAATCGCTCTAAAATATAGATTGGATTTGGATCCCTGGGGCCTCAGAAAATCTGCGAGCCTCGAAATTTGGGAAGTGGTTTTCTCCATTAGGGGAAAATCGCTATTAGGGCAATTTTGATGTCCTCCGACTCTTGGTGCATATCATCTGTTTGATGAAATGCTTGAATGAAACATTAAGCTGCAAATGATCTTGAACTCCTGAAAATTAAGCTGAAATATGACATGTTATGGAAAATTTTCATGGATTTCCATAGTACAAGTTGAATTGGAATGATGACAATGACAAGGGGCACTGAAAGGATATCTGAAATTTTGGATGCCTTGATCTTTAGAATTTGAGCAAACTGAAATATCCATTCTTTCGAATGTCGAAATTTAAACATGAGTGCTACTAGACACATCCCAGTGTCTTATTTTCCCACTCACATGATAATCTCATCCACTATTAAAAATTTAAAAAGTAAAATGTTATTTCCCCACCCACCATTATTTCCAAAATAACCATAATATTTTTTTTTTTAAATAACTCTAATATATCTTTAAATAATATTATAATTAAATAAATAAAAATAGAAAAAATGAAAGAAAATGCAAGACCTAAGACCTAGACATTTATCATCTCCTTCACACCTATCGCCGCCCTACAGAGACCCCGGACCCCCAAACCACTCTTTATCCTCCTTTTTTGTCAAAACTGCAGATCTCACCCCAAACCACTCTTCATCCTCCTTTTTTGTTAAAACCGCAGATCTCACACTCAATTATCTTTTTTCTCCATTGAAGTTTCTCGCCTTCGTCCAGCACACGCTCATTCCTTCCACCAACCTTTCCGTCGATTCTAACCCAAATCTTTCCCCCAAAGATATCACACCCCACCCACCATTATTTATTTATTATTTTAAATTATTTTTTGTCTTTTCAAAATTTTAGTATTGAATTAAATAGGGGTTTAAGAGTCTTCTTTTAAAAAGCTAAATATATTATTAACATTTTCATTAAATGATGGGTGGGGAAATAAGACATTGGGTGAAAATATCACCAATCTTTAAACAATTCCTTGCATATTATCAAAAAATGGAGAAGAAAATATATATTTCTCACACAGCAGACCACACCTCAAAAGAACAGATGTCCGAAAAAAAAATATATATATATCATGAACATGGCTTCGCCCGGGTTCGAACCGGAGACCTTCAGTGTGTTAAACTGACGTGATAACCAACTACACCACGAAACCCTGTCGGCTATTCTTTTTCTAAAATGCTATTTCATTGTAGCATTTAAGTTCTGTATCTCAATATTAATTTAGGTACTCTTTCGTCTAATATCGATAATTCAGAACGTTGAACAACAAGGCCTATTAGCTCAGCTGGTTAGAGCGTCGTGCTAATAACGCGAAGGTCGCAGGTTCGAGACCTGCATGGGCCAATTTAGTTTTTACGGTTTTCGGTTATCAAGCCTGACATTTGAGAGAGCGAACTGTTTTAAGGTGGCAGGTTCGAAACTTCTATGCTCTTTATTTTTGGGGGTTTTAAATGGATTAATGTCACATCCCCCTTCATTGATTGAATTGTTTTAGAGTCTCTTATAATATCTTCTTGCTTTTTGGGAACAAGCTGAAGTTACAACGATAATCCTTTAAGGATATTTATTGATCACAGTACATGTATCTTTTAAGTTTACTAAGAAATTTTTAAAACTAAATACCATTATGATGATAATGTTGTCCTAATGTAGTTACTGCATCAACCACCTAAACCCTAAATCCGAAGTTATGCGTGAATGATAGTTGTGAAAACTTCGCCCTTGAGGTAGTTGATATAATTCTCCAAGAAAATTGTGCTTTGCCATTAATTATGTTGATGAGAACTTGTATATTTCCTTCCACTTGAACATTATCCAGACCCTAGGTGTTAATATCTAATTGTCTATCTACAATATAGATTGTAGATAATGATACCTAGTTGAAATTGAGAGCGAAACACAAATCTTTAACGAATAATCCTCTAACTTTTTCATTCATTATGTTTTAGTAAACGTTAAATAGGTCAAAAATTAGAGCGAGACTCCTACATTTTATATTGTCATTCCGGATAAGTAACCATGTACTACCTAAGGTAGACAAATAAAACGTTGAAGTTAACCTGTGGGGTAGGAGGCCAAGGATATATGAACTTGCTTGTCTGACCACTAGTATCTTTATCCCAAATGAAAAACTTGCCACTTGGCTTCCAACACATCCAAACCCTCTACCTTCATTCCACCAATCACAGCAAGCCTTATCCTATCCATTTTATCTTACTCCCACCAAATAACTCCCCATTTGCCACACAAAAACGCTTCCAAATGCTCAAATTATTGTGTGAGAGATCACAAAAAAATAGTGAACACAACCATGGCAGCCTCCCTCCAAGCAGCTGCTACGCTCATGCAGCCGACCAAGGTCGGCGTGTCGGCGAGGACCAGTGTGCAACTGAGGTCCTCTCAGAGTGTCTCCAAGGCCTTTGGCTTGGAGCCATCTGCTTCTGCTAGGCTCACTTGCTCTTTGCAATCTGATCTCAAGGACTTGGCTCACAAGTGCCTTGATGCATCCAAGATTGCTGGATTTGCTCTTGCTACTTCCGCTCTCGTCGTTTCGGTATGACATGCTAATTCCATTTCACTCCTTAGTTTCTTGCTTCATGTGATTGAAATTGTGGTGTAGAAGTAGAACAATGACTAAGTTGTTTGCATTTGAACTTTTGTGAATTCATGTTTACTAGTACTTACTCGTTAATATGAACTATAGTTAGGCGGTAAGTTTGGACTAGTTGAATACGCAATTGTGTAGCAATATCGACATGTTCTCCATTAATTTGTTAGAATTGGATCGTCTCACCAGACGAGAGTAATGTTCGTTTTAGATATATGACATGTTATGTTGTTTGGATCACAAGCTAAATCGCATGTCATATGTACGTATGCTCATCTAATAGTTGAGATTGAAAACCTATCAAACATAACGCAGCATCACTTGATTTTATAAAGTATGGATATAAATCTCACTATTTCAATTTAGACTGACAGTTTGACAACAACTTAGGTAACGTGATCATCGGATTCCTTTTTATTATTAAGTAAGATTGACATTTGGTCATTCTTGGCCAACACTTTGTGTTTCAGGGAGCAGGTGCAGAGGGAGCTCCAAAGAGGTTGACCTTCGACGAAATCCAGAGCAAGACCTACTTGGAAGTGAAGGGAACAGGAACTGCTAACCAATGCCCAACCATCGACGGAGGATCCGAAGCATTTGCCTTCAAACCCGGCAAGTACAGTGCCAAGAAGTTCTGCCTAGAGCCAACATCCTTCACTGTTAAGGCTGAGAGTGTGAACAAGAACGCTCCACCAGAGTTCCAAAACACCAAGCTCATGACCCGCCTAACCTACACCCTCGATGAGATCGAAGGACCTTTCGAAGTTGCTCCAGATGGCTCCATCAAGTTCGAAGAGAAAGACGGAATTGACTACGCTGCAGTGACAGTCCAGCTCCCGGGAGGCGAGCGCGTGCCCTTCCTCTTTACCATCAAGCAGCTGGTAGCCTCTGGCAAGCCCGAAAATTTCACGGGAGAGTTTCTAGTACCATCATACCGTGGATCCTCTTTCTTGGACCCCAAGGGAAGAGGAGGATCCACCGGTTATGACAATGCGGTCGCACTGCCGGCAGGAGGCAGAGGAGACGAGGAGGAGCTGGCAAAGGAGAACACCAAGAATACAGCAGCATCGAAGGGGAAGATAACACTGAGTGTGACAAAGACCAAGCCTGAGACTGGTGAGTTGATTGGGGTGTTCGAGAGCCTTCAGCCATCCGACACTGACTTGGGAGCCAAGACTCCAAAGGATGTCAAAATCCAGGGAGTTTGGTATGCTCAGCTTGATTAGTTTCGTTTTCCTCTATGTATTAATGGTGATTCTGGGTTTCAGATTTTGCTCTAAGTTAAAAAGGTGTTGCTCAACTCTCTTTGTAACCCAATTGAACAACAAGCACTGAGATCACTCAGATCATTATCTTCTTGTATATTATCATGCCTATTATCTTGTATGTATTATCTTTCTTGTACATTATCTTTTAAGGAGTCAAACTTCTTTAACGGTAAATCATTATACGTCAAAATTTGACATGCGTAAAAACTGTTTCTTTTATAAATGCGTGCGACAACGATTTGCTGTGAAAAAGTAACGAGCAATATTGATTATAATAAATTATGATCATCGACATCATCTTTTTACGCTAATTGCTTTCTCATATCCTTTTATGTGGTTGGTGAGCCACACAAATTGGACATTTGGACTGAGTGACATGCATTTGGTAGTATTCTCTTCAAGATTGTCAAACTTTATTTATTTATTTTTTAAATGTGTGATTATAATTCTCTGTGTTTTGTATGGCAAAACTTGAAAGTAATTATATTATATTCATATATGAAATAATATTTAAACCCTCTATGAAAGAGACCATTGAACCATGATATTTGGGAAATTATTGTATATTAGTTTAAATGAAAAGCATCAAACATTTAATTAAATATTAGTTCTTCAATAGACATTGTCTCAATTTTTATAATATTACTAGTAAAATGATGTGATTTGGGTAAAAGATAACATGTTGACAAAGCTACATTCATATAGACTTTAAAAATAATAAAGAAGAAAAACTAAAAAAAAAAAAAAGGAAAACTAATGAAAAGGGTTTAAAAACTTTGATTTTTAATGATAAAGACAAAATAAGAGGTAAAGTGAATAGTACCATGATTGACTTTTTAGTGTAAAAATATGATTTTTGGTTAAAGTGAATAGTACCGTGAGTTTTTCGTTAAAATTCCTAAAAAAAATGGTTTAGTAATATTTTTTTTGTCGCTCATAAGTAGAGGTCTAAATTTTGACTTACATGAATGATAAAGATGTATAATATCACTGTTAAGTTTGAAATCTAATTATATTTGACTTATCGTCTTTTTTCACTTGTAAGTGATAGTAAAGTCGTAAACCAACTGGGTTGTGTTCATGAAGATCAAATACATGTTAAGTGAGAAATGAAGTTTGTTAAGTTTCATTTGAGCTTTGTACTACTTTTTGGTTCTTTTGTATCCAACCTGTATTAAAATACACTCGGCAATTAATCATGCAAAATAAAACAAAGACATATAATAGCAAATTTAAAGCCAATTCCCTTACTTTATACGCTTTGATTCAAAGAACCTTATTGAGGAAAAAGAAAAAGAGAAAAAACACTATTTTTATCCACCTAATAATTTTTGGGTTTTGCCCTAATGGTTGAGAAATTACGGGTACATCACCACATGCCAATGAAATAAGAATATATGAATAAAATTTATATATGTTTTTATTTCATTGGTGCACAAACATCATTGTGATTGTATATATGTGTCATATAGTCACTCTCTATGATTATATTTTTTAAAACTTATTTAGAATTAAACCCTATGTAAATACAAATATAAACGGAGTAATAATATCGCTTATAATAAAATTAATAATAATAATAATAATAATAATAAATTAAGCGGGATGAAATGAAGGAGAAGATGCCGCACTCCCTGCCTACCCGATAAGAACATTATACCATTTATGCCCAAATGATGGAGGAGATGCCAAAGCCAAAGCCAAAAAACCCACCAAAATCTGCGTACCCTTTACGTCTCTCTCACTTTTGTTTTCTTTTCTCCCCAACACTCCTTTTCCTTGACAATTCACCACAACGATTCACATTCCCATTACCATTCTTCCCACCAAAGCAAGTCCTCCTCTCCCCCTTCAAAACCCAGTTCCCATATTTCCCCAAAATTATTTGGAACTCCATTTTTGCCACAACTATTTGGTCATGTGGCTGAGAAGAATTGTTCTTGAATTTCGTTTACCATGAGGAGTTCTTGTTGTTGTTGCTGCTGCATGCAATTGCAAGCATGGATGAACTGCCGGGGTCGTTGGGAACCAGCGCCAGCTTGGCTCTGCGATTCGGGCAGACCATCTTCTCCACTGCCTCCCTTCTCTTCATGTGCTTGGACGTCGAGTTCTACAGCTACACCGCCTTCTGGTACTTTCGAATTCTTCGAATTTGGAGTTTCTTAGTTGAATTTCATCGGACCCTTTTGTGATTTTGACTTGTTGTTCAATACCCATGTCTCTGTTTCTGAATTTGATGGCAATTCTGTTTTGATTTCTTGGGCTGGATATTGACTTTTGGCTTTGTTAAGAACTGGAAACTGTGTTTCTGTAAAGATCATATGGAGATTGAACTGGTTAAAATTTAACATATTCTATACATGCAAAAGATTATAATAATATATAGTTGGGCTTACTGATGAAGAATTTTCAGTATATGCAACTGTTTCTAAGTTTCTCCTAATTGAGCAAGTAAATATGTTGGAATTTTTTGTAGAGAATGAACTGTTTAGGACTCTGTAATTCACTATCGAATTTTAGCAGCTTTGAAGTCATCAGAACATTGTAGAGCATCAAAACCGCTTCTTGATAGACTTAACTGGTTTTATGGCCCGTAAGATGTGAATCTAGATTCGAAACCAAAAACTCAACAGAGAATTGGAAGCAAAATCTTTCAGCCTTCAAACATTTTAAGCGTAAACTCTCATGGAAATGAAAAGACTCTGTAAACTCTCATTGTAGAACATTGTGGTATCATCTGCTCTTAGTTGACTTTTTTTCTTTTTCTCACAAAGCTAATTTTGCACGTCTGTTTTTGTTGGTCATTGACTTAGTCTTTAAGAATTTATGCTCTAATGACATGTCCAAAGAAGTCTACTGTGTTCAACTGTATGTGTTGCTTCCATTGCTCCAAATGTACTTCCAATCAATAACCTCACCCTGAACTTGTCCTTATTGGTGTCTTCTCGAACCTGTAAAATATTACCATCTCTAAAAGTCTTGTGGCGAAGAGCTAGAAATTTTAACAGTTAAGAACTTTTCAACTTCTAAAACCTAACAAATTCAAGTCACTTTTCCTGCAACGTTTGTTTCTTCATGTGCTTATCTGTAAACTGAAATGATTCTATGGTGCTATTTGAATTGTCCATTATAGCCATTACCAGATTTATGTTGTCTCGGTTATTTCACGTTTGCAAAATGAAGGAGATGAAAGTGCTCAACGAAAACTTTTTTAGTAATATATAGTAGTAACTCTTACCATTGCTTGCGTTGCAGCTATTTGGTGACAATAATGGGTTTGGTAGTTCCATGGAGCATGACGTTGATGATCGTGGATGTCTACTCTGTCTTCTTTAGATATTTGCCTCGTCGACCAAGAATAACTACAATAATTATTTTAGGAGACTTGGTATGTGTTTTTGTCTATAAACGTATTTATCTCATTAAGAACAAATTCTTCGTTTTCCCAACTTAAGAATATATTATGTTCGTTTCATCACAGGCGTTGTCATATCTCTCACTCGCTGCAGCTTGCTCAACGGCTAGTACCACATATCTCCTACTTCATCTCGGTAGATCCTACTGCCCTGCCAAGTTATGTACTAGATATCAGTTATCTGCTGCAATGGCTTTCCTTTCTTGGTTTCTTTCACTAGGTTCCTCTCTATTCAATCTTTGGCTTCTTCCTTCTTTGTAAAGGTCTTGCCGGCTGTTGTGTCATATACAGAAAATGAGCTCCGCCGAAATTGAAACAATGGTGTCATATGCAGAAACTTTTAGGAGATACAAATAGGGTCGTCTGAGATGAAGCTTTTAGAGAAATGTATATTACAAAGTTATTTTGAGTTGTATTTTATGAAGAAGGAATAAGTTGTTTTTCTAATCACTTGTAAATGCAAGTGACACCTGTAATCATATTTGCAAGAAGCTTTTGTTGAAATATCTCACATCGACCGTATTTTTGTTAAAATAAAATTTTTAATACTCTTAACTCTACTCCAACTAATATTGAAGCTTTTTTTGTGATAAATTCCTACATATGTTGGACTGTGCAAGTGATATTTAACAAGTTGAGAACAATATCGATGTTGTTGGAAGTGGGCATTTGACCCGTCTCTCTGATAATTTTACATGGTATCAGAGCCAGGGACGATGATGGTGGGTCCCTTGGCCTCGCGTGTAGGGTGAGTTCCGTTACATGTGACCCACTAATTGATCCCACGTGAGGGGGCATGTTAAAATATACTCCATGATGGTGAGTCCCTTGGCCCTGCGTGTAGGGTGAGTTGTCTTGGCTCTATGTGGTCGCCGATGTGTGAATCTCTTACGTGTGACCCACTAATTGAGTCTCACGTGAGGGGGCGTTGAAATATCCCACATCGACTGTATCTTTGTAAAAAGAAGAGTTTAAATATCTTAACTCTACTCCAACTAATACCGAGGTCTTTTATGATAAAACCCCACACTTGACAGATTGTGTATGTGGTAATTACCAAGTTGATGACAATATCAATATTGTTGGAAGTGGATCTTTGGGCCGTCTATCTGATAATTCAACAACTTTACATATGGGTCATTTGGTTTAGAACATATAACACTAACATTATGAATGGCACCATTGTGGGTTGTACTTTCTTTTATTAGACTGTCAATCTAAATCATACATTCAAATAAAAATTAATAATATGGCTTTGTTTTTTAGGCGATGTTCATTTTAGTGAAGAGGGGTTCAAATTAAGCTTGCACAATGATTCGTTTGGAGATCTTCCATACAAATTAAACGCTAGTTGTTTTTGCAATATGATATTTTTCAACCCAAATAAAAGGGAATTGTTGTTGGCATTCCAAAAATTTCATTTTGAACTCCAAACTTTCTATAATTAGAAAGAAAAATACACTTATGAGGAGTGTAGAATGAGATTTTTGGAGTGCTAATAACATTTCCCAAACAAAAAACAAGGTATCTTTATAATTCATAATACCGTTACATTTGCCTCCAAACCAAAATTCCAACGGCCATGTTCTTTACTCCCAAAAATCCGACCGTTGCTTCCCGCTTCTTTCACTCTCTACACCCCACTCTCCCTCCAAAGCCCACCAATTTCGCCCACAAATTCAAAAACTCCACTCACCAAACCCTGCATCTCCTCCTTGAGCAATGCTCCTCCATGAGAGAACTCAAACAGCTCCACGCCCTAATCATCCTCCACAGCCTCACAAACGAAAACCTCACCCTCGGAAAACTCATATCCTTCTGCTCCGTCTCCGATCCCAGAAATCTCCGCTACGCCCAGCTTGTGTTCGACCAAATTCCTGAACCAAATAAGTTTATGTACAATAGTCTTATAAGGGGTTACTCAAATAGTAATGACCCATTTAAGGCCTTTTCACTCTACTGCCAAATGGTTGGTTCAGGTCTTTCACCAAACGAGTTCACGTTGCCCTTTGTGCTCAAGGTTTGCGTGGGACAGTCCGCATATTGGGAAGCCGTGGCTGTTCATGGCCAGGCTATTAAACTAGGAATTGAGTCTCAAGTTTGCGTGCAAAATGCCCTTATTACTGTCTATAGTGTTCGGGGGTTGATCCGGTGTGCTCAGAATGTGTTTGATGATATGTCTGAGAGGAGTCTGGTTTCATGGAATTCAATGATCGGTGGCTATGCTAGAATGGGTTCGTGCAAGGAGGCTCTGTTGTTGTTTAGGGAGATGAGAGATCTGGGGGTTGAGCCTGATAAGTTTACTTTGGTTAATTTACTCTCTGTTTGTTCACAAGCTTGTGATTTGGAGTTGGGAAGATATGTGCATCTTTTTATTGAGGTTAGTGGGATTGAAATTGACCAAATTGTGAGAAATGCTCTTCTGGATATGTATGCCAAGTGTGGGCATTTGCACTTGGCACGAAAGATTTTTGATCAAATGACTCACAAAAATGTGGTTTCCTGGACGTCAATGGTTAGAGCATACACTAAACATGGGCTCATTGAATTTGCCCAGGAGTTTTTCAACCAGATGCCACATAAAAATGTGGTTTCTTGGAATTCAATGATCTCATATTATGTACGGGAAGGCCAGTGCAGGGTGGCTTTGGATCTATTCCAGAAAATGCTTAATTCCAGTGTGGTGCCTGATGAGGCTACCTTGGTTTCTGTCCTTTCAGCCTGCAGTCAAATTGGCGATTTGGTCATTGGAAGGAAAACCCATAATTACATTTGCAACAGCAATATTGCACCCAGTGTAACCCTTTTTAATTCCCTTATGGACATGTATGCAAAATGTGGTGCTGTTGAAATTGCCATGGACATCTTTATTCTGATACCAGAAAAGAATGTAGTATCATGGAACATCATTATCGGGGCCCTTGCATTGCACGGTCGCGGATCAGAATCAATCGGGATATTCGAACAGATGCAAGCAGGTAGAATCTGGCCGGATGAGATCACCTTCATCGGACTTCTTTCTGCTTGCAGTCACAGTGGTCTTCTAGACTTAGGGAGACATTACTTTGAAAAAATGAAGTCTACTTACAGAATATCACCTGAAATTGAGCACTATGCTTGCATGGTAGATCTGCTGGGGCGAGCGGGACTTTTAGAAGAAGCAATGAGGCTGGTAAGAGGAATGCCAATGAAGCCTGATGTTGTCATTTGGGGTGCTTTACTTGGTGCTTGTCGGATCCATGGAAATGTGGATTTGGGAAAGCTGATTCTAAAGCAGCTGTTGGACTTGGAACTGCATGGTTCTGGGCTTTATGTACTTCTAGCAAACATATTTGGTGAAGCGCACAGATGGGAGGATGTTAAGAACATCAGGAAACTAATAAAAGACGGTGGATCCATAAAGAGTAGAGCAGTGAGCTCGATCGAAATTGATGGCCAGGTTTACGAATTTATGGTTGATGACAAGAGACATGAAACTTCAAGCAGTATATACTCCATGCTTGATCAATTAACAGATCATCTGAGGCGTACTGGGTCTGCTCCAAGTGCGATTTTGGATATAGAAGAATCGTAGTTCTGCTGTATCTGTAAGTTAAAACCGTTACACTCTGATAATTATTTATACTTTTAATTGTTTTTATATGAAGTGACTTGCAAGTAGCCAATGCCTGCTTCTGTTTTCCATGCCAAACCCAGTCGGGAGAAACTCACCTTAATTAAAAATAACTACTTTGCTTTTGGAATTGAAGGTAAAGGTTTGTTTAAATGTCAAGTCATTAGCACCATCAGACCAACGTTACAAGTGTTGATCTAATTTTTGGTTACTTACTTTGACAAGGTATTAGGCAATAGAACTGGAAACTTACTCCTTTGAGTTCTAAAGTTGAGTGTGTGAAAGGTAAAGGTGCCAAGAACGTAACTTGCAACTGATAATATGAAACTAAAAGTATCATTGAAATTTTAGTTGATTTAAGTAGGATATACAGCATATGATTATCATTGAAATTATAGCTAACATGAAATTTACTGCAACTTGAAGTAGGATATACACCATATGATCACATAGCAAGTAGAAATGTCTTCTACAAAAAGGTTTCCTCCTTTCAGGGGCCTTGATTAAGTGTGCGAAACAAAGCTTGAGCACCTGGATTCAGACTTCTCTCTAGTTCGAGAGCATGTCAACCAGGCAGAGAGAACCTAATACCGACTGATGCATCATGGTCGTTGCTAATAGGTTACTTGGCGAGTTCGAAAATTGGAAAAAGTACAATGAAAATCCTTAAAAAATACTACTGTACGAACTGTTAGGGAGTAATGAAACTTAGAAGGATCAAGGATGCACATCGAACATGCAGGTCGCCTTGTTTTCTGGGTAAGTTTTTAACCAGCTATGGCCATTTCTTTCTGTATTTTTTTCTTGAGAATAATAATCTGTTTTCCTTTTCATGTCTTCAGAACTTCATGTCAAACTGCAGCTAATAGGCATATATATACGGATGGGAACAACTTAAACTTCCATACAAGTTTCATTGAATCGGATGTAGGGACTACTATGAAGTATTAACAGTAATATTTTGTTCCTTTTTATTCTATCCGATTGTGTGTAGATTTACTGAAATATTTTTGGATTAAGGGCCATTATCCATTCCTTTTGCTGCAGTTCAACAAAAAGCCAAAACCCAAGATCCAATCTTGCAAGGAAAGAAGAAGGAAAGTCACATCCAATCCAAGGTATCTCGTTTCTTCTATATTTTTAATGATCTCAATCATCCTGTTGAATTCATAGGACGAGTAGGGGACACAAATTCTTTGTATTTGTTGAAAATCTGTTCAATTATTTAGTACTGCATTCTTTGTATTCTTTGATTATGCAGATTGCAGAACCTATTTGACCAAAGCTCGAGTCTTTCCAAATCTTAAGGAGCTAAAGAGAGGTGGGGCCCTGACAGCCATGCATGGATAGAGTGCTCTGCATCAAGAACTTTCATGGTAATGACGTTACCCTACTTTTTTTTTTATCAACTTTCTGCAATCTGCACTGATAAAAATAATGCTAAAGCGATATGTTGTCCAACCTTTAAAAATATTCAAATCTAACAACTAGGGTTTAAGTATTAGTTAGATCGGATTCTTTTCCAGGGTTTTGTCTGAATTCATAATCCACACATAATTGAGTAGGATTTGCTTTTATCCGGTTGGTGGGGTTCATTGTTTGTGTTGCCAACATCTCTGCTTCAAAATTCAATTAATTTACCGAACAAAAGAAAATAAAGTCCAAACCAAAAATAAAAGAATGCAAATCTCATAACTCGTTCAAAATAATAATTTCTTATTAGAAAATTGATCCCGAATCTGAATATATTCTTTCTTTTATATGTTGAACGAACGGAGGTCCGTTCTTTATCGAAATACAAAGAATCTGAATATATTCTTTCTTTACATATAGTCCGGCTATGAAGCACAGGTTAGAGAACGGGGAGTCGGTAATGTGTCAGTAACACCGTAACCGTATTTTTTCTTTAATAAAGAACGGACGTCTTACGTAAAGAGTACTTGTATTTATATATACATCTAGGCCTTAGCCCAAATGAAAGCAGAGCCCAAAACAACATATGTTTCCAACATGAACTCATAAACAGACAAAAAGGCCAGCAAAGATTTGAAAGGGAGATGGTGGTGAGAAAGGAACAGAAAAAGGTCATTTGTCAAAATAATTAAGTTTTTTAATGACAAATGATTAAAAACACAAAATATTGTTTCTTTTAAAAAATTAACTAAATGATTAAAAAACACAAAGGCATTGGGTGTTAGACATATTTTTTGGGGTCAAAAAGTGCATGATTGAAGCACTTATTTTAAGAGGGATACATGCATGACTGTTTTTGGTGGGCGACTGGGAGAGGTGCAGAAGAACACTAAGAAGCTTCAAGGAAAGAAGGGTTAGGGAATTGATGTGGGACATTTTAATAATTAAGGCCCATAAAGTAAGGTTGATAATTATAATAATTATAATCAAAACCTAAACAATTAGTTAGTAATCTTTCTGACAAACTATGGGGTTTTAGCGGTTTTGGGTTTATTAAATTTAATTAAGCATACAAGGGGGCCAAGTGGGTAGCTCTTTTTTTCTAAAATGTAAGACATATTAACATGTATAAAAAACAATTAACAAAGACCATCACAATTCACGAACTCCATTGCCTGTGTGGTATTGTCAGGGTTTGAGCCCTTTGCTGACAGTTTCATACTTAATGGTCCTTGAGACTACTCATGTCCCACGTCATCGTACTAATAGAAAATTTAACAAAATACTAAAATAATTTACGATGAACAAACACATGACCCACTTCAATCGATTTTCATCATTAAGGACTAAACTGAAGAATTACATCAATCTCAGATACTATTTTGACTAAAAAATCAATATATTATTTCATTTATTTGCCAGTAGGTGCATGATCCATAATTGGTGATCATTCTCTCTCTCTCTCTCTCTCTCTTCCAATAGAACATGAGCATGCATGCCAAAATGGAAGAAATCCTGGATTTCCTGTTTTCTTGTCTTTTGTTTAAGAATGTGTTGAAATTAAGTGTGGATTTGGATGTGTTTATATCATTTGTCATACAAGCAAATTAAAAAACTCAAATCTCTCCTCCAACCACACTTTGAAGTTTAACCCTCTAAAAATCCAAAATGTGAAATTTTTTACAATTACATTCCTCTAGTCAAAGTATTGATGTAAGTTGTAACAATGTCCATGAAATTCAATGCCAATGGATTCATATAACATGCTTAATTGATGATAATGTATGTTGATGCAGGATTTGACATGCTATGCTGTTAAATTATGTATGTAAATCTGAATTATTTACTTCCATGCAAACTATTCAAATAATCTTCAAACTTATGAACAATTTAGATTCACCAATTCAATGAATGATAATATTGTATTGTCGTAGTATTTATATGGATATACACATTCAAATAAATGTCCGCTCAATGAATATTTTAGATTCAATAAAAGGGATATTGATGACATATTGTTGTTGAATTTAACATGTTATGTTGTTAAATTATCTAACTTTAATATGATGCATATATAATTTAGATTCATAGTCCGACAACGTAAGAAGAAAGACAATGAATACAAGACAACATCCTAGTTATCATACATACGTAGTGATAGTAATTAAGTGATAGTGGCACAACAACACTAATAAACATATACAAGAATTGTAGTTAAAAGAGAGGAGGTTTGTGGATTGCAGGATGATAAGAGTCGCCGGGGAAGCAGGAAAGGGCGGCGGACTTTGGAAGCGATTAAATAAGTTAAAAGAGAGGAGGGCTGCATTGCGCCGGGATGCATGGGTGAGCATGCAGATTGCAGGCGCAGTCGGGGATCAAACCAGCAAACCCACGTCAGCTTACGCCATCGCTTGTCTTGTCGGATACTTGATTCAATACCTTGCAATAACATATATATATTGTATGTACCATTTTAACGTCATTATATTATCTACTTATTAGTTATAGCTAGGGGTGGTTCGGTATGGGATACCGAACTAAAATCTTAGTCCCAATTCCCAAACTGAAATTTTCGGTATTCTTAATTTCAAGATCGATCTCAAACCAAAATTTCGGAAATCCCAAAATAGTTTCGGTATTTCGGAACAATCGGGAATCCCGAAATATTTTTGGGCTTTTGGTGATTCTGTATTCCCAATTCCCATAGCTGTTATATTTTCACTGAAATAATCAGGTACATACTTCAAACATTACTGTGCTTCTTGTTTTCCTTCGTTTTGTGATTGTTCTTCCATTACTAGTTTCAACTTCATACTCCCGATGAGTTACATGGCATGAAGTTGAGGAGGTAGAAGGAATAATGCATGAATTGATCAAACGATATCGGTAGACAACATTAAACTCTTAAACAACCACCAGTGCAACCGCGGATAAGTTTTATATGATATCTTTTTTTTTGGTATTGAGATGCATTTATAAGTTTATAACCTATAGAACGGAGTTGTTTTACCATTTAAGAATACACTAGAAGGCAAACCTATTACAAAAGTTACATACCTTTTTGTGATTTTGTCAAATACTCATTACACTTATGGTGTTTATGTTCTTTACTTTCTTCAACAACTTTGACACTGGTGTTTGTGTTACTTCCAATAAAAGTGATTCCTATCAATGAAATAGAATAACACATAACACATATCATAATCATTCATATCTTTATGTTGCAGGGATGAAAAATAAAGTAACATGATTTTTTCATTATTGGGAAGACAATCCCGATTTTTGTACCGAAATTTCGGTATTTTTTCAGGATAGCATCCCGAAAATTTTAGGAAAATCGGTTTGGGATCGATATTTTTTCAATTTGGTTCGGAATTTTTGAGAATTTTTTTCCATCCTTAATTATAGCTTGCTTGTTGCAGTTTTCATGGCTACTCTTTTCCACGTGCCTTCTCTCGTGCACTGTAGCGACGCACCACCTCCTCCCGCACCCTGCCACGTTTCCATTTCTCTTCATTCATGCATTCCAATTTTATATTTTTCTTCTTATTTGTTCGTTGGAATTTTCCCTGCCCTTGGAGTTGGGCCAAATTTTGAACAATGTGCCTGCAAAGTGCCAAAAGTGCAAAGAAAACGTTGCAAGTTCATCAGCCACCCACTCTCTTCTGGTCCCAATTATTCACATTTTGTTGTCTCTGAAATTTACCCCATCTCTCTCCCCCTAAGACCATCTCCAACCCTTGGGCTAAAAGCCAATTTTTTTAGCCCGGAAAATTTAGCTTTTAGCCCAGAAACATCTTTTCTGCTCCAACCCTTCTACCCTAAAATTTTAGCCCGGAATTATTAAAGAATGAAATTAGCCTAAATTTTTTTCTTAAATCAATTGTTTTTAAAAAAATAAATATGTAGATTATTGTAAATTAATTTTATGAACATTTTAATCTAAAAAAATTTAAATTCCGATAAACATTTCGCATTTAGCCCGGGGGGAAAGCTGGGGGGTATTTGGCCCAGAAATAGCATTTGGCATTTAGCCTAAAATTTTAGCATGGGTTGGAGAGTGTTTGGGGGGGTAATTTGGGGGGTAATTTGGCTTTTAGCCCAGGGTTGGAGATGGTCTAAATGGAATAGGATCCCTTCTGATATTCTTTGTGAGAGATTTGAATGATCAATTAATAGTATTTGTTTATCGTACAACATATAATTAGAAATTATTTAAAAATTTTAATTTAAAATTAAATATAATTAATACCTAATAAAAATTAACCATATGATATAAAATAAACGAACAAAATTAATTGATCATCGAATCCCCACAAAATAATTTTAATTTAAAATTAAATATAATTAATACCTAATAAAAATTGATCGTATGATATAAAATAAACGAACAAAATTAATTGATCATCGAATCCCTACAAAAAGAATCTCGAAAGTATCCTTGTCCCCCATAAATTACAATTCACCTGCAGATTTTGTCTGGGGAGTGGAGATGCTTGAGTGACATGAACCCTTTCATGCATGTGAAAAATCTGTGTCCAACAATTGGAGTTTTAGCAATGTGAATTGTATGTGACAGATTTCGTTTGGTTTTTTGGGGGTCGCAATTAGAATAAAAAATTCGGACTCTTCTTACTTTTGGTTTTATGTATGCGTTTCTAGGGTTAATGAGCCAAACATATTATTTATAGAATTAGGCGGATATAAAATTTTACAATTATAAATGAAGAAAAATATTCTTTGTCGTATTAAATATTTGTTATTTTCATATTAGTATATTAGTAAACGCAAGATATGTCAGAAATGAAAAGGAAAAAAAAAACGTAGTTCTTATCTTCGCTCTAATACTTATCTTCACAAATATCTGCATGCTATTTTTCAGCTTTTCTGTGTTCTTTCCAGGGGTAACTTTGTAAGGAGAAGCATTTTGTGACTTTTTATTCCATTTAAAAAAGTACTCAGAGTTCCTTTTACCTAGTGGAATCCATCCAAAGGTAGCACATTAGCATATATAGGGCCGTATACCTCTTAAAGTCTAATCTAACATCTAAAAGACCCCTAAAGTTTAAGCATAAGTGACCAAAACCTTCAAGGCTAAGGAAGGTTAAGTTCCTAACATCTTTGGTAAGTCCAAATTATTCCAGGATTTGCTTTTTTTTTTCTTTGTTTTTTGGTACACCGATATATTTCATACTAGGGGAGGGAGAGTTCGGCTAAACCACACAATAGGCAACCTAATTTGGTATCGAATTCATCATTCACAAGATTCGAACCTAAGATCTCTCACTTACAAGTGAAGATGAATAGCACCAAATAGTAGTACTGCGTGGCTTCCAGGATTTGCTTTTAAACATTCTTTTTTTATATATGCCTTCTTCCAATGGTTAATGGTTTTCACATTTCTGTGTTCTGGTTTTAATTCCATAGCAAATCAAATCCATGATACTCTCTACATTTTATTCTTTAAAAAGCAAACTTCTATCTGTTTCATGATTAATCATGATAAAAATTGAGATTAAATACTAATTAATTAGTTACAAAATCAATTGGTGGACCCATTATATTCAGAAAACAAACAAAATAAATAGTAAATAAATCTCCCACAACAAACACAAGGGGGAAGTGGAAAATATAATTGGAACCATATATTAATATTAGCACCCCCCAGAAAAAAGGGTTTGATATATAATAGTAGTACCATCATGATCATGCTTAGGTGGGTCTCCCATTCCCATAATCCCATTATCCATGAAATGGCTTGCCAAGTTTAGCAGTTCTTCCCCCTTTTACAAGCATCCTTTTGACATCACTCTCTACTTATAGAAACTGTGCTAATCTCATGACCAACCCTAGTCCCTACCCTTGTAATTTTATACAACCAAGAGGGCAATTTAACTAAGGACCCCAATTCCTTTCTTTTTTTTAGAAGTGATAAGTCTTTCATTGATCAAATAAAACAAAGAACATCACACTTTCTTAATACAATTTTATGTTTATAAACGCAACAGAAAGAAAATTAAAACTTACTCCACATAAACCCATCTAACCAAACGGAAAGGTAACTCTTACGAAGATAAAACCTTACACCATGTGTTGATGATGAACTTGTAAAAGACAACGCTTATTCGGCAAGAAGCCTTGGTATGAGACATCTCGAAGATGTTCCTATAGTCTTTTGCTAAGCGAACAGACAACAAAATCACAACACAGTACAAAATAAACTCTTCAATGTATGATTCCTCGATCACATGAAAGATAAACTCACAAGGCCTAAGCCCTATGAGTCATCAAACATAACACTGTCAAGACACACAAGGTAACTATCATACCATCGCCGAAGAGTTTGCAATGACAAGAAAACATGATTGTGAATCCCTCAAAGCGCTGAAAAGACCCCACGAAAGAAAGAACACATCATTCATTCATAGCTTGCAATCACATGCAAAAAATCTTGTTATGAGTTACCTCCAACAAACGTCAAACCTCTTCTGCATAATCCTTGCCAAGCACACAAATCACAAAATTACCTCCTCAACTTCGAATAACAATGGTCGATTTAAGATTTGAAATTAACCAGTAAGTCATATATGTTAAAAAAAAATTCTCCTCCTCGTAAATTACCCCAAAAGCCAAGACTAAAAGCCCGAGTCAGTGGCGGCAGGTGCTTTAACCGCAAGTTAATCCCAATTCTAAACTCCCAGAAAATATTTGACAAAAAAAAAAAAAAATTAAAAAAAAAACTCTCAGAAAATCGATTACAACCTGTCACCACCACCAACTTACAGCCTGGCTGTGGCCAAAGCCCACTGATAAAAAAAAAAACAATGCTTAGCTAAACGACAAATATCCTACGTGGTATCCAGGTTCAAATTACGAGGCCCCACCACCTCATTTTCTCTCTATATATTGACTCTCTTTCTTCTCTACACCCTCCGTGCTTCTCCCTCCTCCACCAAATATCTCATGCCCTCTCTCTAATTTCTATCTCTAAAAAGACACACCTCAAATTCTCAGCCATTTTCCAACGATCCGATTTCGACCCAAATGGGTATTTGCAGCTCGTCCGGGTCGACCCAAGTGGCCACCGCCAAGCTGATTCTACAGGACGGAAATTTACAAGAATTCCCGTACCCGGTAAAGGTTTCCTACGTGCTCCAAAAGAACCCCACTTGCTTCATCTGCAACTCCGACGAGATGGACTTCGACGACGTCCTTCAGGCCGTCAGTGATAACGAGGTGCTCCAGCCGGGACAGCTCTACTTTGCCTTGCCGCTCAGCTGGCTCAAGCACCCGCTGCAAGCGGAGGAGATGGCCGCATTGGCCGTAAAAGCCAGCTCCGCGCTTATGAAGAGTGGCGGCGAAAAATGTGGATGTCGCCGGAATTCGGTGTCTCCACTGATATTTTCCGGCGTGGAGGTGAAGGATCGCCGGAGAGTGGTGGCCAGTGGGGGGTCGAGGAGGCGGAGGGATAGTGGTGGAAATGGACGGTTTGCGGCGGAGTTGAGTGCAATTCCGGAGTAGGGGTAGTTTGGGAAATAAGATGGGTAATTGTGTAAATAGATTGTAACGATTTGGATGTGATTAGTGGGTGGCTAGATTTGCTTAATTTTGTTTAGGAGTTTAATTTGTTTGTCCCCTAACCATTTTGGGGTGGTGTTACAATTTTACCCTGATGGTTTTGAGAAAATTGAATTAAAAAAAAAAAAAAACAAACAAACAAAATGTTCCCCATAAAAACGAGTATTTTGGTGTCCAAAATTTAAATTTGACAGAACAGATGCATATACTTAATTAAGTTAATTTTTGGAACTCTGCGTACGTTACACTTCACCAAATATTAAATAATTAGATAGCTATCTCAACCAAATATTAGTTTATTTAGATGGTTATCTCAAATAATTAATGTGCTATTAAAAAATAATGTTGCAAATCAAAATAACTAAAAAGTAACAATCACGGAGTGTAGACTAGTTGAGGACGAATTTTAGATCTATATTTCACATAGCACGTTCGAGGTTCAATTGCGAGCGTTAATGAATCATATGATTGTGGTTAGGAGAAGTTAAATGTCTTTGTGAGCTTTTTGAGTCTAAAAATAGTGAATTACCGTTATGAAGCCATTAGCTGGTCTGTGGTGAAAAAAAAAACCCTAAAAGGGGTGTAGACAAAAGCAAAAACCAAAAGGGTACTTCTTTGTTTGTAGGAACCAAAAGTGTACTTAAAATAATTTAATTGATGATGATTAAAATAACTTTATACCATGTCTTTGGGAGAATTGAACAGCATATGCTCGTACAAGAAGAAAGCCAAATCAATTTGTACTAAAAAAAGTTAAATTCGAGTAGAGTAATATTTGGTTACACTCGACTCGTTAAAAGTGTTACTTATCTTACTCATCTTGCTTTACACATAGGTGATGTTCGTGCATGATTTGAGAAACTATCGGACATTTTTTTGGATCTATTACCCTCTTGATTTTTACTTAGTTGCATTTCTTATCCAAATTACATTTGCAATACAAATAAAATCTGCGATTCAAGTTTAAGGTTAATGCTTTGGGTTTGAACTTAGTATATAGAATTCATGTAAGAAAGATAATAATTCTAGCAAAAGTTGAAACCAAGTAGTTTTAGACGCAAATCTAAGATTTAATTCGAATATGATTATGATAAAATAATTTTTACAATGTGTGTAATTATATGTGAATGTACACTTAACACTGGTGTATCCATAGACACATAACCAAAGGGAAAATAAGTTAATTAATTATTAAAGTAAATGATATATTTATTTATTTAGTTAATTAATTAATTAATTCAAAATATATGAATGATTATGTCTTGGGGGAAGTTGCAACTTTCCTAAAACGGTATTTCATCTTTATATATTCACTGAACCCTTCGTCAAAGTAGATCATAATTCCAAAGTATTCTTACTTCTGTAGCTCATATCTTTCACACCGCACTATAAACTTCAGTGTCACGACGTCGGTTTTTTATCCTGTCTTAATATCCGACCCCAATTTCCATCACATTGATGTAACACTAAAAAGATAGGAAAACTAATGAAAAGTTAAAAAAAAATTTAATTTTAATAAAAAATGACAAAGAAATGTATAGTAAATAGTCATCAATGTAAAATGACAAAAAAATGACAAAAATAAAAATGAAAAATGACAAAAAAATGACAAAAATGAAAAATGACAAAAAAAATTATATTTTTACTTTTTAACTTTATTTTGGTGTCCAAAATTTTGGACACCAAAATAAAGTTAAAAAAGTAAAAATATAATTTTTTTGTTAAAAATAAACAATACTGGAAGTGTTTCGTTAAAACTCATTGAAAAGATTACAATGATAGATGATTAATGATCCATTATTTTGGGGTATTTTGGGTACTTTATTAGATATTAGTAGAGCAATTACTTTGTGAGTTGAAAAGCTTGGTAGTAGAAGACCACCAAAGGAGAGATAAGAAGCAAGTGGCAATGGTGTTCAGATAATTGGACCACGATCCTCTCCTGAGCTAAGGATGAGGATCTTCCTCATTAATCAGTGTAGGCCGTTGGATGAAAATCTAACAGTTACAAACAGGGAATCCTTTTAAAGTTATAATAATTGTAACCGTTGAATTTTCATCCAACGGCCTACATATCTTGATGAGGAGGATCCTCATTCTTAGATCAGGAGAGGATCTGGTCCCAGATAATTAACAAGAGGCCGGTCACTTTTTTGACTTTGGTTTGGGGTTGACTGTTGAAAATATTAGATATTTCCGTGATGGGGTTTGTGTGCATGGATGGTATAAAGATATTTGATGTCAACTACTTTATCTGTGTGTTTAAGTCACTGTGTTGACGGATATAAAGAAGGTGCTTTTACAATAAGTCACTTTTACGCGGAATCGGTACGAACTAGGAAGGAAAGAGACGGAGGATGAGGAGGAAAATGTGTAGATTAACTGGCAATTTGGCAGCTTAATCTCGATTAATTATATTCTTCACGAGGTTCAGTTATATATATATAGGGACCATGCATGCAGGCTGCTAATTAATTAAACAACGCGGTATTTGGTTAATTAGATTTGAAGGAACGAAAATTCTTTACAGCTGTGGTAGTAGAACTAGCACGTCGTCATTATAATTAGTCATCATGCAATGTATGTGTGTTATTTATGAGGGATTTATCACACTTTTCTTTTGATTGATCAAAACTTTTCGAGGATAAGGACATATCTCGGTTTCGTAAGATTGATTGTGTAAAAATATAACATGTTAGATGTTAGATGTGTGGCAAGAGAATAGTTATATACTTGTATTCGAAACATGTTGACAACCCTAAAAGGTCATTAGCCGGGCACATTCTGCGTTGTATACTTTTTGTTTATGTTTTGATCTTTTCAGATTGACAATCTAACATAACGTGTTAGATTGCATGGCAAAATAATATTATCTGCAGAGATGCTGGCAAACCCTGAAAAGTCACTATGCATTATTCATCGTGCCCTCCTAAGAGTTTGGACTAGTAAAAAGCTTAAATTTTAGTTTTTGACAATGTCAAACCTACGATATAACGTGTTAAACCGACTGACATATAAGATGTTGATGATAAACGTTAGAAAATGATATTAAAGATTGTGAACAGTAAATTACTGAAATTGCCATGTGTACAACATCCAAAAACTATGGATGCATCATGTTGAATATAGGACGATATGACGTATTAAAATGACTAACATATAAGATGTTGATATAAAACGTTAAAAAATAATAGTAAAGAGTGTGAACGGAATATATATTTACAACATTGGCATGTCTAGAACGTCCAAAAACCATGCCTGCATCATGATGAATATAGTACAGCTAGACAATGATATGTCATGGGTCTCGTTCTTATTATCTCTTGGCCTCGTTCGTGGGGTGTGCTTTTTGTTTGCCATATTGTTTGGATCTGTAATAACACCGCGATGTATCCATATATATATAATTGTAAGGTTTTTGTTAGCAGCTTATCAGAAGAATTGGCCACGACAGTGAGCGTTGTGTCTGCGTGTGAGTAGTAACAAGGGCAGAGAAGTTAGCAGAAGTAGAGAGAGGGAGAGCTGCCATTTTTACATGGGATGTTTTGTACGTTAGTACAGGGATACAGCTGTTGCGATGTGCTTAGTCCATTTGGATCTAGTAGGCTTTCCTTGAACACGAAAGGAATGGGTTGAAATTTCTTGGCTTCCTCTGGTGTAGGTATACGTAAGGTTTGCAATTAGGCTTATTAGTCCATCATTGAGTCTCAGTTAATCTCCTGAAATTGGTTTTGTCTTACTTTGCCATCTAAAATTGACATTTTCAACTCTTTTGTCTCACTTTACCCACTTCTGTTAATGGACTGTTGAATTTAAGAGTATTTTAGACATTACATTCTTTACACATTTATTTACTTCTAGCCTACACATTAAACAAGTCTCAATTTTATTTTTGAAACTCTAATTCAAACTCATAAATTCAACAGTTTCAACTCTAATTCAAACCCAAGAATTCAACAATGTGACATTTTTTTGTTTCAAATTGTGCACATTTGCTTTAAATGATTTTTTTTGGTTTGTGAAGTATTTTGGATATGATAGCTTAATGATATAATGATTTTGTTGTAATGAATATTTTTTCAATTGCAAAGTTTCGAGCCAATACATGGATGTCTTGCAAGTGAAATGACTCTACGAACAAAATGTAACCCTTATTTTGGTTGATACAATGATTTTGTTGCTCGAAAATTTTCTATTGACTGAATAATTTATTTTTGAAGATGTCCAAAATTTATGGGTTTGAATTAGAGTTTCAAAAATAAAATTGAGACTTGTTTAGTGTGTAGGCTGGAAGTAAATACATGTGTAAAAAATGAAATGTCTAAAAGAGTTGAAGTGGGTAAAATGGGACAAAAGAGTTGAAGTGGGTAAAATGAGACAAAAGAGTTGAAAAAATCAGGTTAAGGGGCAAAATGAGACAAAACTAGTTTCAGAGGGTAAACTGAGACTCAATGACATTTTTAGGGGGCATTCGACTGATAAGCCTTGCAATTATACAAGTTGCAAATATTATAATGTCTTATTTTGTTTGATTAATTTATAGGTGTCACTTCAATTCACGTAGTGCTCAGTATTAAAAATGTTATAATCATTAAATTAATGTAAAAAATTGTTAAATTATATATTTTTTTCAACTTCAGTCATTCATTTCGCATATCATTTAAATTTTACACATTATTGTCCTGAAATGGCTAAAAAATTAAATTATATGTTAAAGCTGCAAAAACTGAAACCAAAATTCAATCAAACAACACCGATGCCAAAACCGAGTGAGAACTTATAATAATATTACCTTAACTAAAAGAAAATAGAGTGAAGTTTCCTTCTAGTAAACAGTGACATGTTAAATATACAATGGTACGTGTGACAGGCTCACCAACACTGTACTTATGGTACAAAAAATAGTGTGGGAAATTATGATTGATGTTAAATATACAATGTAAAATGTAAAGGAGACAAGTTCACCTAAAATTGAGTCAATACAAAATTAATCCTGATTTATTACTTAATTAAAACACATGTACAAACTACACAAGTGGGAAGGAAGACCCCAAGAAGGGGAACAGCTTGAATTGTCATCATCATTCTACTAAGATTAGCTTGTTGCCAGGGGACCATTGACCAATCCCAACAAATTATCATCATTATCCAAAACCTAACTCAATGGTCCTCAAGCAAAATCAAATAAATAAAACTAATAATAATAATAATCAAAGTTTTAATTAGTGGTCCTGATCATCAGGTTCTCGTGAGCTGGTCCAGTCAAGGTGACATATACTGATATGTATGCCTATATATGGCTATGGGTGCTTATGTTCTTCCTCGATTTGCCCATTGAGAATCCTTCTACCAAGAGAACAAGTTGGTAATCGATGACGAGGAAAACTCGTTTTCCTTAGGTGTATTTGATGTGGCAAGATATGATCTACATACTTGTATTTGACAAAAAAATATAGATTTTCAAGTCGAGCATCAAAAGACCAATTCAAGGCAATTATTTGAATTTGTTTAAGTTTAATAGTTGATAATGTTATGTTAATTTGTTATCTATGTATATGAGTCTTTTTAGTTTTCTTCACATGAACTAATTTCGCGTGGATTAGAATATTGATCTTTTTATATCATGTTTAGAGGTAAATGGTCTTAATCATTTAAATTACAGACATATATCTTCGACATTTAACTACCGTAGTTTAAACAACATGACATAACTATTGGCCAAATAAAAAATAAATACTCTATTGTAAAAATTAAGGCTCGTTTGACTTTAGAGGATAAAGACATGAGAGAAATGAGTGAACTAAAAACGTAGAGGAATGAAAGACAAACAAAATGAAAACTAAAAATAAAAATCGTTTTAAATTGTTTTCACGTTCTAAATTTTGTTTTCATTCTTTCATCTGTATTTGTTCTCTTATATATTTTACTCGTATTTCCAATCCAAAAAGTAAAATTAAAAACCAAATAATTATTGTCTTGTATATCTTTCTTTTACAGGTATATATTTATCATTTACACTCATCACACATAGCAACTATTGCAAGTGTGGGACATAATGCACTCCTCAAGTCCTCATCTACTAGTACAAATAGCTATATTCGTGAAAGAATGTGCCCCATTTCCACAAGTTATAGGCCTTCAAAACTACACAGTTTCAAGTGCATGGGACTACAGGTCTGCAAAAACTCGTACTGGAAAACTAGCTAGTTGAGAACTTAATAATAGTGCGTTACTTCTGCTCGAAGAACAAGGAACAGGACGATTTGGATTATATAGTAGGGTTTTCATATCGCTGTCCTCCACTAAAAGCTTGTCTTTTATGTGTTTGTTTGAGGGTGAGAAGATTCCGAGACACTTGCTTTGGTTGCAAAGGAGTCCAAAGTAGTTCCATTAAGCATGCATGATATTCGATCTTTTCTAGCTTTGGGAAGCTACATATTTTGGCTTCACTCCACCCTAAACTTCAACACTTTTGGCCCCACTTTCTTTTTCCCTACGTTCTTTGATTCATATGGTTTACATTAGTATGATAGTCGATCCCTTGGATCCAGCTGTTGATCACAATAATCTTATGCCTATATGAGTAGGGTTTTTGTGAAGGTGACGTTATCTTGACATCAAAGTGGTGCATGAGTTTGTCCACCATCAATTATTTTGGTCATTTCATGAAAAATTATATTAAATAAAGACCAAAATGACATAAAAACCCCTCAATTTAATAAACAATTGGCCAAATGATTTGACAAAAATTAGAGTATTTTTGTCATTTTAGCCTTATTTAATAGAGATTTTTCATGGAATGACCAAAATGATTGATGGTGAACAAACTCAGAGACTACTTCTATTGATTTTAAATCTCAAAGATCAAAGTGAAGAGTTATGCAAATCTTAAGGACTATTTTGACTGAAAAGCCTAGTATGAATGCAGCTTATGTGACCCATTAGTTTGTACATATTCGACATCAAATTAATAGTTAGTCATGCATAATGTCATCTTTTAAAAATTTAAATCGCAAGAAATAATCATGGAAGTGATCTTTCTTAGGCATTTTTCTTAATTTGGATTGGATTCAAATGAATAATTTATTTTTTTAAGTTATTCACGATAAAAGTGAATTATTATTTTGAAAATATTAGATATAACATAAATGTATTTCACACAGCATATATTGGGTTCGATTTCTGATCTTGGTGAATCACACGATGGTGGTCAAAAAGAGACTGAAATACCTCTGTGAGTCTTCTCCTCCCCCAAAAGGATGGACTGCAATGGAGCAGCCACCAATTAGTCCATTTTTAAGGGGAAAAAAAGTTTACTTAACAAGTAATTCATCTTTACCTTTTACACTAATTTATACTAAGAGATGGAAGACAATTTAAATCCAACTCAAACACTCTATTCCGGTGGAGTATCTAGACAAGCCAAGCATAGAGGCAGAGCCGGCAGCCAAAGTGTCACAAGTTAGTATAACTTCCAACTGGCACAGTTCTATTATAAACTACCTAGTCAATGGCACATTTCCCACAGAAAGGTTGGAGTCTGGAAAGCTCCAAATAAAGGTAACACGCTACTACATGTAGAACGACATTCTTGTCCGAAGATCCTACACCGGACCATATCTTCGCTGCCTAGTGCCTCCCGACGACCTAAAGAAACTAAGCTCAATCCACGAAGGCGTTTTTGGAAATCACTCCGAAGGCCGATCCTTAGCACATAAAGCTCTTAACGCAGGCTACTACTGGCCTACCATGCATTAAAACACTAAGGTGTTAGTGCAAAAGTACGACCGTTACCAACGCTACAAGCCGGTACCAACACTGCCTACCAGCGAACTACACCCACAAACAAGTCCCTGGCCGTTCATGCAATGGACAATCAACTTGGTAAGGCCAATGCCACCCGCTATTAAGGGCAGAGGCATGATGATCGTGGTAATCGATTACTTCACTAAATGGGTAGAAGCAGAGCCCATGACAACCATGACTCAGACGGATATAAAGCGCTTCATATGGAGGAATATCATTTGCCGATTTGGCATTCCTCAATCCATCGTTACCGACAACGGCCCGTAATTCGTGGGCAAAGATTTGGCGAAGTTCTTCCAAAAGTATGACATTAAGCAGCATATGTCCACACAGAGATATCCTCAAGGGAATGGGTAGGCTGAAGCATCCAACAAGACGATCCTCAATTGCCTCAAGAAGTCCCACACCGACAAGAAGGGAAAATGGCCAGACGATCTCCCTGAATGTCTATAGGCATATCGCACCACCAAAAGACAAGCAATTGGTGATACTCATTTCTCTTTGGCATTTGGGTCAGAAGCAATCATTCATCCCAATGTCATCGTACTAAGTATTAGCACTCTACTGCCAAACGTTGAGCAAAACAGTAAAGAGATGGCCACAAGCTTAGATCTGGAAGAAGAGAAGCGCGAGCAGACCATCACCCACATCGCAGCCTACCAGCAACAGCTCTTCTCTAGCTACAACAAAAGGGCCAAGATCTGGTAGTTCCAACTCAGAGATCTAGCCCTAAGAAAAGCCTTCATCACTACTTGCAGAGAAGGTTCCAAAAAGATGGATCACATTTGGGAAGGTCCGTACAAGATTAGTAGAGTAGGCGGCAAGGGTAATTACACCCTTACCACCATGAACAACAAAGAGATCGAAAAGTAGTGGAACGCCTACAATCTAAGGAAGTACCATGTATGACCTCTCACTACATCAAAGCCCGAAGAACTGAAGCAGCTCAACGGGCACCACCTCGCGAGCCGATGACTATCTAGTTGTTATGCAGTCTCTACTTTACAGTTAAGTTTTTGTTCGTTTCACTTGTTTTTTAATGAGGAATTCAGAAGTAATTTACAACTTTGCTCGACTACATGTCTACAACAATTGATCACTCCTACATTTCAAAAGAAGACCGCACCCTTCTTAGAGACTCATCTCAGGAATTACACCCCTTGAGGGACCAACCATGCTCTCCAGTACGAAAGGGTAAACCAATTCCGCGACACCCACATGGGTTTGCTCACCAAATCGGAAGGATAAACTCTACACTCTGAATATCCAGACGTGGATGAGCCGGGTTGCCCTAGTATAACTATATGCATGATGGCTTGCGTCGAGATTCCTAGAAGTAACCACAATCATCTTTTTCAAGGCTTAGCTAATTGAAGGATTTTAGGTCTCTTGGCCTAATCCGCAGGGAACCGGGCCCTAGAGACGGATGAGGTGCATTACACAGTACGCCCTATGGACGGCTGCCCTGGAACCCTAAAGTTTCTATCGAATGCACTAAAGTAGCATACGGTTTCCAGAAAACTGCCTACGGCTTGCCCTTCGAGTTGTACGCCACACTAAACTTATACAGCCGCACGTTTATGTGAGAGGTTAAACAAGTTAGCGCGCGTATAAAAAACTTCATCCATTACCGACATGCTACGCAGTCGATGAGCTTCATTTCTGCCAAAGCGCAGAACAATCTACACCAAGTCCTAAAGTGTTGTGATACTTGCTACGCAACCTACAGAATTGGAGAAAGCCAAGGTTAATAGCTTAATGGTTACATGAACTCTGTTTCTGTAAGTAAGGCATTTGGCTGCCAACCCTATGGCTAACAACTTTGCAAAGTTCTACACCAACACCTATGGCTACATAGGCTACGCGGGCTTGTCTGCTTATAGAAAAGTAGCACGCCCACCACTGGTCTATAAAGTCTAAAGGTTAAGGCATGAACAAAAGAAGCGAAAATGGAAAAAAACGAATGAAGCAAGTTTATTAAATTTTCTAGCAAAATTAATAAACGACTAGCAAAGACCGAATGAGTTTAAGCAAAGAAAAAAGCAACAAGGAAAACAAAGAAAATCTTAAAGGGTACCTAGAAGACTAATTTTCTGCAGCTTGGACATCTCACAACTACTCGTTCGCCACACCTTCAGTAGCCGCGACGCTCTCAGCAACGGCACCGTATATCGCTTCACCCCCAGCTGCCTCAGCATAGACACCATCATCTCCGACTGCTTCACCAATAGAAGCCTCAAAAGTAAAGGCGACCAAGTCTTCTGGAGAAATAGAAAAGGTCTCGAAATCTTTACCAAAAAACTCAAAGTTAGATGGCCGCCCAAAGAGATGGTTTACATAACCCAGCTTGACTCTGAGTAATCGAAGCGTCAAACCCAGCCTTCTCACCCTTCAACTACTCATTTTCCTCGAGCAGACAAGCACGGACCCACTACAACTCCTCCACTTCCTTCTTCAAACTGTCACTGATCTTCAAAACACCTTGGAGTTCCAACACATAAGGCTTAAGCTTATCAACAACATTCTTGAAGTGGATCACTTGGTTGTAAGCAGCGATCAGTTCTTCATCCTTTGTGTAAACAGCAGAGCAGAGCTCAGAGACGGTACGCTCAAGGCCTTGAATATGAGGTATGTAACACCCGATCTTCTTATCTGCACTTATGTAACACCTGATCTCCTTCTATGCACTTTCATACTTTACTTGGATCGCATCAAACCTAGTCTTCAAATCCACGATCTCTTAACGAGTGGTCTCAAGTTGTAGAGATGGGGGCAGAGATATTAGACCCCTTTGAAACAGCAAGGTTAGATTCTAACTTCTTGACTTTCTCAGCCGAGGAGTAAGCTTCAGCTACCACATTTTTTGCCATCTCCTTGGTATCCTCTTAATCAAGGAATATAGACTCGACTGCTAGAATCGTCGTTTTCTATATCATAGCCAGCAGAGCGGTCCTCCTATACTCGGTTGTATGCTTAGCAAAAGAACTCATGCCAACAACCCATATAACACCATCAACAAACTTGGTACACACATCCATGTCCTCGAGCAGATTTGGTCTGAAAAACGCACAAATCTCAGCAGCTTCCCTAGAAACAAAATTGATGGATTTTTCACAACTGCCCGCACGAACAGTATCCTTCTTCTCAGCAGACGAATGGGTCTCAGCAACAGAGGGAACGGGTTTTTGTGCCACTTTAGCAGGCAAAGGCACCTTGTCACTCTTCATAATAGCAAGCCTCTCCAAATGTGATCCAGACGTAACCCCAAACAGATATTTTGACATAAATTTTGGCACTGGGGGCATGGTGGTACTTCTACGCTGAGCAATCCTATCAGCAATCGAACTAGCCACCTTTAGAATGGTAGGCGTCACTGGCACAGATCTAGCAACCTTATCATTCTCACCCTTGGGAGAAGTCAAGTCAATAATAAGCTTGGGGGCAGCCAGCGAACCCTCATGAGCAGCGAAAGAAGTCTTTGGCTTTTTCTCAAGCGATATCTCTTGAGCAGGCGGGGAATGTCTCTTTTTCCCACCTTCACTTACAACAGGCTCCACAACGACGATCGAACGGGCTAATGCCTCCGCCTTGATCTGTTTTATCTCTTCTCTTGGGGGCAGCCCATCTTTTTCCCAACGAAGATAACTAAGCAGCCAACACCACTCATGGTAATTGAAAAGGATACCCAGAGCGACATACACTTTCTTCATGTCCAGAGAAGCTTTATGAGTTGAGCCAAATTCTGAATCTATAAAAGTAGCATGAGACAATTAGAAAATTAGAGAGCAGCTTAGCACAAATACAAAGCAATCAAGAGATTAAACAACCTACTTACCTGATATGAAGACCGTTGGAACACGCAACTCGGGGGAAGAATCAGACTCCCATTCTCCACTTATCTCTGAAGTCTCTTTGGCCGAGTCATGATCTCCCTTGCTCGAATGATAAAAGAATTTATGGCGGGATCGCAGCTACCCAACTTCCTCGATGTGGCTTATGTCAAAAAAGTACAAAAATTCGTTGATGGTTAAATCTAAGTCAAAGAATTAGCTTAGATTGAGAAATCCTACCATCAAACGGATCGCATTTGAAGAGCATTAAATAAGGGCACACTTCATGGAGTAGAGCACTTCTTGGAAAAAACGTGGCATGAGAAAAGTAAATCCCAATACAAAATAGAAAATGTGGAACTTGATGGCTCTCTAAGCCCCACTATATGGCTCACGGCTGCTACCATTCTTGACGCGCTTCACTTGCACCCCTGATGGAATGGCATGCCTATATGCGTTGAGAAAGTCCTTGAACAAGTCATCGGAGCCAATTTTGAAGTGAGCAACCTTAAAGTAGCCTACATTGCTTAAAGAATTACCTTGACAATAAAATGACGACACACCATCATCACTCTTGTGGCCTGAGGAAGACATGCTTGAAGAAATTCTACAAAGACGCGAAGAAAATTCGTTAGATGATGGCTTGAAAAAAAAAATTCTCTCGGCAAGCCTGGCTTCTCGACCCAAGATAGTAGTAAGGGGACAGGCCCCCCAACGCACGCCTTAGCCTAGTAAGACCAAGCCCAGCAGATCTCGGCCTAAGATAGTTCAAGTGGGCCAAGCCCAGTGGCCCGCAGCCCACCATACCTCCTTTCAAGCACGGGCCCAAGCCTTGTAGCAAAAAAAAAAAAAAAGGAGGCCCGAGCCTCCTCGACCCACACCACCGTACCAGGACCAACGAAGACCAGCCACCCACGACAGCCCTACTGTGGCCTCCTCCCACCGACTTTTGCACATCATCGACCCTTTACGAGCCAAATTTCAAGCCCGAGGCTCCCAAAAATTACGAAGACAAGGAAAATTAATTTTTTCTTACCTTGGCGCGACATGAATACGAAGAAAGCAACGAAAGACATGCCTTCGCACAGGCAAGTGTAGAAGATTGCTAGGGGTGGGGGAACAAATATCCTCTAACTTTCTCTCTCTTATAGGGTAGAATAAATCACTCTCCAAAGTTGATTTAATGATCTACTTAAGGTAGACTTAAATAGACTTTGGGAGAAATTTATTTTCCTTTCCTAGAATGATCTAATTTCCAATTAAAGAGGGAATCTACATCAAAATAGGAAACAATCATATGTTTCCTAAAGCAAGAAGATCTCTACACCTGTTGCCATTTCCTACAAGTAGCCCATTAGGTGTGGGGGCATTTGTGGAACAAAAAATAATCGAGAAAAATATGGATGCGACACGTGGATTCTTGGGGGGTGAAAAAGACAAAATTACCCTCAAGGCATATCGAAGCTCCTACGTGCAAGCAGCGGATAATCATGACTCAATCAAGGTCAAAAGTGATCAAAATAGATATTTATTCAAAACCTACTTCATCCATCCTCATCAAATCTCCCCAAGGGGCCGGCCACACCCCTATAAATACCACATCATTTCTCCAAAAACCTAAGTCCAACTCTCTTACTAAATTCTCCAAATTTCTCTAAATATTTTTCCCTCAAATTCTAACTTTAGCATCGGAAGTTCTTCAGCTAAAGCCCACCCCCCCAAAATTCATCGTGGGCGTGTGAGACTCTTGACCTTAACCTAAGGTATTGATTGTTTTGTAGGTGCAATTTTGTCCCAAAAAAAAGGCGGAAATTTGCATCCATAACTAGGACGATTCACCATTTGCGAATTTGCGTTGAATTAAGTTAAAATAATTAGGCAATCCAAAAAAGTTAAAATGAAAGGAATAGCTTTTTGTCTAGAAAGCACATATAATACCATGTCCAAGAATATAGCATCTTGCTATCTTAAAACAGAAGCATATGATTATGGACGTAAAAGTGACAGTATTGGAGGATAAAACAGAAAAAAAGAATCATGGGACTAGGAGAGAGCATATTGGATGGAGATAAAAGAATTACATTCCTGCAGTTGGTACATGATGTATAATAATAATAACATGATACCTTGTGGAAAATAATTCTAGCTTATCCTTTCTTTATATATTCTCTTAGGCCATCTCTAACCAAGGGCTGGCCAAAGGGCTCGTTTTAGCCCTCTGGTCCTCCAAGATTTCCCAAGATATTAATATTTTAATGAACAGTACATGGTCATATTTGCCTCCGTCTCCAACCGAGGGCTAGAGGGCCAGAGGGCTCGTTTTAGCCCTGTCACAAAAAACCGTCTCCAACCGAGGGCCATAGGGCCAAACATAATTTATTATTTAAATTTAAAAACTACAACAACTTATTGTAGACATCGAAATTTCGTAAATAAATATTGACCGATAAATCAAAGTGTCAACGCTCATGTATTACATAAATTTTACACGTAGCGTGTGACTCAACGAAAATTGAAATGAGTTGGAAAAGTCATCAAATAGGACACGTGTCAACACCTGGCAGAAACGACTTATTTCATCTGGGATATTATATTCAAAATTAGGCATTGGAAAATTCTATAAATACAAGCCCATTTCATTCATTTAGGGGAACCAATTCATATTACACCTTGAAGCTCTGAAGCTCTGAAACTCCGAAGCTCTCAAGCATCCAGGTTCCCGAAGAATCAAGAAAGCTCTCTTCGTTCTTCGTCCATCGCTCTCTCAAGATCAAGCCCCGACGGCCCTTGAAGAAAGCACCATCGTTCATCATCCGTTCATCCAAGATCAAGCCCCAACGGCCCTTTGGATCAACAATCATCCACCTTCAAGATCAAGCCCCGACGGCCCTTGAAGAAAGTGTTCTTCGTTCATCGTTCTTCCAAGATCAAGCCCCAACGGCCCTTTGGATCAACAAACGTCGACAAATCCACACATCCAACCGTCCTTCAAGATCAAGCCCAAAAGCCCTTGAAGATCCATTCATCACTGTTCTTCAAGATCAAGCCCAAAAGCCCCTTGAAGATCCGCTCAAATCCACCTTCAAAGATCAAGCCCACGGCCCTGCCAAGAAACTTCCAACTGTTCATCCAAGATCAAGCCTCGACGCGCCTTGGATCAACGAAACATCCACGAATCAACACCTTACGGAGATCGAATCAGAGGATCAAATTAGAGAGAGATTGGAACCCAAAATCATCAAATACAAATATTTGTTTGTGCACGTTGTTCTTGTCTCATTCGTTTCAGGAATTTTCCGTGTTCACACTTATATTTAAAAACAACAACTTATATTTAAAAACTAAAAATTAATTTTAAAAACTACAAATTAAATTTAAAACAACATTAACTTAAATTTAAAAATTACAACGACTTAAATTTAATATCCATAATCAACATCATCTTCATCATCCGCCATTGTAGGAGTATAGTTAGAGGTAAACAATTGCCGCCGAGACATAATTTCTTTTTTTTTCCTATCAAAATAGGCCTTACTCATTGGAGTGTAATTCAAAGTGTTCATTTCCATATTCTTATCATCCATCTCTTCTTGTATTTGTTTGGCCCGTTCTTCATGTCTACACTTCCTTTCTTCCGCCTCAAGGGCGTTTTGCTCCGCCAGTAATCGCAATGAGGCCACCACTTCATGTTGAGCGGCGTAATCAGCATTTGCCTTACCCTTTTCCCTCAACCTTTGGGCCTTGTTTCGTCTCATAGCCCTAAGTAAAGAACTTTCGGACGGAGTCGGATTTTCTACCCTTGTTTGTTGAATAGTAGGAGATCCATCTTCATTCATATCTACAGATGAGGATGCAGCTCCCAAAGGATCCACTCTATGTTGAGGTGGATTTTCAAATAACACCCACCCTTTACAAATTTCCCAACAACCGTGAAACTGAAAGGGTTTTGAGCTACCCTCCATATACAATTCCTCCGCTTGGCGTACCTAGAAAATATAATTACAAAAATTTTAGGAAATTAATTCATGAAATTAAATGTAATATAATGACATATAATTACAAAAATTAAATGTAATATAATTAAACATTTAAAATAAACTGTGAAAACACTAACTTCGTCATAGTAATTGGCGCCGCTTTCATGTCTACTTGCTGCTGCTAATAGTGCTTGATGCCATTTATTCAAACTTGGATGAAGATGTTTCTTCCATCTTGAAAAACAACTTTTGTGGTTCGAGTGGAATGGTGCCTTCATAGAACTCTAAGTATTTTTTGGACACACGAGTCCAAACACCTTCACTTGTTTGAGAAATCCCCCTCACACTATCTTCTGAGACCCATCTATAAGCCTTGCAAAGAGCTTCATCTTCTTTTCGGGTCCAAGACCTACCTTTCATTGCAGATGAGGCCATTTTTTTTGAAAAAAATGAAGGAAATATTGAAGGAAATTATTGAAAAAAATATTGAAGGAAATTATTGAAAAATTGAAACAAATATTATAGATGAAGGAAATATTGGAAAATATGTTGAAGGAAATATTGAATGAGATACTGAGAAATATATTGAAGGAAATATTGAAAAATATTGAAGAATGAAATATTGCAAATGAAGTGAAGAATTGAAAGAACTTCACCATATTTATAGAAGAAAAGAAATGTTTAAAATTATAAAAAAAAAAAAAAAAAAAAAACCCCAACTGCTAGTTGACTCAGCTAGCCGTTATATTAAAAAAAATTCAAATTATTAGTGTCGGTTATCTATAAAAAAAAAAAAGAATTTCTCTTTAATGCTGTCGGTTATAACCTTTGGCCCTTTGAACTTCCGTGGGGCCCTCCCAGATTCTCGAGCCCTCTGGCCTAGCCCTCGGTTAGAGATGGTTTTAGGGCTATTTTCAGCCCTCTGGCCCTGTGGACCCTTCGGTTAGAGATGACCTTACTATCCTCTCAAGTCTCAACACTCGAACTTTAAATAAAAAGTTCGTATATTTAAACAACGGGTGGATCTAGGAACCATTTTTTTACACAATTTTTTCCACATGTTTTGTAGAGTGCATTTCGTAATATATTACAATGATCCGAATCGTTTTTATTTTATAACATCATTCATAGATCATTCTTGTAAAAACCTAGACAAATCTAAAACCATGGAAACATTTGTAGTGAAGTAAATGAATGAATACGGTTCTATAAAAAAAACAGTAAATTTAATCCAATGATCATATTGTTTTGAATTTGGATGGTTTTTGGTATACATGATCTTTGGGAGAAAACCTAAAAAATAAACGATTCGGATCGTTGAAAAACATTACGGAACAACTTCTATAAAAAAAAAAATTTTAAAAAAACATGTGTTAAAATTATTTATATATAGTGTCACAAATCCGCCCTTTTAAACAATAATTATGTGGATAAGATCGAGCGAACATTTCCCTTTAAATTTGCATGGCAAAAAAGCTAATTGACTATATATGGTACTTAGTGGTGAATGAGGATCCTAAGGATTCCAGAAATTCTCAAATTGTATCCGTTTATTATACATTGTGCGGTCATAAATTATTTTAAATATTTTAATTTAAAATTAAATATGAATAGTATCTGACGAAAACTGACCTCATAAAGAGAATCCGAAGATGATCCTCATTCCTTGATGGTCACCACGAGCATCTGGTTAATTGTATTTTAAACCTTCCAAGATGTTACAACTAGCTAAGCAACATTAATTTATATAGTAAGTGGGTTTTATAGTGTTTATATTACAAGCCACTTGTGATAAGGAAGAGGAAGGAAGATTAAAATATAGAGAGTTTTAACGAAACATTTTTGGTACTGTTCATTTTTAAAGAAAAATCACATTTTTATCTTTTTTAAGTACTATTCATTACACCTTCATTTGTTATTTTTCATTAAAACTAAAGCTTTTTGAACTTTTCGTTAGTTTTTTAAAATAACTTATAACTTGTATTATTTATTTTTTTAAAGGTCCTGATTTCAAATTGTCAGAAACGTATCATAGTAGTTACTAAAGAAAATATGATTGTGAAATGAATACTGATAGAACCATATTAAGATCTTTGTGATACTCTTTCTTTTCAATATTCTATGGAATACTCTTCGACTTTTATGAATTTTTTATTTCAATATTGCGTATAAACTTTTAAGTTTAAAATAGTAATTAGAGAAGAGATTGAGCTTAAAGCCTTGCATTATAATACCATATTTTTTTTTAATGAACATGAATGTAATTGTTCGGGCAGGAATTTCGCTGGGAAGGGTCCCTAGCTCGAGCACACAGCTCCCCGAGGAATTGGCACTTTGGTTGGCTATCGGGCTCTTGACACGCCCCGACCCTGATATTCCTCGAATACCAGGACCGACACGTGCTGGCCGACACCCGGGGGTGACGAAAGCCATTAATTGATACAAAAGCTAAGAATAAGAAATAAATACAGGTTATGAATTTAAAAACAATGAATTAACAATTTAGGAACGTGTTCAGAGCATATAACTAAACCTAGTCACTAACAAGAACTAAGATAAGATTGAATGAACAAATGAGTGAGTCCTACCCCGAGAGGACTCGAAGATGCCGCTGCGGAAGTACCTTGATGCCGGGGTTATGTGCCTTCATCCTAAGTCCTGAATGGGGGCGCAAAACAAGGGTGAGTGGACCAAGCTTGTATATATACATAGTACAAAAACAGCTATGAACATACTAACCCCCACAGTTTAATAATGAAAACTACTAGAATAATAAGTGATAAGCTTTTCAGAAAACTCTAGCATGCCATAAAACAATTCATATATCTATCTGCAAATCAATCTCAAAAAATCATATCAGAAATCATCTCAGCAATCATATCAGGAAGCATAACACAAGTTGTGCTGCTAGTGAGTGCACTGAATAACAATACTCCCGGCCCAATGCCTGCACCTCAGTCTCTGTGCCCGTAGCCAGAGATATCTCCCTCCCGGCCCAATGCCTGTCTCCGTGTCCCTCAGCCTTTCGCTAGGGATTATTTCTTCCGGCCTCAATGCCAACACCAGATCCTCGCCCCAGGCGGCATAGTGTTCACTAGGTACGCACAAAACATAATTCACCTCTAAAATACAACTTTGTAGCATAAATTCATCGATCCTTTATACTACGAAGAGGTGTTCGAAAGTCATTTGAAACACATTCTTAGCATCCTATCGTCATCGATCAGATAGTCTACCAGAATGAGGGTTCTATAGAAAATACGATATAATGGAAATAGTTCAAAACATATATATATATATATATATAATCACGTATAATCAAATCATCATGCTTCCTGTAAAGTATTCCTCAAATCAATAATTCTGCAAGGCATGCTATTAAATTATGCATTTCTATCAATAAAACATGCAATTTTCGAAGGTGGTCCACTCACAGATACTCCGAAGCAGCAGAATTGTGTGGAAAAAGATTAAGGAAGTCTCCACTAGCAACTTCACCTAAGCACGAAAATGTACAATTTAATAAACTACCCGAAAGATAGAATTTTAGGAAATGGAAATGGGTTTTGGGTTTGGGTAGGTTAGGAACAAGAGGGAGTTTTAGGCTTAAGCCTAAACCCATGCTTATACACACACGGCACACACACCACACATTCACACACATACATACACAACACATACTCACAGAGCTGCACCGCATAACGCACACACTGTACACTTCATACAATACACAAACATACACAACACACACGTGCACCATACACCATCACACTTACTCTCACACACACACACACTTGCACGGACACCAACATGCCAAACACACACACAGACAGCATGCACATATATATATATACAAATATACACACAGAGGCAACATGCATATATATATATATATATATAGATACATACATATAAACACACACACGCATGCACAGCATGCATATATATATAAGCACACACACGCACAGCATCATGCATATATATATATATATATATATATATATATATATATATATATATGTAATCACACACACGCACAGTAAGCATACTTACACACACACACACACGGTTCACGCACACACACTTGCACAACGTACACACTGCACAAACGCACACTCACGAACTCGCCGGAGTTCGTCGTCGGAACCGGACATGCATGCACAAGGGATGGTAAGAGTTAGGGCTTGAATAAGGGGTTCTAAAACTTCACAAATATACCTAAGAACTCACCTGGACGCACTGCAGCAGGTTTTGGGAAGAGATGGACCTCGAACTCGTCAGAGTTCGTCGTCGGAGCTAGATTATTAGCACAGAGAAAAACTGAGATCAAAACCCTTGAGTTTTGTCATAAAACCAACATGCATAACCCAGAAATTTGAAGAAGGAACACAATCCTCACCTGGGTTCGCGTGTTAGAGCTTTGAAGCTCTCGGCTTCAATGGCAGAAAAGCCCACGGTGCTCAGATGGCGCATGCAAGGGTACCATTGAGTTCGTTAGGTCTCAAGGATTCCAAATATATGGTTTTTGGGGTTTGATTTGTAAGGGGAGTGAGGTGAAAGCTAGAGAGAAGCTCTCGGAGCTTAGAGATAGTGTGAGTTCCTGAGAGTTAGAGAGAGATAGTTGATTTCAGATATTAGAGGGGGAGAGAGATTGGAAACCACGATAGAAGTATAAAGAAATAAGGCGGGTCCCATGGTTCACTAATTAAAGACTAAAGAAATCATTTTAATAAGTAAAGAGTGGGTGTGGTTGTAACAGCTCTTGCTCGCTTGTCGAGCTTCAAGAAGAGGACATAATTAGTTCTGAAATGTGCCTTTGTCGGGCCTTAGGTGTAGGCCGTGATGCTCACAATCAAAACTAACTAAGTACTGAGGCGTGCCACTGACATCTCTGTATGGTAGATGTAGAATGAATGTATTTAAGCCGATTACTTGCACCCCAAGTTATTCTGACTTCTTATTATCAAAGGATTATCGTGAATGGGTTAAGTCTACATTAAGTTTTTTTCTATGCCTTGAGATCAATGACCTTTGTTTATCTTGTATGCTTTAAAGGGTGAAAGTCCAAATCTGATTAAGACATTAGTTTCATTTACTTTTACGATAGTAAAAGTACTAAGTGAACCAGATCTGAGAGTTAATGGAACTTTAGATCATTAAGAGACCGAAAATGACTTGCATATATATTGAGGGATACATTATAACACCAAATCTATTAATGGAAAGGCAAAAACAAAGAGAGTCGGGTAAGATTTCACCTTGTCGGGTAAGGTTAAAACGTCTTGCGATCTCTTCTCTTGGCAGTAACAAAAGGGTTGAGTACTAAAAGGGGTGATTGGAAAAGAGTTTACATATGAGAAATCGATACTACATCATTTAGAAAAAAATGTAGCAAAGCTTTTACATAGACAAAAAATATCTTTCTACGGGAAATCTAAGGCTAAAAGGGTGTAGAATCTAGACAAAGCGCAACTTTCTGAGTATTTTGCTTGGCTGAGAGACAAGTTGTATATTTGTTTGTTTGAATGGTTGAGTGTCTTTGTCTCTAGGCCTTCTTCCCCCTTTTATAAACGAATTGGCCTAGCCGTGTTGTTTCTGCTCTTGCCCGAAAGTAACTGAAGGGTAGTGAGTCATCAGCATTTTGACGTGTTTGCCTTCCAAAAAGCACTTTTGGGCCTAGAGTTGGTGAATTTCCATCGGTTGTCACTTCTTGTAAGCAACTAGCCTTTGCATTAATGGGGGAGTGCCAACTGGTCTTTGAGATGGATGATCTGGGCTTAGGTGCTGGGTCTTGGACGAAATCTCATTCTTGAGCTCTTTTTGGGCTTCCATTCCTGAAAGCCCAAAGTTTAAATATTAACTCAAACAGTAATGTTTTAGGGTGATTATCACTCACCACCACTTAAGTTCAAGCACAAATGCTCAAAAGTTTTTAAAAGAAGAATAGGAGCTCCAGCTGGGCCAAATTTACTTTCTGCTGCCATTGCATCCCAGAAGCCGGTCTCTCTGGCAATCTAGGCCAGCTCAATGTTGGCCAGAGACGGCGGTCGCCTAATTTCCAAGCTCAATTTTTACCGAATTACTTATAAGTAAAGTAAGTTGAGCTGATTTCCATATAACCAATTAGTTTTGTGGTAAAAGTTGAAATCTCAACTTTCTTCATATTCCACAGTTCACACTAATCTCTACTAGGGAAAGGAAGGAAGGTTGGAACATGCAATGTGAGTTAAAGAAAAAAACACTTGTATCGCGTTCAAACCCTAACCATCGGAACAAATCCTAATTCAATAAGAAGACGACGTCTCTTATACGTCATGTATTGATCTCTTATGCAATACAAATTCATGTATATAGGTGAGGCTTTAAAAGTGACCACCGTCACAAAGCGTGGGTGCGAAAAATGTTGTCCTGTAGATCAAAGCTATAAATTCAGGTCACGGTTTAAAGAGAAGTCAACGCCCCCACGCGCATTGACGTGGGAAATTTATGTACCGTTTGGTCAGTTAGGTACATTCATGCTACACCAACAATCACTTTACTATTCAACCACAAACCAACTCGATCAGTGAGATTTTCTTGGACGAAAAATCAATAATCCTTCTAAATCTTTGGCTAAAATGAATATACCATGACTGAAGTTGAGTCAAGTCAATTTTATAAAGTCTTGCCGCTCTAAATGATACTTGTAAGGCATAATAAGCTGGATTGTTGTCAAATTCAACAAATCTAGAATCAACCATTATAAGGTTTGTTATACAAAAAAGTTATAAGTTAACCAAACAACAAACATGCATTAGTCCAATTTAATTGAAACTATAACATCACACATTTCTGAAAATTAATTAGACAGAAATGTATATGTTGATCACGATTGAGAAGAACCGCCACACCCCTCACTCTATCACACCCTGAGAAGTGCAAATGGCCATTTGAAGGTGGATTGGAGCGTGTTTGTGAAGTGGTTGCATTTGTACTTATATACATAAAAAGGGCAAACCAAACTTCACTTCATTCCGTCCACTAATTCACAAAAAAAAAATCACTATATAAGTAACAGATATTGATATCAAATAATCATATGTAGCACATCAAAATAAAGAAAAAATAATGGCCCAATTTCCCTTGGTTGTAGTAGTAGCACTAGACATATGCAGCTCAGCCCATGGCGCCGCTTCAGCCACCGCCTTAGACTACGTCGAAGCCCACAACCGAGCAAGAGCGCCCGTCGGTGTCGGCCCTTTAAAGTGGAGCGAGTCCTTAGCAACAGCCGCTACCCGAGTGGTCATCTACCAAAGAGACAATAACCGCTGCGACCTAGCAGCAGAGCCCAACAGTTTGACTGGTTCCGACCCCAAGTATGGCTTCAACCAGTTTTGAACAACTGTCAGGACGCGGACGGCGATGCTGCGCATGGCGTTGGAAAACTGGGTGGAGGAGAAGCAGTACTACGACCACGACAATAATTCTTGTGCACCAAATAATCGTTCGTACACGCAGGTTGTGTGGAGAAAGTCCTTGGAGTTGGGGTGTGTTGAAGCCACGTCTGTCAAGGAGCAGAGGAGTCTTACTGTTTGTTTTTATAATCCTCCGGGAAACTTTGAAGGGGAGAGTCCCTACTAGCTATTAGCTAAGCTAAGAGATGTTGATTAATTAGAAAGTAAAGAATAATAATGTATCACAATTGACAATTGGGAGAGAGGTCGAAGTTTCATCCATGCATATGCCTTCAGGTTTGTCAAATTATGTCATCTCCTAAAACTTGAAGGCAGACGTGAGATATGGATACAAATTGAAAGCAATTAATTATGCCTTCAAGTTTATCTAATCACTAAGTACCTAAAGTAGTGCTATCAATTTTTGCACTAACCTTTATATTTGGATCTTTTCATTTTAATAAAATGTATTTTTTTCCACACAAAAAAAAACTTTTAGTGCTTTTTACTATCAATTTATTTAAGACCAAGTCTTATCGCAATTAAACTCACCTTCAAGTCTTCATGACTCAAAGCGGTTTGAAGAACTCAAGAATTATGATTTCTTGCAAGCAGCGGCTTATTTTTTTTAAGATGTAGCTTTAGTTCCTTATATTACTTATATTAAAGCTTATAAAAGAGAAAATTCTAGCATTGTTTATAATTTTCTCAATACATAATCCTAATAAAACACTTGAAAAATTGGGAGTTTTGAAGAACCATGAGTGAGGGAGGGAGGGAGGAGGGAGAGAAAATACAGTTCTTTCAGTTGTATCATAGGAGTAAGGGCTGGTTTGGTATTGCTGTGCTTTGAAAAAAAACTGTTGTGAGAATAAGCGGTTGTGCTGTGAGAATAAGCGGCTGTGAAATAAATTAGCAGAGTGTTTGGTAAATTTTTTTGTAAAAATGCTTTTGGAAAAAAAAAAAAGTTTGATAGTGGGTCTTTTCATTAAAGGAGCACGGTAGCTCCGTGTGCTTTGAAAAAAAAGCCAGTTTTCCAAAACTGCAAATAGCAGCTTCAGCTTTTTCCTTTGATTTCAGCTTATTCTCACAGCAGCTTCCAAAATAAGCCCTTTTTTTCAGCTTACCAAACACCTAAAACCCTCACAGCTTTTTTTCATGGGTGTTTTTTTTTAAGTACCTCACTCCCAAACCACCCCTAAAGAACTTGCTATTGTGTATTTTAGGAGTGGACCTTAATTATAATTACAAATAAGCAATCCTACATGCGTCCCATATAGCTTAAGGGCATTGTATATATAATTGAGAACAACAGAGTGTGTGGCCAATTAATTTGATGGAAATTAACGTGTCATGTGTTGTGTGCTGATCACGAAATTAAAGAATTCCTTCCATCAAATTCGACACGTACAACACAAGACTCCTAAAGCTTCTATAAATAACTGTACGGCCAGAGAGTATCTGGAACATCCATTTTTACTTCTCACACATATTTTTAATTTTCGATCGTCGGATCGAATGAATTGAAGAAGATTAATGAACAGAAATTAACAAGGGGTGTTTGAGAAGTAAAAAAAGGTGTGTGGATAGCACATCCCTATCTAGAACCCCACAACAAAGCAAGAGCCGTGGTGGGTGTCGTCGGGCCTCTCAATTGGAACGAGTCCATGGCAAAAGTTGCAACCAAAGTTGCAACCCAGCCGGGTGGTGAGCCACCAAAGAGACAGCAAACACTGCGACCTAGCAGAAGACCCCCGCAGTTTGAGTGGCTCCCGCTTGAACTATAACTCCAACCAGTTTTGGTTGGTTGTGCGGTCGCGGCCAGTGACATCTCGTTTAGCTGTGGAATCCTGGGTGTCGGAGAAGCAGTACTACAACTCATGTGTGCAGAGTCATGGGCGTGGTTCGTACACGCAGGTTGTGTGGAGAAATTCTTCGGAGTTGTGGTGTGCTGAGGCCATGTGCAGACTAGTTTAACTTTGTTTTTATAATCCTCCAGGGAACCATGAAGGGCAAATCCCTTATTAGCAGGAGGGCTGAAGGGGTTAGGCCATCTTCAACCGAAAGTTGGTTAGATGGCTCGTTTTAGCCCTCTTGCCGTTCAAGAAATTAATATTTTAATGAACATTGCATGACCATATTTCTTACCATCTCTAACAGAGGGCCATAAGGCTCGTTTTAACCCTATCACAAAAAACCGTCTCCAACCGAGGGTCAAAAGGTTATAGTATGGAATGTGAATAATTGAAATAAAATAAGGTAAGATAATATAAAATTATGAAAATTATGTGAGAAATTGTGTAGAAAAAAATTAGAAAAAAAAAAAAAAGTGGGCTAGGCATAAAAAACAAAAAATGGGCTAGGACAAAAAAAAAACTAAGCCCTAAACCCTAAAGTGGGCTACGCTAGGCAAATGGAAAAGAACAAAAAAAAAATGAAATTGGGCTAGCCAACGGGCTGGCTGGCTGGCTGAAAATGGCCAACCAGTTGGCCTTTTGGCCCTTTTTGTCCAGTCTTGACCCTCGGTTGGAGACGATTTTCAGACTATTTTCGACCCTCTGGCCCTCTGGACCATTCGGTTGGAGATGACCTTAGGTATTATAAAGAGTTTGATATCAGGGCCTCATGTGCTACTAATTAAATAAAGTTATAGGTTGGATGTTATAAATCTTTTGATTTATAGCCTTTGAAATACATGATGGTGATAATTAATATGTACTTATTCTTATAAGCTTATTGTATATTATTGGCTTTATCTCCTCAGACTATTTCCAAATGAGATGTCAAATATGTCAAATATAATTAAAAGACATTTAGGTGTTCTCCAATAGATATGCCAAATATGATGTGGCAGTTGAGTCATTTGACTCCTTACTTTCTAACTGTCTTTTTTGACAGCAAACAAAGAAGGAGTCAAATATTTTTAATTTAATTTTTTAATTCATGAGTCCCATTAGCAACTAATGGAATAAAAACTAAAGTTAATTTTGATTATTTTTTATTTTGTATAAAATCAATACAAAGTTACCATATTGACAATAAATCAACAATATTTGTATTAATTATAAATAAGTCAATCATGTATTGTGGCACTTATATGCATTTAAAATAAACAAAAATAACAGAATCTGCCATTATAGCTGGCACCCACTTCAATTGACACCCTAATTCTATATTTTTCATATTTTGGAATAGATCAATACGGATCAAACACTATAACGCAGTGTTTGTTTACTGATTATGTTTTTTACACTTGGATTCAAACGCTACATTGCAGTGTCCGTTTCCTGGTTTTTTTTTTCATCACTCATACGCCTTCTATGCTTCATTCTTCGAGCGACTATTTATTTTTATGTTTAGATTCAGTCACTGCAATGTAGTGCCCATTTCCCAGTTCTGTTTTTCTTTTTTTACATTTTGATTTAGAAATTACAACGCCGTGTTTGTTTCCTAGTTTTGTTTTTTTTTCTTTTTTACATTTTGATTAGACATTGCAACGCAATGTCAGTTTCCTAGTTTTTTTTTTCTTTTTTTTTCTTTTTTTTTTACATTTTAATTTAGAAACTACAATGCAGTGTTCGTTTCTTGGTTCTTTTTTTTTTCTTTTTTACATTTTGATTCAGACACTACAATGCAGTGTTCGTTTCCTGGTTCTGTTTTTACATTTCTATTCAGACGCTGCATTGCAGTGTCAATTTCATGATTCTCTTCTTCTTCTTGTTATCATTTCCACATTTCATGGAGTCTATCTCGACCTGTAAAATTACTTCTTAAAAAAAAAAAAAAAACTATAAATTTCATATCACATAACTCTAGGCCTAATAAAATAATAAAATACATATTTGACACCTCCATTGGAAAATACGAGAATTTAGCACTTTTATTTAATTTACCATATCAGCCATCAAAAAATTTTTGACATATTATTTTTGACATCTCCTTTGGAGATGCTCTCACACGTCAAGGTTTAGGATTAATGGTTGTTTAACATGACATCATTATTAGAGTTTTTTTTGCGAGTAGTTTTAAGTCCGATCCTGATTTTTTTGCCCATCACCTTTATCTCAATAATTTGAGAAGTTCAATTCTCGTTCTCCACTTCTTTGTTCATTTGCATTTGCAAGATGTGGAATGAAAATGAAGTTTCATCTATATGTTTATTTCTCATATCTTCTATTTTATCTCTGCCTTACAAGATATTTAAACTTTCTGAGTTAATGTTTGTCTAACAGTTACAACCAATTATAATGATCACCTACCAATTAGCACATCAATCATAACTTATGTGATCAATTCATAAAGTCGATAAATTTTGGCACATGCATTTAACATTACTCCCACAAAGAAGGGCCAACAACTTCATTCCCTTCACTCAAAGGTGTCCCTATAAATACCTAGACACACCAATTAAGGATTTGACCACATCGAACACCAGATCAAAGATCAAATGGCCCATCATCGTCCTAGCAGCCCTGGCTCTAGCCATGAGCTCAGCCCATGTTGCGGGGGCTCAGGCGCCAAGCTCCAACACTTCAGCCAGAGAATACCTCCAAGTTCACAACCAAGCCAGGGCAGCCGTGGCCCGTGGGTGTTGAGCCGCTCAAGTGGATTGAGTCTCTCGCCAATGCAACAAGTAGGCTAGTGAGGTACCGAAAGATCAACCAAGCCTGCAACTTTGCTATCCTCACCAGTGGCAGCAAGTATGGAGCCAATCAGCTGTGGGCAAGTGGGCAGTCAGTGAGTCCAACCATGGTTGTGGACACTTGGGTCAAAGAGAAGGACTTCTATAACCACAGTGGGAACTCGTGTGCCAAAGCACAGGTGTGGTGTGTACACCCAGGTGGTGTGGAGGAAGTCTTTGAAGCTTGGGTGTGCTCAGGCTACTTGTGTGAAAGAACAGAGCAGCTTAAGTATTTGTTTGTATAATCCTCCTGGGAATGTTATAGGGGATAGCCCCTACTAGGGGAAAAATAATTCCCTTGTATCTGGGATGTTACGCCGACAGAATCTCAAACCAATTGGACTACATGTCATCACAGCATTCCAGGTGTCGGTAAGTTTCTCAAACTTAGAGAAGTTGAAGTAGAAGCTAGTTTGAGTTTAGTTTTTGCAAGTGATGTGATCTATGATCTTGAGGGGTTGATTAGCAAATAATGTGTTGTACTTAGGGTGTTTGATGTAAATTAGGCAAATGTATTAGGGTCTTTGCTGCTAAATATGTAATGTAACACTATGGTTCTTCAGATCTCTTTTCTCTTTGTGATTTGTTTTGCGTTTTGTGGGTTGCAGAATACAGCTGCATCTCTGTGACTATATTTTAAGAAAATGGATTTGGGAGATGCAAGAAATATATGATGCAGAAAACTGCTAATAAACACGTGACTCTCATGTGCAGAGTTCATTGACATATGAAATGCCTAGAGAAAAATTCAATCTACATCACTAATCCATTTTACTATTAAAAATGATGGTTTAAGGGAAACAAAAGATATATTTACAGTGCACCATCTCAATTCATTCACAACATTGCAGATACTTTGCTTAGCCTAACACAAGATAATGCAGAAACAAAATGCTGCAGGGTTTACGCCCTTCTATTCTCCAGCCATCACTTCTTTTTACTTTTTTTTTTTCGGGTTCATATTCTACTTTGTACAAAAAAGATATATGAATTCTTCTACCATAAAAACCTTAAAACCGTTGCAGATTACTTGATGAATGTATGGGACCCTGCGCAAGTGTTCACTTCACCAGTTCTTTAGAAATCAGATACCGAAAAGTGAAATTGTGAGGAATATACTCAATGCTCTTCCGAGGATTCCCAAGATGGACTTTCTTGACAGTCTTCCTCAAAGATTCAGGCAATGTCTGTTGGATCATCTCCAAAACACCAACCGGACACAAACCTGAACTCTTTGCAAATGCCTCAACAATCTTTGGTAGAAGAATTTTGTGGTCCTTGCGCACTCCAAAGGCAGCTCGAATGTACTCCTCCTTTGCAGCTTCCAGATCTTGATATACCCTCTTGGGTGTGTATAAACGAACCTGAAAAAGATCATGGAAGGTTCATACAATTCCTCATAAGTCACTTAAAACATAAAAAGCTTAAGAGCAGATCAAGGTATTCAAATATGCAAGTTGGCTTTATTATCATTTTCTTTTTTGGTGTAATGTGGAGAATTAAGCCTCAAACAAATTTTTGTTTTTGTTTGGTTACAGTGCAAGGGAATCGAACCTAAGCAGAAAACTATTGTTAGTTTTGCTAGTTTAAAAGAATAAGCAAACTGTAATTCTGATGCAGCAAAGCTTAGTATTTATGAATTAATGGTAGACATGAATTTATAAAAGAATGAAGTTAATGGAGTACCGCAGGATCAGAATGGCTTCCTGAACACAGTGCGAAGTGTAGAAGGGGTTCCGGATGGTCAATTGCATATGCTTGCCGTTCATCTCCAGTCTTGAATTTCGCCCTTGGAGTAAGTAACAAACGAAGCCACTGCGAGCAGAGACATACCATTGTAAGTTTGAATCCCACACAGATTAATAAAAACAAGCGTTTCATAACACTTCAAAGTGCAAGTGCATGCGTGACTTAGGATCTACCTGTCCTGGGCGAGACATTCTGCATCCAAGGATAGAGCTCTGCATTGTGTCTGCACTGATTGTGTGGCCCCCAATGTTATAAGCAGCCTGGATAGCAAAAGAAACCAAGTAAATCAAAGCCGGTGCTCAACTTTTTCACCTAAGTAAAGCCAGCGGAACTATTCTTACCTTCAAAAGCAAAAATACTCTCTTTACATTGTTTTTAGGAACCCCATAAGCCAAATACGCCTGTCAGAAACAGAATACTGATTACAATCCAGTAACAAACATCCAAAGAAGATCACAATGTAAAACCAGTATATTAATTATTAAAGGTGGTGAGCATTACATGCATAACCAATGTATTGTGTACATTAATCCAGAACGCTAACTTCTCATCATTTTTCAACTTTCTTGGATCTACATCCTCTAAACGACAGATAAGTGACCTGTAACAGGATAACTTCATAAGCATAATGATAGTGTCAAGAGAATATGGAGTTTAAATCAGATCGGTACATAAAGCCTCACCTGAAATGTTGTAGCAAGTGCTCGACATCGCCTAGTTTTTTACTATCTCTATAAATCCATGGCACTTCAACCATGGTGCTGTATGGCCCACTAAACTCCTTAAGTCCTTCAACATGAAAAGGATTATCCAATCGTACATCAAAAGATGAATTATTCCTACATCGTGGACTCCACATGTCACTCTGATCTCGCGGAGAAAATGATGACAAAGATGAGTTGGGAGATGAAAGGCCATTATGTGACAAGGGTGGTTCCATTAGCTTGCAATATATGGTGGACATGCACTTGATCATGTCCTCTGAAAGCCTGTTCGGTGTCTCTGGTATATGATCAGAAATGCGTGTACCAAGATGCTCTGCCAGACTAATTAAATTTGACGAAGTATTCTGAGCATACTGGAAAAACAATTGAAAGTCATAATCCAGATAAAGCCTCCAAATTGCCACACATACCATGAAAGAGGTTAAACCCTCTAAAGTTAAGTTTCCCAAAATTGTCACTATTACATGAGTATCACCACGAACAAGGATCTTCTTCAGTAAAAATGGTGAAGTAAAGCAGCTTATGCCATGGTATGTGGTGGTAAAAAATAGCAAGCATTTTTAGGGGAACAGACTTTAACAAGAAAATGGTAAAAACAATGCACGGAAGTTACCTCCAACATGGACAATGGTTGAGAATGACAGGAACGCAAAGCTTTCGCCAAAGACTCTTCTGGAGAGGTTCTACTTAAGAATGCAGAGCGTTGCGAAAGTTCAGAGTGGCAACGGTGAATGCTGGAATCTAACAGTTTCTCTTCTCCTCCAATTTCATTGATGTCCTTTTGTGAATTTTCGTGGACAAGAGAAGATATTGCTCCAACTGCCAAGTTTTCCCTCACCAATGGCATATCAGGTTTGGAAACTTCCAGGAACATGCTTCCTGGAGTTGTTGGAGTTGGTTTTAGTCGTTCATCCTTCTTAGATGGGGAAACAGTGGAAAATTGTCCATCAAATGCCTTCCTATACAACGAGAGAAGATATTGTTCCAAATGTGTGACTTCTAATTCTAATACAGCAATCTCCTTAATCAATTCTGTAGCTGGCTGGAGTTACATAACAGCAGTGTCAAGATGTCAGATAAAATTTACAAGATTAGTTCAGAGAGTGTGATAGAATATGACAAAAATAGAGCAGGTATGTAGTTATGTAATTATCCATGTTAATTATTTCATTTTCATTAAACAAGAAAAAACAAACAAAATTTTATATCAAGACAGAAATAAGTTACCTTAGGCATCACACTTTCGTTTGTGTTATGATGGATGGAAGACCTATAACCCAATGCGTTTTCTAAAGCACGACGGACCTCGAACTGATCTTGTAATCTTTTCTCAAGCTGTAGAATCTGTGTACAAAATATTTAAAACAACATCAGTAAGCAAAGTTAAAGCTGGAGCTTTTTTGCAATAATGGGTTGGATATAATAATTTAGAATCTCCTGAACCTAAATATAAATATATACAAGTTTGGTATACCTCTTGCTTTAAAGAGTTGTGCACTTCCACGGTAGGAGGTTGTTTCTTCTTGGTTTTTGTACCACGGCCCTTGAACCGTCTCATATCCTGGTTTTAGATCCAATCCATAGGTTAGATATAAAGTTATTTTTCGACACCAGAGTTCAAAATTTTAATGTGTGAATAATCAAAATAATTATCAGTCTATTCAACTTACTTCAACAAATAATATTTCCCATCTATGGCAATAGGTATAATAATCAAAGATATAACAATTCTATATACGAATTTTTAGTTAAGATTAAATAACTGGCATTGAACTTAAGATCTTTAATTTAAGACTTATTGTAATAGACTAATAGGTAGTCAAACAAACAATAAGCTTTAAGATATCTTACCAGCTTCACACGGTCTGATGCTTCACCGGAACTATCCAAATCATCTTCCTCCACCCTCTTCTTCTCAGGAAAGCTGGCAAATGCATAGGTGTGAACAAAAGGAACTAATTGATATTGACTGAAGACGAGGACATTTGACGTCTTTCATTCCACACATAGGCCACCGCATACATGATTTGTTTATTTACAAGCATACATGATTTGTCCATTACTCCATTTACAAGCCCAAGCTTAAGGTAATCTCCTCAAAGAAGAGGAACAAAATTTTTCAGGTTCAATATCCTATAATACTCATGATTACAAACTTCAAGAGGAAAACGAAGTTGGGAAAGATTTAGAGAAAATGGAGAAAATAAATTTGGCACAGGAGAAAAAAATTCAATACCCTCAATTGCTCATGAAAATAAAAAGATTTTGGGGAGGGAAGAGCTATAAATTTTCGGGAGAGAACCGAAAGATGGTGATAACACCTGAAATTCCAAACAAAAAGCACCTGAAAATCAAGGGTCTCAATGAATTAAAGCATTCTCAACTAATATCCCTCCCTTGGGCACCGAATCTTGTATCAATTAAAAACAATCAAGGCTTCCATCCATGAAGAATAATTGAGCAGCAAAGTAGTAACAGGCCAAAGTGGAGGGTTTTGTTTTTTGGTCTGAATCCCAAAAAAGGAGGTTAGTAGAAATTGACGGTGTTGTCACTTGAAGAAAAATTCTTTGCAGCTGTGAAAGATCAGACTCCCAGTTGTCCCAAATAATCCACCTCACAAGTTTTTCCAGTTCAAGAATTTCAACAAGTATGCATACTAAAATAAAGCAAAAGTGTGAGAACAGTGACTGCTTGATAACAAAAGAAATAAATTTAATGAGTTGTCACCGAAAAATGTACTTAGTAATTAGAAACCAACCTTTTTGAACGCTTGTGTTGTTTCACTCTTAATCCCAGCACTTTACCTTCACCGCCGCTCATCCCTCCGAACCCCATTAATCTCTGCAAAAACCATCCGAAAACACAACGGAAACTAATTTCAGTAAAGAAATTTCAACACAGAAAAACAGAGGAAAATGTAATTTTACCACTTACCCGCCAGCCCAAAACTGGAGAAAATTTTCACAAACTCCTCTAATCAGACTGCAAAGTCCAAAGCTTTAACTTTCCCACTTGCATTTTTCACCTTCCCGGAGAAACCCCACAAAGTGAAAACTTGCTGCTATCAGAGTCTGGAAATTGCAGAGCTGAAATGCTGCCTAAAACCCACAAAAAGCGTCTCGGAGAAAGACGACCCTTTTGACCGGGGAGCTTCCCTGTGAAGATATGGCTGTAACTTTTTGAGCTTTTTTGGCAATGGAGGGGAGCTTTGGCCTTTGGCTTTTCGTTAAAAGAAGGAGAAACCAGGCCGTGGGGTGTTTAGTGGGAGAATAAAAGCCGGCATGGACTTGTGGCGGTAGCAATGGAAGACCCCTGAATGTCAAAGGGTTCCAAAAGCGGACAACTTTCTTTCTTTCACTCAGCCAGAGGACAAATGGGAGGGTGATAAATAGTGGCTCTGACTCCGACTCTTGATGTATTGCGTGAGTGAGTGAAGATTTATAATGTTTTATTAATTGTGTGCCACTTATTAAACAGTCTACCGGTATTTTATTTTATTTTCTTCAGTGTAAACATGTCATTTTATCGGAAGTTTTAATTAACAACACCAAAATTTCAACGTTCTGTTCTCTTGTTGTGAAGCAAGTGGGAGTTGGTGACCGCCCCTCCACTCCTGTCCCATGCTGATTGCTCCATATGGTCACTGGCCTAAGACTCTGGCATGACCTGCATATGGAGCATTTTACCTGCATTGCACGCCATTGCTATGCATAATATTACAAATGGCAATAATCATAATTATTTGTTATACCGGTTTGGGTTTTTCATTCTTTTCCCAATTTTTGATCAAGGGATGATGGTGAGAGGGGGAATAAGATTTGAATAATACTAGAGAGATTAAATTTGGAGATAAAGTTTTGAAAACTAAAGGACATGGAAATTGATGATTGGTTGATTATTTAAACGTTGATAAACCGTAAACGTGCTTATTCATATTGGTGACACATAATTTAGTTTGCAAATTTACTCTTCTTAGCATTACTCATAAGATTTTAAGTGCAAAGATAAGTACTCTTAAATATGTGTGGTATTAGAGAGAATGGGAACAAATAGAGAATTTTACATACATAAATTGATAGTCTTAATCACTATAGATTAGAGAAATGATTTTCACAGTCTGTTTTCTTTTCCTACACGATAATTCATGAATATAACCCAGGTTTTCAAGAAAAATCAATTCCACGTTATTTTAGGGTTGAAGAAGTAGTTCTATAAGTCCACATGATAACTTGTAAATTTAGAAATTCAAAACTTGTTAAATGAAATTTTAGTATGGCTCAAAAGGTCAATGAGTAAGTCCATGCGAACTAAAGACAGTTGTGAGCAAAACCCAAAAATGGGTTGTGTCCAATAACGACTGGGTAACAAGTTTTTTGGGTTTTTAGAAGAAAAGCAAATAAAAGAGAGCCTCCATCAAAAGGGATGAAAGGTTAAAGGATAAAGGAGACATAGGATGCTGGAAAAGGAAGAAGGACTTGAGAGCTTTCTCTTTGTCTAAATCTCTTTTGAGGAAAAAAACAGGTGGATGCCCTAACTGTCCTTCAGCGTCAAGGGAACTAACGTTTGTCACAGAATCCACACAATAAAATAATGCTTAATATTATGTTTAAAGCTTGACCTTTTCCAATTTCTCCAATACCAATACAAAAGAAAAAGATGAAATGGCCAGTGTGGTAAGGTGGCCAGTCTCTCTCTTTTTCTGTCGTGAAATTCACCTAACTGGGGAAAAGAAAAGGGAAAGGAAAAAAGGCTTCGTTTTTCACTGCAACGAGAGATACTCTTTTGTTTTTTTGGCCTAAGCGATGAAAGAAAGTGAGAGGTTTTGTTTTAGTAAAAACTTTTCTGTGGATTGTTTTCTGGGTGCCTTTTGTATTGAGACTGCAGAAACCAAAACCCTAGGGCAACTGCATGAGTGTAGAAAGTATACTATAGACTCTAGCTAGGATCAGGATTTTTTTATTTTAGACTGAAGTAATGGATTTAATTAGTCCAAAAAGGCCAAACCAAGACATGAGGAAGTTAAGGAGGAAAATAAAAATTGCAAAAAGATGGAAAAATCCAAATTTACAAGCATTTTGAAGGTTTTTTTACTTCTTTCAATCTGCACTTGAGCAATTATTATCAATGAGTAATCACATCAATCCATGGTGTCTAATTGGTTGGTGAACTCTACTGTGTGAAAGACCGCTATTTGTTTGAATCCACAAAACGATTTCTATGATTGATCGTTGATGGTAAAACATTAGACGCATAAGTGTTTCAATCATATTATGAAAGTGACTTTCGCACGTCCATTTTTTTCTCTTAACTTGTTTGTTTATTTCTAACCTTCATATTCAACAAATCAAGAACAGTGTGCATAAATCATCTCTCTTTATTATTAACTGTCTTATGCTTGGTTTGATCCTTTTTTATATTATCTTTGCGTGGGTATTCTTCATTTGGGGTTGAGGGTATACAGAGTCTAGAGACAGAAAATATTGTTTCCTTTTGGATCCATCTGCCATTTTAATCTCTATTTTTATGGAAATATATCATCTTCGAATCTCTTCCACCAAGGCCACCGGATCAAGTGATCCGGACCTTCCAAATTTCATCCAATGGCCCACTTGTTTTGACCCCTTAAAAGCTGTAACAATTTTGTACCGTTTGATGAAATTTGGAAGGTCCAGATTACTTAATCCGGTGGCTTTGGTGGAAGATATCCGGAGATGATCTCTTTCCCATTTTTACTAGAAGTTAAAGCTTTTGTTTCCAATAAATAAACAAATGAAACTTCTATTTTATCTTATTATCAACAGTTTATGCAAGTCAGTTGGATGGTTTCTCAATGCCAAAAATATTAGAACCAAGAAAAAAAAATTACATGTATTCAATTCAAGAGTAGGAGAATCTTTAGTTTCAAATCAAAACTGACAGACATCCTCCATGGAAATTTGGATTTATATGTTGCATTAATAATATGCGTTAGTTTGTGGACCTCGAAAATGACATCCTTGCTACAAGGATCAAAGAGTGTAGGGTTCAGAGTTCCATGTTACTGAGATTTCTCTCGGAATGCTGTTGGTTATCCAAATAATTAGGTTAAACAGACAATTTTCCATTGATTTTAAATCAATAAAATAGCTGTCATATAGCTAATTTAAATCTATTGTAACAACTTAATTAGGGGAATTAGGGGACATAAACAAAACTTACCGGCAATATACGCTAACCAAGATGTCAAGCATGCATGAAATGCAACTTGACAAATTAGAAGTGTATGCGAATTCTGAGTATTTGAAATTCAAAAGAAGCTCTTAAAATCAGAAGGAGAAACCTGCAGCTTCAGAGTCAGGATGGCTTTGCTCTTGTTTCTTTCACTATATTTTCCATTTTTTTTATATGAAAATGTTAAATAAATTCCTGATTATATAGAAAAATACAAGAACTTCATCAGATGTTTGTGACCAAACAAATATATGTTGAGCAAATTCTTGACTGATGGGAAATGTCTGTTTTCATTCAGTTAATCATTCAACAATAATGATTAATTCAATGCCACTGTTTTTTTTTTCATATTATATATTGATGCCAAAATGGGGTCTACATGTAAAGAAGGAAGAATGAAATGATTCACATGGGAAAATTCTTACCCTATGTCTTTGATTTTATCATTGGTCCTATAAAACGGAAAGATAAAAAAAAAAGAGTAATCTTAAACAAGAAAAGGACTCTCAAAGGTGGTATGTATTGTTAAAAAGATAAAGTGCGCAAATCATATAGCCAAACATAGAGCAAACAAGAATCTATGTTTCTTTATCTGCTGTCTCTATCACTAACAGGGACGGGTCACTACGTTATCTTGAGTTGGCCAAAATTATATATAGATCCATATAAAATGTCCTTCGGTGTGCACCGCACTCTTATTGTGCCACCAATTCGTCCATTGTGATGTATCCACATGCATAAAATGTATCTTAGACGATCAAAGTAATGTGATATGAACAACCATACTAAAGAATTTTTGGTGGAAGAGACATATTGTGTGTAGTAATGAGAAATGGGGAAGAGGATTTTATTTTTTATATTTTGGGGTTGAATTAATTTGTTTTGGGTTGGGGAAGGTGAAGAAGAATCCCACTAGTGGGACAGAAAAAGCAAAACTTTCCAAAGACATTTGGACAAGGGAGTCAATGCCAATCATAATCAATAAAAGGCATCTCTCTTTCTACCTCCTAGTTTTTGTCCCTCACCCTCTGTCTCTCTGGTAAGGTGGATGGTCCAACACCAGAAGGTTAATGGGGTGGAGTTTGCGCTCCAACTTGATCCTGATGCAATTAATAATTTAATTATGCTTAGAGAAATCATTGTCTAATTACACATTATAACTCTAACATCTAACAACACAAAAATGATCTTCAAAAATTTTTGGTTATGAGAGTTTTCAGGTGCATTAATATTTAACCCTCTACTTCTCCTAAATACAATTCCTGAAGATAACTACTATGACACGTTTACGTAAGGGTAATCGGAATAAAGAAAGGGAATTGAATTCCGATTACGGAGTATTCCGATGTTTACTAAATATTAAGGAATCAAAAAAGTGGTCGAGCCCACACGAAACAAGGAATCCAATTCCTGAAATTGGAGGAACGGGATTCCCTGGATAGATGAGGTATTTGAATTCTCGGTGGGTAAGGGAATCGGGAATGCATCTTTTATTCCTATTATGCCCTCACTTGTTTCTAATTATCCCAACATTGCCCTTCATTTGACACTCATTATGCCATCTTTTAATAAATAAATAAAACCTATTTATATATTTTTATATAGATAATTTTATTATATAAATTTAATTAAGAATTTAATTTAATTAATTAGTATGAAAATAATTTATTTATGTAAGGGCAATTTAGTAATCAACCTAGTTTTCATTCCGATTGAAGTGAATTAGTAAACAACTTATATGGACTAAATATCATTCCTGCCGTCTTTTAATAAATAAATAAACCTATTTATATATGTTTATATAAATGAATTTTATTATATAAATTTAATTAAGAATTTAATTTAATTAATTAGTATGAAAATAATTTATTTATGTAAGGGTAATATAGTAATCAACCTAGTTTTCATTCCGATTGAAGTGAATTAGTAAACAACTTATATGGACTTAATATCATTCCTACTCTGATTCCAAATAGTTTTAGTAAACAACTTCAATAGGAATCTGATTCTGATTCCACCTCATTTCAATTCCTCATCAATTCAATTTATTCTCAATTTCATTCGTTTTAATTTGATTACGAATTAGTAAATACGTCATAATTGTCTACCATTGGCCCACTAAGTCACTAACAGCACCACTACACAACTCTACAACCTCTACATGTCATTACAAAGAGTAACTCCAAAAGCAAGACAGAGAATACAAAATTTTGTAACATTTTTTAACAGAATTTTTTACCACTTATGGATGGGTTGATTCATACATTTGGAGTTTTTAATGACAAAGGCACTGGGATTTTGTAAATTTATTTTTGCAAAAATTCAATTAATGGTGTCACTTAGTACTACGGTCTAGTGGTATTCCTCTACTTATAAGTGAGAGGTCTTAGGTTCGATTATCGTCAAAAGCGAAATTGAACCACATTATTGATGGCTCATTATGAGGCTTGGCCCACTCCCCTACCATTTTAATGTAGATAATATCGTTTGTTAAAAAAAAGTCAATTAATTGCACCCAAATGATGTACCAAGCATATATACATACATACATACATACATACATTAGTCAAATAACCAGTTATAACGCATATTCAGAAATTTTAGGGGTGTTCATTGGTTCAAAATCGTTGATTTTTAGCAAGACGCAACTCAGATTCGATTATTACACACTTATTTTTTCTTTATGCATTGACTTATTTTTTGTTTTTGATGTGTACAAATTAAAAAAGAATCAAGAGACATGAATTTTAATGAGTGTGCATATGCATAATGATAAAAATAATGTGCTAAAATCATTTCTGGATATTATAATATGATACAGACACACGTGATGCTTACATGTACCTACTCGACCATTACGATGTCATTTTCTTTGTTAAGTCTTTGCTTAGAGTATTTGTGCAACCGTCGTCCCAATGTGCATTCATCATGTGTATGATCCATCGATCTAAGCTAATTTTAAAGAGTTTGATGATCCAAGTTTAGTGGCATTTTTTTCTACCTTTCATATATTGTAAAAGAAGATTCAAGTTCGGCCTCCCTCTCTTATGTTGATTTTTTAAAAGGATAATACATGCATTCTCCACAAAAGGAATGCACAAATCTCACTTTGCAAATAATGTGTTTTTACCGTATCACCCAATTATTAAATTTCTTAATTAACCTTCATAACGACATCCAAGTATATAGTCTAATATTATAAATTGTACGTAATTAAATATTTTCTACATTTTGAAACTTCTATCACAATGATGTATGCATGTCTCCATCTAATCTTATTTTAAGAACATTAGTTAAAAAAATAATAATTCACAAATTGTTGTAGGTATAATTTACTGAACAATTATGGAGGTCATAGAGAGAGGGAGAGAGCGCGTCATAGAGAGAAGAAGAGATAAATGTGTAATTGTGGGTGTGTGTTATTTCACCCCATTGTGCCTTTATTTATAGTGGTAGGAAGGGTTAATTCATTTCCCTTTAGGATTACAACATTTAATAGGTAATCTACTCCTGATAGGAATATAAGAGATATTCCAAGATATACTATGATATACACAATCACATTCCTAATCTAATAGGACTGCAATACTCCTCATTGAGTGTGTAAATACTCAAGTAAATGGCGCATCAGGTCTTCAGTGATGAAGCAAGTACAGTTGATGAAGTCAGTACAGTTGATGAAGTCGTCGGCACAATGAGCGAATACGAGTCTCAAATCAAAGGAAAAATGCATAAAAAGTAAAACTCACAAAACCTCGTTATGGTAAAACCCAAGGTGAGGAAAAACCCATAGTCTAAGAAGAAATGTGAGAAGTTGCATTAAGTCAAAACTATACGTCTTTTGGACGCAAGTAGAATAACTCACAAGGGTATGATTAGCCCAGGATGGGTGCCTCGTTAAAACCTAGTTAGGTAGCAAAAACCCAATGGGAAATTGCTCCTAATCATAAGGAAAAAGAGTACATTAAGATCAAGTGAGTATACTTCTGGATACTCCCATAACTTCCAAATGAGAACTAAAAGCATTGCAAATGATAGTTAGGCATACCAATTCCTCAGACAAGCTTCTGGAAGGTTGACTTCAGCAGTGACGTTGTGTAGAGGTCGGCAAGGTTGTCTGGGATCAGGTTGCATGACTTCAATCTCCTGATGCTTTGCTAATGTAGACGCAATATGTCTTAGCGTTGACTTTGTTGATGTATCATGTCTTGGTCAGATGGATACATGCAGCATAATCTTCATGGATCGTCGTTGGGACTCAACAATGGATGAAAACACATCAATTATTTCAAATATGCTCAACAAGAACTTTTAACCATGTCTCACTTGTGGCATAGTGAAGTAAGGTGAGTCTTGGAACGATTCGAAGATTTCGCAACTAAGGTCATATCATCGACCTCCAAGATATTGCGATATCTCTAAAGGTAAAAACATAACCATTTGGGGATTTTTCCTTGTGCAGGTTTGATAGGTAACATGCGTCAGCATAATAAACAAGGCAAACATCATTATAAGGATTAGAGGGGTTGGATCCGCTCGAGATGCTTTGGGATTTGCCCTTGTAGTACCTTCAGGGTAGTCTTTAATACTAATTCAGTGGTTGCGTATAGGCGCGGTGTTGCATCTTTACCGAGATCAACAACGAAGGAGATGTCATGTCTAAATACAAGGAGCTAAGTACAATGAAGCGCAAAGCTGAACTTTAGATATGGAATTTCGGATTCCATAACCTCTTCAAAGGTCTCATTTGCATATAACATATGGACGATCATAGGTATACTTAAAGGTAACACATTCGGGGTGTAGTTTGATTGGTAGACCAAAAATACCGTCAGAACAATGCTTCAACTTTGGGTTAAGGCATAAATGAGTTTTCCCAACATCCTTCATCTCAAATTCCATCTTCAGGTGCGATGCGGTTTTCTCAAGCTCTTCCGGAGTCTTAGTGAGATTCGTGTTAACGATATAAACTGTAACTCTAGCAATTTAGAATAAGACTTCATAGTTTAACACGCAATGACATAATTCATATCCCTGACTAATCAAATACTCACTTAGACGGGTATACCACATCCTTCAGATTGTAAGTGAACGCATCAAACAAGTTAAGAGGGTGTTCCGTGGTTTGGAACTATTTGAACCAGTCCATGTAATTCTTCGAGAACTTACATGTAAATCTCTGTATCTATATCCCCATGGAGAAAACACTAACCACATTTCATAATGCTGCTATTAATCACATGACGTTTGAGAGAAGCCTTACGCCGTAAGATGTGCATCATATCGCACTATTTCATTCATCTCATAACGTTTCCTTTCCCATTTGTAACACAATAGGGTTACCTTAGGTAGTGTAGGAACGACAAGTCCAAACACACTTTGGTAAGGAATTTGACCTGGATTGTAATTTCAGTTGTCCAATCAGTTCTACGTTGTCACTTAATCAACAGAACATGGTTTGATATCATCGCTTTTCATTTATGTCGGTAGCTACCATATAAGTGAAAACATCATCGAAGGGATAAGTAGGGTGGTGAACCCTTAATCGGCCATGAGGTTTAGCAGTAATGTTTGTGGACAAACATGTGACTAGTTTGTCGATTCATCAACCAAAACCATAAGTATTTATATGGTCTGCATTTTGGTTGGATTAGTCCACATATATTCCCTTGAATCCAATGTGAAAAAAGAAGTCGTGTAATATCTTTGCAATGAATGATATAGAAATCAATTTTCCTAATGAGCAGGCTTGGCAAAGTATGCTTGTAGGCACAAGATCATCACTTCGGGTAATGAGATGCGTCGCAGCATCATTGTTCGACCTAAGTGTCCTAAATGGTCGTTCCAAAATAAGTAAACTGCTCAATCACCCAGCTTTAGGCCGGCCATATGTGGCGTGTTCCCAGTTGAGAAACTACCCATTGGCCCCAAATCAAAGCTACAGGCTCATTTTTGGAAGTGGTGCAAAGATATTTCACTATATTTTCTTCAGTGGTTTCATTTATGATCATTGTCATCTCGAATATCCTTTAAAACTCAACGTTAGGGAGAATTTAAGGTCCCTTAAATGGTGATTCAATACCATTCATACAACGAGGAGTGTGCCAATGCTCTTAATCAGGTTGGATAAACCTGAAGTCGTTGTTAGAGATGTGATTTAGGTGTAAAGTTAGTGTGCGTAGTACACATTCATCCAGACAACTAACTTTCCCACATTCCTACCTAATCACGTGTTTAATTGAATCGGTCACATGTATTAAGAAACATGATTCAATTAACTCATATTTGAGGACAATATCAATAAGATTATCCATAAGTAAAACATACACCAAACTTGAATCCCGAACATAGAAAAATGTTCACAAAGTAAATGGTTTACTAAATTCTGTTCTTCCAACGATGTTCGATGAAGCAAAATCAATCTCACTTATTGACTACTCTCCTTAACAACATTAGTAGGGGCACGAACACGTGCATAACCAATGATCTATTCCATCAAAACGGAAGTAGATTCTACACGGTTAAGGTTTGGGAATACTATCTATTATTCTTGAAGTTTTAGGTCTTAGGTACCAAGGATCATGCTTCGGGTATGATGCCACACCTTGGAAGGCCCTGATTCTACCATATGTTGTAAAAACAAACTCGAAATTTGATTGTGAGAGAATATGCCATTCGGTGTATCCTTGCCGAAGCAGTGCATCACCATTCGGTAGGTTTTGATCGAACTGGGTCAAGCTATTCGTTAGACTCCATCCGAACTGGGTCCATACCTTTCTCTTATGTTTGTGGTAGTAATCAGAGTCGAGATTTTGGTAAACTTTCGATATCTACACAAGGAAGGACGAGAAAAGTATTCTCCAGTCAAAATTCGATTGGATTTATAAACTTCAAAATTGTACTCATTCATGGATGTAATCATGATGTGCTTCAGGCAATGTCTTTCATGATTAGACGGTCTGTAGAAGTGAGCCAAAGAGCTATGAAATCCTCGATCATGAGGTATTTCCATTTGTAATGCTTGGAGCATAAGTCTTCGAATGAAGATCATGGCGGAGGCTTATTCAACTCTTCCATACCATTGTTGGCTTCAATGGTTTCTCAGCTTCATGATAGTTAAGTGGAGATTCACGTCTTGTACCCCATACAAAGTGGTTTCTATTAGAAACGTCCAAATCAGGAAAATCGAACTTGTGACAGTTTGACAATCCACTGAATTGGAGGGAACAATATTGTGATTGGTGTTATGGGAATGAATCATCCATAGGCATCAAAGTTAGAACATTCAAGTTCTAAAACATGGTTTTTATGGGTGTATTGTTTTATGAAAACTTCGGGTTTCAAAGACACTAAATTTGAAACTATAGGTTTAATTTAGTTTATGAATGTTTAGTTCATAAAAGAGAGGTTCATGTAAGAAAACAAAATGCAAGAAAACAGAATGCAATATATAACTAAGTGTAATGGAATTGAGTTTCTTTAGGAATCAAGTGTGAATGCTTCAGGACTACGAAAGTATGTCAACGGTTCAAAGTATAAAAATAAATTATTGGATCGTTAATATCCAAAAGTGATCTTCAAGCCAATAATTTTAGATTCACTATCAGATTAATGGACTACAGGTCACTTTTAATTAATTCAATAGATCGAGACCATTCGGGGTCAATTGTAGAAGCAAAAATAATTATAAAGTTTCAAGCCATATTATGAGCTAGATGGATGCGGGCCATTCGAAAGAAAAAACCCAAAAATTGATTAAGGCTGTGAAAATTGGGCACCAAAAATATATGGGTGCAAACTAAAAAAAAAGCCAAAAATGCCTTTGGGTTGAGAAAACCATAGCCTAACACGTCTTAGCTAGCTGTGTGAGGCATAACCTGCAACAGGCTGCAAAGGGTGGGCCACAACTAATGTGCAACCCACGGTGGTTACAGGTTTAACAGGCCAATGGAAGATGGCTTTGGACCGAGGTGCGAGAGAGCCCAATTTTGCTGGCTTTAATAAACAAGCCCAGCAAACAAAAGCTTGCTGGCTAGTTGGTTTGGCCGACTTCGCGGGACAAGCCCAGCATATGCTGGCTTGTTCTAACGCAAGCTGGATCGTGAGGGAGCCCAGCGCAAAAAGGTTGCTGGCTTTGTGATCTTGGAAAGGCAGTAAACCTAGCAAGTTAAACGCAGGCTTGTGCCTAGTCCAAACACACAGCAAAGCCTAAAAAGGTTGTTCCCTCACGGTGACGTCACAATGACATTGATCCATCGCCCAAGCCTCAAGATGCGGGCTTGGCTTGGTGTTAGGTCGGTGCAATTATTTCCCAAATTGAAATTGCCCTCTCTTTTTTCGAAATTCCTAGGGTTTAGGAAACCCTAAATTTGCTTCTAATTTAATTTGATACTTTGACTCACATATTCCACATAACAAATTAATTGTGCGATGCATGAAACAAATATATATATTGACAAAAATATAAACATATACAATATATATATCGGAAGGAAAATATAAACATAGGGGGTTCTTGCATCATGGGGAATGTTTTCATGATTTATGGTCGTTTCAGATATCTTACTTTATTTTAAACGTACCTAATTGGCAGAAAACAACAAAAGCCCTTGACTTTGTAGAAAGCCGAAATTACATCTCCAATGTGTTGTATCACGTTCAACATAGAAAAATTAAATTGAATCAATAGCATGTAGATCAATTCAAAATAATAAATTTATCATAAAAAGAATATTAAAACGTAATACTCCCCTGATTGAAGATCAAACTCTCTTTAGCGCAGCGTCAAAATCGTGCTGATAACGTGTTGTAGGTATAATTTACTGAACAATTATAGAGGCCATAAAGAGGGAGAGAATGCAGCATAGAGAGAGAAAAAAAGAGATATGTGTAATTGTGGGTATGTGTTATTTCACCTCATTGTGCCTTTATTTATAGTGGTATGAATGGTTAATTCTTTTCCCTTTAGCATTACAACATTTAATAGGTAATCTACTCCTAATAGGAATATAAGAGATATTCCAAGATATACTAGGATTTACACAATCACATTCCTAATCTAATAGGACTGCAACACAAATGAGGATTTTAGAAAGATTTTATTGAAAAATATAGAAAGAACAAAAAATTAGGCCACAAACCCAATTACTATACACTTGTATACACGACATCACAAAATAAATACTCTCGATTCATACACAAGAGGAGGAAAGAAAAAGCAAAAAATTAGGGCACAAACCCAATTATTATACAGAAGTACTGGCCCCCTAAATCGGTAATTTGACTAGTGTTAAAAACTCCCACACGTGTAGCTACTAGCTAGGTTGCAGATGAGATACCATGCATGCACGTAAAGATCTCAATGATAATTACTAACAAATGTTCTTAATGCTCATGCATTTATCATCAACACTGTAGAAGCCGGTGGCTACGCATGATGAACGACAATCGCCGACACTATAGTATCGGGAATCCAATGGCTCTGGATGTAACTCTGAACATCGTCACATTTATTCTTGTTAGTCTTATTCTTGTGCTTTGCCTAATGATTCTTAGCGGTCTCACTTTGCTTCATCTGATGAAGCTTCTTCTCTGCCTGATGACTATCACGGTCTTGCTTCTTACCCTCAACAGCCACTGGTGCCATATCTGCCAATATTATACATCATATACAAATTACGTTAGGTAATTCCAATATGTACACACAAACATACATATACAATTATACATTCAAATTACATATGATAGAAAGATACTAGTAACTATGAGAATAGTAACAAGGATGAGGGAAACAAAAATAATCGCATGGAGCAAGCCATCTTGATGAATATTTATTAATTACGAGAGAATGATATTTTAGAGATAGAGCTTTTGATCGATGCAAAGGAGTATAACCTTGCAAGGCCTTTCTACAGAGTTTGTGCAATGGATTAGGCTATCTTCATCTCAAGAATGGAAATCTCATAATACAGCCCCGTATGTTCAACTGTTCATATATACGCATGAAGTTAATCAGTTTTTTCCTCCAATGGTAAGGACCTATCATCCCACCCCCAACTTCATAATTTGTTAAACTTTTAAATTTCATCTTGTTTTATTTTTAGGAAAATCAAATTTAGAAAAGAAAAAAAAATTGAAGAGATATTTTTGAGTTGGATATCATTGAGTTCTATATCACAATATTATTTTGACATAGTATGAACTATATATTTAGATGTCCTACATAGTGAAGATCTAATCTTTTAAGATTTTTCTTTTCTGATTTCCAATGACACGCCTGATCCTAATATTCTCCCAAACACCAAGGTAGGCACATGTTGGCCGACACCTGAAGGTGACGAAGGCATATTAGGATGCATGAGAACTAACGAACATAAATAAAACTTATAAATTTAACTATAATGAATATGTAATTATGGAACGTGTTCAGAGTATACAGCTAAACCGAGGCACTGAAAATGAATAATTTAAAATTGAATGAACAAAAGGATGGGTCATACACCGAGAGGACTTGAAGATGCCGATGCAGGAGTGCCTTGATGCCGAGCTTGTACACCTCGACTCTAAGTCCTGAGGGGGTGCAAAACAAAATATGAATGAACCAGGTTGATATATATAAGTAGTACAAAAACAGTTATTCAATAATGTACTAACCCCCAAATGTTTATGAAGATTTAATAGCATAGTAAGTAATAGGTTTTCCGAAAACCCTAGCATGCCATAAAACTTCGTAAGACATATATTATATATAGTGTGTGCTTAGTAGTGGTATATATATAAGGCATATACATATATATTATATTTCATTCGCCCGAAGGCATGTAGAACATTTATTCATTCATCCGAATGTTCTACATCACGCGAGCGTGGGCAGATCATTCGCTCGTAGGCACTACATCTCCCGCCCGAAGCCAATATAAGTATATTTCGACCCATAGGCACCTACATCACCCAACCAAAGCCAATATATAGATATCATTCGACCCGTATGCCCCTACATCACCCGACCGAAGCCAATATAAGTATCTTCTGGCTAAGCCATCTACAAACGTCCAACCGAAGCCAATATAAATATCTTCCTATCGAAGCCATCTACAAACACCTGGCCGAACGCCCAACCATAGCCACTATAAATATCAAGCACCCGTAAGCTCCTACAACACCCACCCGAAGGCATATGAGTATCAATAGTCCGTAGGCAGAACATACGCCCATATGTAGAACATAAGATTTCTAATATAAATAAATATCTATCTTGATCGGAGTTCGGTAGCTACAACGTCATATCGTAAAACCTATTCGTAGTATATAGTCATCAATCATATATACTACGAAGAATGTCAAAATCGATAAAGGATGGTATTTCAAATTATTCTCAATAAAGCATAATATCTCATAAAGTGTAAATCTAATTTACTCATAATCGTTTCGTAAAACATAACCATTAAATCATGTTTTTCATGTATGCATTTCTAATAGTAAAATATGCATTTTAAAATGGGTCCATTCACCTTACACCGTTGGCGAAGAGTCGTGCAAACAAGGGTGGACGGAAACGTCATACACAATTGCACCTAAGCACATAAAGGTACAAAACTCTATCATAACAATTGAATTTCGGGAAAACGGACTTCATAAATGGATTCAGGACGTCGAAAAACATAAGGGATGACTTCGAATACCCTCACGCGTTGCCGCACGCGCCGAGATGGGAAGTCGTAAATGCCGTTGTGAACTGTGGCGGAGCACAGTAACTCCGGCGGAGGCACGTGTGCTCCACACGTCGGCACAGACGGCCTTTCATGCACGCCGACGTGCAGGCCCCCACACCACTCATGCGTAACCCTAGGTTCTAGGGGTCCAATTGGGTCTGGGCTTGGTTCCTAGGCTTGGGCTCTCTAGGGTTTAGGCATGGGGTTCATTGGGCCGAAGGCCTGAGTTAGCATGGCCCAAAGGCTTGGGTTTTGGGCAAGGTTCACACAGGTTTGGGCTTAAAAGCTCGGCCCAAGGGTATAGGTTGTACAATGGGTTTTGGGTCATGGGTTGGGCTAGATAGATCATATGGACTTGGGCCTAGCTCAAAGGTTTGGGCCGGCCTACTAGGTGTGATGGGTTGGTTTTGTGTACGCGGGTCGTCGAACATAATGGAAGGGAAGACCGGGACTTTGGCCGAGATATCTCGAGCTCCAATCGACCTCAAATCCTAACTAAACATTACAACCTAATACATAAAATTGAAGCCCGTGAGATAATGAATCGAGTTATAGCTTTCTCGTGGCCAGTCGTGGTTGTATCTTGCTGGAATATGCCTACAAAGGTAAGTTCACTCCTTGAAAAAAATGGGTTTAGCACCCCCGAGATATCTTTGTGCTATCGCATTGTTTCAACACATAACCTAGGTTAGAATTAGGCCAAAAGAATGAAAATAAAGAGATTTCAAGTGTCCCGAGACTTACCTAAATCAGAGGGACGAGGAATCTCGTCGGAGCTTTCTATTTCCAACTTCTCTCCAATTTGAGTGCAGGTCCAAGAATGGTTCTATATATTTGGGCTTGGGAGGGAAGATGGGACAAGGTGAAGTGATGGTGGCAAAGCTCGTATAAGTGGCGAGTTGGTGACATGGGTGGTCTATGGGTGTGCTCAAGGGAGAGGGAGATAGCTTCAGGAAGAAGAGGGACATAAAGAGTGAGGAAAGAAGAGAGAATAGAGGAGAGAGGCTGGGGGACAAAAATCAAGGGTGGCCCCATGTTGCTCACCAACCAATCCCATAAAAGACAAAATAAGAAAATATCTCCCTTGAGTGTGAAATTACCATTTTACCCCTAACGTTCGAAAAATATGGGACATGTTGTTACATCCTATCTCTCTTATCTTATCTTGTCTAATTTCCTACACATTTGTTATGATCAATTCCTTCTTTATAAGTCAAAGGAGTTCTAGGCAAACACACACCTCTTTCTTAAATCTCATACTTTTGCTTAAACACTTTCATTTTTCAATGGGTTCAAGTTGTGACAAGAGAATTCAGATGCTATAAGGATTCGATATAGAGGAAGACCACCGTCAACATGCTGTCGTTGTTGTTGTTACTAGTCAACACACATTGTTAGCATGAGAACCTCATGAAAGACTACTTCATCCCTCACCTTATTTTTGGAGCTTCTAAATTCTATAGGTGTTTTATAATAAAGTGAGAACTTTTCTCCACCATCATGCAAGCTGTTGTCGGACACAACCAATACTTTGTCCAAAAAAAGGATGTTATAGGCCGACTCGGCCTATCACCTGAACAGAAGCTAGCAAGTGTCTTTCGACAGCTTGTATATGGCCTCCCAACTGATTCCACTAATGGATATACTAGGTGTGGAGAATCCACAGCTATTGAGGCTCTGATGAAGTTCTGTAGGGTCATTTTAAAGATCTATGTAAAATGGTACCACCAACGCTCAAATTTAGTCGACATTCAAAGACTACTGATAAAGGGTGAGCACCTGGGATTCCCAGGCATGCTAGGGGAGTCTTGATTGCGTGCATTAGGAATGGGAGAATTGCTTTTCTGATTGGAGTGGCTAATTTAGTAGGCACCATGATAGGCTGATTGTGGTTCTTGAGGTTGTGGCATCTTACGATACTTGGATATGACATTTTTTTTTTTTTGGATCAGCCGGACTCAACAACGTCAATGTGTTAGGAGAGTTTGATAGATAGAGCTTTTGGTCCATGCAAGGGAGTAAACCTTGCAAGGCTTTTTATACGGAGTTTGTGCAATGGATTAGGGTCCAAATTAGGAGCTTGTCCGTGAAGAAAGCTTCGTAATCAGCCGAAATAGGAAGATATCAGTGGGCTCACTCGGCATGCAGATGTTTGCAATAGCCCAATGGGCTAAATTTGTTTGTTTGGGCTTCCTGCTCCCACTTTATGCAAAAAAAGTAAAAAATTAAAAAAGTTGGATAATCTTGATTTTCATAAAGCTGTTGCTGTCATGTTGTGGAAACATTGGGAATTCAGATGCTCTTCAAGTGATGCAATTGGCAATTAACATGTGGTCTTGAATGTATTCCTCCATGAAAATGCAAATTTATTCAAATCTATTTGTTTATTTTTTAGCTTTTTAATCAATCTGAAAAATAGTTTATGTATCGTATAACAATGACAATCTAAGAGACAAAAGCAAACCCGTCGAATTTAATTTTTTTTTACAATAATACTTCCCGTGAATATGCAAGCTATGACATACGTTGTATTAATGTGGAATGACTCCATCTAGCTAGCCTTTCTTTCTTCTTCTCTCAGTCTTGGCCACTGCATCCACTGCCACAGAACTTGTCCTGCATAAGTGAAAAGAAAAAAAAAAGAAAAGAACAAAGCAAAACAAACAAAGAAAGGTACTTACTTGAAGAAATGTAGGATGAGTGGTTAGAGGTCACGTGAGAGGTGAGTTAGTAGGACTAGTACAATCTACAAGTGAACTGCCCACCCAATTAACTTAAGTGAAAGCAATATATACGACCCTTTACTTTGGTTTGGTTTCTTATCCTTTTCTAAAAACCATCTTAGAGCTTGCTTAAGATGGTTATACGAAGAGCTAAAAGAACTTTTTGATAGCCAAAAATGTTTTTTACTACTGTTATTAAAAATAAAAAATAAAAGTGATTTTGTGTCATAAGAAACACTTTGTGAAGAGCATACTCGTAAAATACTTATTTAAGATAACACGTGAATTATTAAATAATTTTTAACATCTATCTATTGAAAACACTTCTAGCAAAAACACTTGGTCTTTGTAGAAAAATTATTGTGGTTGATGGGAGTACCACTTGGTATGTTGACATGTTACCATTTGTAAGTGTTGGATTGCATCAAGGACGTGCCCGATTCAAACTCTTCCCCATTTCCTTTAATATAAATTATAGAGTATAATATTGTTTGTATTGAAATAAGATTTAAATATTAGTTAAAATTTGAGTAAACTTGTATTAGTCGTTCAAAATTTTGAAGCTCCGTCTTGGTTGTTTTCTCATTTTATTAAAAAAACCTTTTCAAGTTAATGATCGTCATGATTTTGATAAAAGGAACTTGTAGTTTTACGTGATCATAACACGTAGTATCAACGTTACATGAAAGATCTAGTTGGCATTTACGTTATATCTAACACTTCATTTAATATAGGGAACTTTAACGAAAACCTCCTGGTACTGTTCACTTTAACGAAAAGCCACATTTTTACACTAAAAAGTCAATCATGGTACTATTCACTTTACACTTTATTTTGTCCTTATCATTAAAACTCAAAGTTTTCAAGCCCTTTTCATTAGTTTTCTTTTTAATATATTTTTAAGTCCAAAACACGTAGACTAGATTTTAATTAATACTCTTTCGGTGAATTATTTATGGAATGATAATCTACAATCTTGTAAGAAGTGAGCTTACCGTGTTGTTAACAATTAAGATATTTATTTTCCCATCCCTCAATAAATCATTCCCAAATTGCATCGTAAAATATTCAACTAGCTCAAGTCAAGTAACATTTTACATTCAGTTACTGAAAGAAGTCTTAACTTCTAATATATTATCCCTCGTTCTTAACGAAAAAAGTCAATGTAAAAGAAAGAAGTTACAAATTGCCAATGCCAGTTAGTTATTTCATGCGTTAGCATAACTTCATCATCATCACTTATGCGTTTTCTGTGAGAGGGAAATACGATGGAAACGTTAAGGGGAATGCTCTAGAGAATGAGCACATTCTTTCACCCATAAATAAGGTATTGTTATTATAAAAACTTTATAAGCGGAACCATTTAATCTTTTTATTTTCATTTGAAGATCATTTCTATAAAAAGTCATTCGAATTGAAGATGTCAAAATAAATCAACTGTTTACCAATTTAGGTACCAAGTAGCATATTCATGATGAATCGTTGACTTATTTGATACATTTGGATGACTATATCTCTGATTTGAATAATTTCTTTTTGCAGAGCTAATCTTTAAACGAAGCTTAAAATAGCAAACGATTCAGATTATGAAATTTTTACGACAATAATATATTATTTGCGAGGGAAAAATGAGTTCATCCCAGGGAATGCATCCAAATGTTAATCAATTTCTCCTCTAGCATATATCCAAGAGCCAATCATGGTTAAATAGCTCCCACCAAATTTGCCAGAAAATAAAAGAAGAAGGATGGAATAGATCTCCATTTTTTCAACCAACCAAAAAAAAGAACATTAATATTTTAGTACAAATAATATTTTTAACAACAGTAAAGAAAAATAAGTGGAGAGTTGGCATGTGTACAGAGTTTTTATTTTAATTTATTGCGTTTCAAGTTCATATTTTCAACATCAAGTTTGAGTATTTCTCTTTTCGATAGCGTACTAGATTAGACCCACTTTTACTTGTTCATTTTAATCAAGGATTTGAGGGAAAATCTTATCTCAGACGTCCAATTCTTGGAAGCAAAATTACCCTTGTACCAAAACAGAAACACAAAGAAAAAAAAGGTGAAAACAAATTTCGAAACCCAGATAAGATTCATAGCACTTACTCTGGCAGTGACCCCAAAACCCAAAAAATAAAAAGAAGACAATAGTAAATTCAATTTGTTTTGTTGCTTTGGTCATCTGTCGGGAAAGAAGAGAGTAAAACGAAGCAAAAGCAGCGTGCCACGTTACGAAAACAACCTATAGAAGCGCGCTTCCTCCCCCACAGAAACAACCCCGGGTCTCCCTCCCAAATATAAAACCCACCATTTTTGTTCTCCCTCAACAATTTATCTCTCTAAAATATTCACACAAACATTAAAATTGGGATTTTAGAAGCTGCCCCAAAAACCCACGACCCAGTTGTTGTCTCAGTCGGCCTTCTTGTATGACAAAAGGGTAGGGCTTCTTTTTTTTCCATGTAATTGTACCCCACACGTCTTTCTCTAATCTCTTGGTATTTTCTAATTTTTTTTTCCTTTCATATTTTAGGCCACGGGGACCTGCAACATCTATAATATAAGCCCCCCCCTTTCACACACTAGCCAAAGATTTGCCAGATTGAGAGAGGGATAGAAAAGATTGTTGCTTTTACCCAAAAACCCATCAACCCATCAACCCAATTCTTTTTTCTAACACAAAGACTCAAACTTCCCCCAAAATTTCACCCAAAATCTCACCCAACCCCAATGGGAAAATGGTGATCTTCCTCCCCCTTCTTTAAAGGTAAGCTACATTACTCTCTCTATCCTCTCTGTAAATTTGGCCATGCCCATCTCTAGCATGTCACATTTTTTTTTTCTTTTGTTTTGCAGTCAACTTTTTTGCTGACTAATTATATGATTATATCTCACCCCTACCACAAACCTATTACCCAAACCCTCTTGCTCTAACATTTTGACTCCACCTTTTTAACATGGTAGGGTAAATATAAAGGCATGAACTTGAACCGTTTCTTGGGATTTTTTTAGCTGTTGTTTTCAAATGGGCATGTTTGTGTTATGTTTTTGGTACATAATTTATGTTATGTTTCCTTTTTTTATTGATCTGTACCCACCTGCATGTTCACGATCCGTACATGGGTTGTCCGTTGCGGATTTTTCTAGGGTTTTGCCATCAGAATGTTACCAATTGGTTGTAAAATCCGTGGCTTTTACCAAATTTAAGTTCTGGGTTTAGTGAATTAGGGTTTGTTCCTCAGAAAGGGGCCAATTGCACATGGTGAGCTTGTTGGTTGGTTGTCAATTATAGTGTGATGCAGCTTTTTTCTGGGCTGCTTTTTGCAGTTGGATTGTGGGTGTGATTATTTTTTTTTTTTTGTAGAAATTAAGGTATTTTAGATGTGTAGGGCATCATTGACTGTTTGGTTGTATGTCACATGGTTTCTCACTTGAGGAGCACCGTTGCATTGCCCTTTGGGTATATTATATGGATTACTATTTCTTTAGTACATTTTACTGTGTTTTGATGTGTATATTTGTACAAGTAGAAGGGTTTATGTGTATTTAATGCCAAAGATTTAGTTTTTATTTTTACAACTTCATTTTATTGAATAATTGGATATGTGAAAGTTGTTCTCTGTACCTCTAGAATATGCTTCCGCTGCAAACACATATTTTGAAGACAACTGGAGGATTTTCGACGGCCGATTCTGTTGCTTTTGTAGAATCATATATTTATTTGAACTAACACATGATGTTGCAAAATTGTTATCCTGATCTCCTCCTTTGTGGGGTGAAGTGATACTGTGATTTTTTTTGTTCTTAGAAGAAGAATGATAAATATGTTATTTTGCTCGATATAACAATTAATTAGTATTATATTATTTTTCTATACATAACAAGTAATTTACTGTTCTTGTTTTTGTTTTTGAAATTGAGAACACGGGATTTAGTTTCTGGAAATTGCTTGCTAGTTGAATTAAACAACTACCATATAAAAAATGAATGCATATGGAATTAATGTTATTTTCCAATTGCTTGCTAGTTGAACACGGGATTTATTTTAGAATTCTGCAATGGTAGGGGGTATAATTTTAGTTTTCATTTTTTTATAAACAATAACGGAGGAGGGGGGATTCAAAAACAGGACCTCGGGTGTAGGGCTAAATGGCTACAAGCCCCTTGCGGGGGTATTATCATAGTTTGGTATCTTTTTTATCTATTTGCTATGATCATTGTTTTAAACATTTTTTCTTAGTGATATGAGTTTGCCTTAGTATCAAAATAAAATTATCTTTAGTTTATTGATTCAACGTCCTTAGTCGTCTATACATGAAATCTTTTGCATGCATTGATATATCTGGAAGTTTATGTAGTTTATAAAATTATACCATTGAACCGATATGGATTAAGTTAGTCAGTTGCCTAATAATATGGTTCAAACCGAGGGTGTGATTTTTTTTGCTGTTCTAGCAGTCCTTTGTTATCAATAAATTGAAATGCAAATTTAAACTCATCAAAGGAGGTGAAATACATATCATGGCATTTGCCATCTAATGGGAATACAAACTTTTCTTTCTTCTGTCTTACTGCGTCATGTCTCTTCTTAATTTCTTGATTGATCCCATTGACATGATTGACATGGTCTTTCAAGCGCTGATATAACACCATTCATTATGCTATGTTGGTCAGACCAAATAAGGCCATTGGGGATTTGTCAAGATTGGCTTTAGGTTTTTCCTCTGGTCATAACTTTGGTAGAGACAAGCCTAAACACATGTTATGCACACATGTGCTCATTGTGGCTGTTGCAGCCTTTTATTTTCATCAGTTAATTAGAAGTATATTTTGGATTTTGTTTTCTCAATTTGGTACATCATCGAATATATCCCTGACTCTTTTTGTCAACTGGACCTTTGTTTGAACAGAAAGGTGGGTAGGCAAATAATCAGTGATAGCATACGCATCATATGGCACCAGTATTTTTAGTGTAGGATCATGGAAGTGCTCCCTTGTTCTACCATTCGTGTTGGACAATCTGATTGCCCTCAACAGAGTTCATCAACCCCTTCTGTATATGACGGCGAATCCAACTGCCTTGAACATGAAAAGAAAGTGCAAGTGGCAGATGACATATTGCCAAATGTGGAAGGACCTCAATTAGGAAGACAAGGTGAAGTTCAAGGGGCAGTTGATGAATTGCATACTTCTGATGGATGTCAAAATGGAGCTTCAGTTATTGATTGTCGTCAATTGGAGGGTCAAAAGTCATCTAGTGGCTCGCAAGATTTTGATGATGATGACATAAATGCACAGAATTACAGTGAACCCTGCGTAACCTCTGATAACAGTCATATGATTGTAGACAGCAGGGAAAGTGCATTGCCAAACAACAGCAGGGAAGGAGAGTCATCTCTGTCAGAGTCTGCATGGCTAGAAAGTGATGAATCTGTGGCACTGTGGGTCAAGGTAACTTTTGTTTCTTTCACGTTCAACATTACTTTGTTTTCATAACTTAAAGCTTTTTGTTATGCAATTTCTCGGGCCTGATGCATATCAAGTTGGTTAGTCTCATTATCTTTACCCGTAGGTTTGGCTGCTCAATTTTTCTTTGTTTTTCTCCTCAGTGTTCAGATATAACATTTTCCAGGATCACATTCTATCAATGCAAGCTTTTGGTTTAGATACTTCAATGTGGCAAAGCGGGAGGTCCTGAGTTCAAATCTTTATTATTGCAATTGTCCAGTAATGGCTTTCTAGAAATGGATAGAGGTCTAATTTCAGCTTTTGGGTCGGGATACTTTTAATTTTTTTTTATGTGATATAATACTTGCGAATAGAAATTGTGAGGATGTATAGATCCTGATACCCTTCCCCATTTTCCTTTGCTGACTGTAACCAAAACTATAAAGATTGAAAATGGTGGAATAAATTAACATTGCTGATTTCATTTTACTTTGGTACCTCTCTATTTGTCCAAGTATAGTGGAGAGGGAAGTGGCAGACAGGAATACGGTGTGCAAGAGCTGACTGCCCATTATCGACTTTGAGAGCAAAACCAACTCATGATAGGAAAAAATATTTTGTGATATTTTTTCCACACACAAGGAATTATTCTTGGGCAGACACACTACTTGTTCGTTCCATTGATGAATTTCCACACCCTATTGCATATAAAACGCACAAAGTTGGCTTAAAAGTGGTTAAAGATTTGACCATAGCACGTCGGTTTATTATGCAAAAGTTAGCTGTTGGAATGCTGAATGTTGTTGACCAATTTCATACTGAGGTATGCGATTTTAATTGAGATTCTCATGCTCTCTCCAAACTTTCGTTTTCCATAATTGGAGCAACCAACTTATTGTGTCTTTAGTATCCTCTTCTGCTTTGATGTCATTCTCTTAGATATGTCAACTTGTGTAGGCTTTGATAGAGACTGCTCGTGATGTGGCTGTCTGGAAGGAATTTGCTATGGAGGCTTCTCGTTGCAGTGGCTATTCTGATCTTGGAAAGATGCTTCTGAAGCTGCGAAGTGTAAATTGCTACATCTAGTGATACTTGAATTTTTAAAATAGGCAGAAACTGTTTCTTTTGTTTTTTTTCCTTTTTCTTTCCAGTATGAGCTTAAGGCATTGTCTGTAATGAAATTTAACTGCTTTTTTTTTTTTCCTTCAACGTCGACTATTGACTATTGATGATGAAAAAAAGACCAATTGTATCAGGTTCTTCTGACTTATTTTGTGTGTCAAATTGTATTTCTTCTTGTAGTTGTCCTTAGCCCATAACTTTTGGGAAGAAAATTAATTAGCTTTAAAGTCGGTGTAGAAAGAGCCCTTTGGAAATTGATTTATCATATTTCTGCTGATCTTGTCATCATCACTTTTACAGTTTTACTTGCCACTACTTCAAGCTTGGAACAGATTTATCTGTTATTCTATGTGCGCACTTGTGTTTGTGTTTTGCATAGACTGTAAAGTTTTTGTGTTCTCACCATGTTATAGGTATATGATTAACCTATATTTTCAGACTAAACAAAAATTTAAATCTTGTTTTTTTCTTTTTTTTTTTTGAAATTTTGTTCTGCTCTGAAATAAATTACTTATTTATTTCATATTTTGTTTTTCTTCTGATTAGTTATTAAGCAATGCCATTTTATTTTCCTTTACAGATGATATCACAGACCTACCTAAATTCTGAATGGCTAGAACGTTCATATAACTTTTGGGTGCAGCAGTGTCAGAATGCGAGTAATGCTGCAACCATTGAAGTACTTAAGGAGGTATACATTATAACTTTTGCTGCTCATTTATGTTCTATGTTCACTGGTTGAACTGTGGTAGTACAATAGTACAAGTTGTTTCAACCTTATATTGTTTCCTTCCATGTTGTGTTGGTATATATATTGCATGATTTTTCTTGGGAGTATTTTTACCGTTAATTTGTTTCCATTTAACTAGTAAGGCTCCCGGTAATGGAGCTAAAGTGAGTTGCTTCTTTCCTCTTGTTTTAGTTTTTGACCATTCAATTAAAATTAATTTATGTGCAGTGCATGGTATATATATGCTCGGCAGTTGTTTTCCACTTTTAATTGAGTGGTGGACTGTTTGTGTAAGAAAAGTTGCATAGCTGTTTGTAACTTTGTTTTGGAATATGTTACCGTTCCATGGAATTTGGGTGTGCTCACTGTAAATGTTGTTATAGCTATTTATTTCATTGTAATAGGGCATGAGTGAAGACCACTCAAACTCACTTCCGGTGCCTCTTACATAGCTGTTTGTAACTTTGTTTTGGAATATGTTATTGTTCCATGGATTTTGTTTTGAGATAATTTTTACAGTTGAAGTCATTTGATCAAGCTTTTGGCTTTATGTTTCCCTTTCTGGTTCAGGAACTAGTTGACTCTATTCTCTGGAATGAAGTCCAGTCTCTCCAGAATGCACCATTGCAGCCTACATTGGGTTCCGAGTGGAAAACATGGAAGCATGAAGTTATGAAATGGTTTTCAACCTCTCATCCCACATCGAATAGTGTAGACTTTCAACAGCAGACTAGTGATGGTCCCTTAACCCCAAATCTCCAAGTTGGCAGGAAAAGGCCAAAGCTCGAAGTACGTCGTGCAGAGGCAAATGCTTCCCAGGTGGAATCTAGGGGATCAGATGAATCTATAGCCATTGAAATTGACTCTGAATTCTTTAATAATCGAGACACTTCAAATGCTGCTACATTAGCATCAGAACCCTATAAAAAAGAAGATATGAAAGATATAGCTGCACCAACAGACACACCTGGGCGAGTTGCTGATAAATGGGATGGAGTATTAGTTGAAGCTGGTAATTCTAAGTTCATCCAAACCAAAGATGTGGAAATGACACCAGCCAATGAAGTTGCTGCCATAAGATCTTCTGAGCCTGGAAGCAAAAATCGACATTGCATTGCTTATATTGAAGCCAAGGGAAGGCAATGCGTGAGGTGGGCAAATGATGGTGATGTTTACTGTTGTGTACATTTGTCCTCTCGTTTCATGGGAAGCTCTACAAAAGCTGAAGGGTCTCACTCGAGTGATCAACCACTGTGTGAAGGCACAACTGTCCTTGGAACTAGATGTAAGCATCGGTCTTTACAAGGCTCTTCATTTTGTAAGAAGCACAGACCAAAGAATGATATGAAGACCATCTCAAATTTTCCAGAGTATACACTTAAGAGAAAGTTTGAGGAGAACATTTCTAATTTAGAGACTACCAACTGCAGAGAGATGGTATTGGTCGGAGATGTTGAAAGTCCTCTACAGGTAGATCCTGTCTCAATTGGGGCTGGTAATGCCTTCCGTGAAAGAGGGAGCTTATTTGAGAAGTCCGAGTCTCCTGCCAAAGCTTGTAATACAACAGGAGAGCAGCGCTGCATAGGGTCTTGTTTCTGGGATGACAGCAACCCTTGCTTGGAAAGTCCAAAGAGGCATTCATTATATTGCGAAAAGCACCTCCCAAGCTGGCTCAAACGTGCAAGAAATGGTAAGAGTAGGATAATATCAAAAGAAGTTTTTGTAGATCTTTTGAAAGATTGTCACTCACAGGAGCAAAAGTTTAATTTACATCAAGCGTGTGAGCTCTTTTACAAGCTCTTTAAAAGTATATTATCTTTAAGAAACCCTGTTCCTAAGGATGTACAATTTCAGTGGGCCCTATCTGAAGCTTCTAATAATCTTGGCGTTGGAGAAGTATTCACAAAGTTGGTTTGCACTGAAAAGGAGAGACTTAGAGGGATTTGGGGCTTTAATGATGATGAAGATGCACTTGTTGCTTCTTCTGCCATGGAAGAACAAGCTCTGTTGCAATGGACTGGGGATGACAACGAACAAGCTATGAGGTGCAAAGTTTGCTCACAGGAGTTTTCGGATGACCAAGCACTTGGAACTCACTGGATGGACAATCATAAAAAGGAAGCACAATGGCTGTTTAGAGGTTATGCATGTGCTATCTGCCTGGATTGTTTTACTAATAAGAAAGTCTTGGAAACTCATGTTCAGGAGAGACATTGTGTGCAATTTGTTGAACAATGCATGCTTTTCCAGTGTATTCCTTGTGGAAGCCACTTTGGGAATACAGACGAGTTATGGTTGCATGTGCTTGCAGTTCATCGTGATAATTTCAGGCTCTCAAAAGCTCCTCAGCCTGTCCTGTCTGCTGGTGATGTTTCTCCAAGGAAGTTTGAGTTATGCAATTCAGCTTCTGTGAAGAATAACACTGCGAATGTAAGTGGTCAACGAAAGTTTGTTTGCAGGTTTTGTGGGTTGAAGTTTGATTTACTTCCTGATCTTGGTCGTCACCATCAAGCTATTCACATGGGACCAAGTTTAGCCAGTTCTCTGCCTTCAAAGAAGGGGATACGTTATTATGCTTATAGATTAAAATCTGGGAGACTTAGTCGTCCTAGATTGAGAAAAAATTTGGCAGCAGCATCATATAGGATCAGGAATAGGGCAAATGCTACTATGAAGAAACGTATTCAAGCATCAAAGTCACTTGGTACTGGAGGAATAAATGTACAGCGTCATGCAACTGAGGCAGCAAGTCTGTCTAGATTAGGGGACTCACATTGTTCAGCAGTAGCAAGAATTCTGTTTTCTGAGATGCAGAAAACAAAATGTAGGCCGAGTAACCTAGACATTTTATCTGTTACTCGCTCTGCTTGCTGCAAGATCAGTCTCAAAGCCATGCTGGAGGGACAATATGGAGTCCTGCCAGAAAGTTTGTATCTAAGGGCAGCCAAGCTCTGCAGTGAGTATAATATTCGGGTAGATTGGCATCAAGATGGCTTTATTTGCCCTAAAGGATGCAAAGAATTCAAGGAATGCTTTGTGTCTCCGGTGATGCCTCTTCCAATTGGTACTGTGGGGCATAGATCTCCACCTTCATCAGATCCTCGTGACGATAAGTGGGAGGTGGATGAAAGCCACTGTCTTATTGATGCACATCACTTGAGCCAAAGATCCTTCCAGAAGGCTCTTGTCTTGTGTGATGATATAAGCTTTGGGCAGGAATTGGTCCCGGTGGTTTGTGTAGCAGATGAAGACCAATTGGATTCTTATCCTGCCCTTGCAGGTGGTTCTAATGACCAAAATGCTGGTGATTCCTTGCCTTGGGAGAGCTTTACCTATATTATGAAGCCCTTGCTTCATCAATCCTGGGGACTCGATACAGAGGTTTACTTTTTTTACTTTTCAGTCTTTGATCTAATATCTTTCAGTCACTGATTTTATCAGCATTGCATGTATGCCACATGTTTAAATATGCATCACTCTCACCTGGACCACCATAATTGTAGTAAAGGTGCAAATAAAAGGAAGACTTTGACCAAAACTTTGGATGCAATGAGCCAGTAATATGAAAAAGGAACCGCGATGACGACATTTAGTTAGATGCCATCTGACCGGAATAACGATTTTCTTTAAGAAGACTAGATCTTGCATTAGATGTGAAGAAAATGGGGAGAATGAGATTTATTAATCATGACCCTCATTAGTACAGGAAACTAAAGACATAACCAAATAACTTAATTTTGAATACTAGATTACACCCCTAAACAAACCTGGAACCAAATATTCGAGCTGACTAGGATCCTAATTACAATACACTTTTGTTCTCTAATAGTATGCATTTACTATGACTTCATGATGAATAGATTGATTTGTCGCAGTATTTTCTTTTTCCAATTTTTGTTGGCATTTAACATGTTTTTTGGTCTATTTCATTGCAGAGTTTGCAATTGGGGTGTGCATGCCCCCGTTCTACATGCTGTCCTGAAACATGTGATCATGTTTACCTTTTTGATAATGACTATGATGATGCAAAAGACATCTATGGGAAATCCATGCGTGGCAGATTCCCATATGATGAGAGAGGTCGAATTATCTTGGAGGTAATGCTAATCAAAATCTACCACTAACCACCAGTCTCATCTCCTCTAATTTCAGTACCTTTTTAAGTGTTGACCCCTGATCACATATGATGGTGGTATGCTCTCCATTGTTGGAAGTCTTTAACTTCTTTTTCATTTTGCTTGATAGCCATTTATACCATGGAAAGCATAAATGTGCAATGTTGTTGATCGTGTCGCTGACAAGCACATAAAAATGCATTACTTGGATTTGGTGATTTTTATAAACACAGGATCTTTTCTATATCAAAGATTGTTTTTTCTGTCTTAACCGATTGCTAGAGAGAAAAAGAGACTGAGATAGTTCCAGCATAGATCATCGTATTCTCTCTCAATCTATATGCATGTATATTTGAATGTGCACAGGTTCTTGGAGGGTAGTGCCATTCCACTGCCCCCACAGAGTCTTTATTTAAAAAAGCAAGAAGGGATTCATATCATGCTCGACTTTCACTTAATTTTCATTCTCCTATTTTTAATTGGTGGGAACATAAGGTTGACTTGTTACTCTTTTGATATCGTGCAGGAAGGGTACCTCGTTTATGAATGCAATCAGATGTGCAGCTGCAATAGATCTTGTCCTAATAGGGTTTTGCAGAATGGAGTAAGAGTGAAACTGGAAGTCTTCAAAACAGATAAAAAGGTAGTTTATTTTTCTTTCCGTATTTTTTCCTCCCTAAGCTAAAAGGATAGGTAGCTGAAAAGTTAAATGTCAGTTTTTGAAGATTTTCAAGAGTTGTATTGACTTCGGTACCCAATTGCAGGGATGGGGAGTCAGGGCAGGTGAAGCAATTCTCCGCGGCACATTTGTTTGTGAGTACATTGGCGAGGTTTTAGATGAGCATGAAGCAAATGAGAGGCACGACAGGTTTCGGTTTAGTTCTGATAGATACACCTATTGTTCTACTCTACTTTTTAGTTTTTGTGTCATATTTTGAATGGTCCATTACGAATGATCAGGTATGGAAAAGATGGTTACGGCTACTTACATGAAATTGATGCTCATGTTAATGATATGAGTAGATTGGTCGAAGGACAGGCCCATCATGTAATTGACTCAACTAATTATGGAAATGTTTCAAAATTCATCAATCATAGGTAATGAAAGACATTGCTGAATTATCTTTATCCATATGTTTTTATTTGTTTCTCGGGCAATGCGAGTGCCTTGTGATATAGTTGACGTATGCTATTCTTTTGTAGCTGCTCGCCTAATCTTGTGAATCACCAAGTTCTTGTGGAAAGCATGGATAGTTTGCGTGCACATATTGGTCTCTATGCGAATCAAGATGTAAGCACTCTCATTTCTTCTCGTAGAATGATTTTATTTGTGCATGACGCATTAGTAATTATCTCGGAAGTTAAGATTGAGAGTGTTGTGATGGTTACATGGTCAGTTGCTAAGTTATCCTTGCTATTGGTCTACTAAACGGTCAATTGAAGATGGCATTTGATGTACAATTGATGACTGCTCTCTGCAACTGATATGCATTACTGTGCTTAAAGTGAATAATGTATTTCTTGATAATTCTACTGTATGTGAGCAGATAGCGTTGGGGGAAGAAATAACATATAACTATCGATATAAACATCTTCCTGGACAAGGACATCCGTGCCATTGTGGAGCTTCCGTGTGCCGGGGGCGACTCTATTAAGCCTTGAATGAGAATAATCTCCTGCAATCTCAGCATACACTTGCCCGCGCTTCAATAATGAAAAGGCAGTTTGTGAAAAGAGAATAATCTCCGCATCCCCCCCAGTGGTGAGTTCTCAGTCATTGCCGTTTATGATCCAACCGTTGATAATAAAACGGATCTTGGATCCAGCTGAAAGTAAAATTGACTGAGTCGTAACAGTGACACAAGGGTTTATTCAGCTCTGGATCTGCTGCTAATTGCAATACATTGTATGATCTTTTCCGCAGGTAGATTTTACCAATGTTTGTTCTTTAGTAATTCGTTGAAGAATCGAGGATGACGAACTTCATCGTTTCCCTTTGTTTCAGTTTTCTTTTTCACTTTCGCTGATCCTGTAGCAGCTTTGGATTTGGATTAGCTAACTGTGGATGGATTTTTTTCATTTTTCTGGTAGAAGTTCTTAGGTTTTGTGGTGATGGAATGCTTAAACGGTCGATTCGTACATATTTCCTATTTGTTGAAATGATTTTTTCTCAACGATCCCAGCTTCTTCGATTATACTTTCTCCCAGAGTTCTTAGTTCTTTTACTGCAGTTTGCATACTGTTTTGTTCTCGTGCGATAACATATAAGAATATGATATGGTGTAAGAGCGAGAGACGCAAATTTGAGATGTAAAAACTACATTTACATTTCGAGATGTAAAAACTACATTTACATTTCGCTTCTGTTAGCTAGCGCTGCAGTTATGATTGAAAGTTTTTGACTCGTTTACGATTGCTTTTTTATCTTCTTAGCGCCTTTACTATAAGTGCTATTACATATACAAGTTGAATTTTTTGTTACAAATCCTAGTGCTTCCTGAAGAGCATATGTGCATCAGTACATGTGTTTTTCTTGACGGTTAGAAGCAATCCCAAACAGACCCTTAAACATCGATGCCAATGAAGTAGAAAATCATAAAGAGGCAAAAACATGGCATTGGCTGCTTGTTCTTTTCCGGAACAGACGAAAAAACAGACAAAGTCACCAACAAAGATTCCATGTAGCTTCATGCTTTAATGCGTTATTTCTGTGTATGGTAGGTACCACATCTTCATTTCAACCTTCTAGGGCCACAAAGAAGACAAAGGGGAGTCCAAAGCTAAATCCCACCAAAACTGCTATTCCTGTTTAAATCACAAATCCACCAAACCAACCACCACGGGTGGTTTGAAGTCATGCTGAGGCCCTCTGCATACACATGCCCGGTGCATTGGACGATTAAATTTACATGGTTGAATTTTTGACAGTTTTCATCTAGTCATTCAAACACCGGTGCATCTCATTCACTATGTATTATAGAAAAATGCAATTTTTTTTTTTAATCACCAACACAAAGGAACTTAAGATACATTATGCTCTGTTTGTTAACCTTTCCATCGTCAGCAGCATGCATGCAGCTGGACCTTTTCCCTCATTAGGTATTAGGTATTAGGTATAAGACTCATCTCACACAATTAGCTTTACTTGTTAACTGGTTAATTTACAGCTCGACACTGATCAAATTCAAACCCACCACATGATTAGCCATATTCCATGGTGGGCTCAACTTACAGCAAGGCCATCTTCCATGGAATTTCTTTTGGTACCACCATTGATCATGAAAACGTGCTCTCACTTTCTTCAATTTTTGCATCATTTGGAAACTCCCCTGATCCTCGCCAAGCAGAGAGCTTTGGGTTGCACCGTTGTGCTTTTTTTTATTTTTTTTTATTTTTACACTCTAGTATTGCATGCATGATATCTATATATACAACATATATATATATATACACACAGAGAGAGACACACACAACATATATACTACAATACACAGTTGACAACACACACACTCCATAGCTTTTTCTTTTTCATAATTAAGAAAACCTAAAAGAAATAAAAAGGGTAAAATTAAGTCAAAAGATTTTCAATTTTTGTTTACATATTTTGGGGGGGTCCTTGTCAAATATTTCTTGTGTGAATATGTGCCACTTGATTGTGATTCTTATGATGATCTATATTCCACTCTTTTTATAAAGTAAATAGCAACAACATAAAAGCAAAGAACAAAAGTAAACTAGGTACATTGTTATGGAACATAAAGAAGAAAAGGAAATTCCCATGGGGCACATTTGAATTATAATCCTTCATTTCCCTAAACATGTACTAAAAATGGGCCACCATTAGTTTTAATAAAGAATAAAATTGGGTTTTATTTTAAATTTGCAAATCAATTCATCTATGCGAGATTGCAACGAGTTTGTAGCTCAATTGTTAAAGAGTTTCATTTCATGTACTGGAGAAAAACTTACATACAACATGTTCATTCTCTAGCATCGTGTCTTGATTCAATAATGAAATGTTATATAGAGATAAACATAACATACATTTTAGTTAATCAAGACGCACAATGAGAGTGAACCTATTTTATAAAGTCGTTTCTTTTGCACTAATGCCCTGAGTTAGATTCTCCATTTCATAATATTGTTTGTAACAAAGAAAACAAAAACTATTAGTGAGAGACAATGGGGTTCGAAAGTGAAATGTTAAGGAGATTCTTTCAAAGCAAGTCTACTGGAAGACAATCCCCTAGGCTATTGGGTAATCCAATCCCCCAATCTCTCAAAAAGTGCTCCAGCCCTACCCGATTAATTGGGTTCCAGGGGAGCCCGACACACAACCCAGGCCCAAATTGCCTGACCCACTGACTGAAGGGAATGACGTCAGGTTGACGTCAGCCACATTATTAATTTTTTTCACTTCAGGCATGTGTGGTTCACGCTCAACTTCAGGCACGTGCGTCAGCAACATTATTAATTTTTTTTCTTTTTTCGATATGCACAATGTTTCTACATACGATCCAGATTTTTCCAGCAAAAAAGAATAAAATTAAAAAGAAAAAGAAAAAACTGAAACAATATAATTTTACTATTGGGCCACATGGCACAATATGGGCCGTTGGAGTACAAAATGGTCCACTTTAATTAGGTTGATAAAAATGATTAAAAATACAGAAAAATAATTTAGTGGCGTTATTGGGCAGTTCACAAAAATTGTATTTTAGGATAATAACACATGGCGTGATGAGATTGGTTAAAAATCATATCCGAAATTACAAATAAAATCATCTTTTATTATTTTATAAAAAAATAAAAAAAATATTTTAATACTCATGGCATGGGGTATATAGTTTAGGAATGGAGATACACTTGAACATTTACTGGAACTAAAGACAATTACTACGCGGTTGGGGCATTGGGTTGCCTATAGCCCATAGTGTATTCTAGGGGTGGAGTACCTCTCAAAGCAGGACTCCTCCATGTACTCTCTGCTACATAACAGTTTAACGTCAATTCTTATGTCAACATTATAAAACATTGTACAAAAAATATGAAATGACGGAAGAGTCACACTTTTAAGAGAGTCTCATTAACATTTCTCGAAATCTTTATTACGGGTTATATGTTGGCAACTTGGAAAATGGAATTGGTTTCAGAATCTGATTTTATAGGCAACCTATTTTATACTTCAAGCTATAGTATTATTATTGCAAATGTATAAATAAACCTTGAGTTTGTATTGGAATTCTCCTTACGGAATTAATTATATATTTGTTAAACTTGGCTTTCCGAGGTTTCGTAAGTCAATTATTGACTAGTGCCATGTGGGACGGTTCAATTTACATCAACTTAAAACCTCGTTATGGCAATCTCTTTTTATGTGATTTTATTTCTTTTTTATATAATACATATTTCGTTCTATATTTTCTTTAAAATCATTAAACTCTTTTTATATTACAAACGATTTTTATACTAAAAAAAATCATCTAAACTATAGTAATGAAGATGATTCAAATTTGAGTAAATATTAAGCCATTTGTACGAATAAAAGAATACTGAAAGTTAAACATAGAAAGATAAGAAGCTGAAAATTTACATTAAAATTGCTTGTTTGGAAAATTTTCAAAAAATAAATCGTAAATATGTGCTATTTTCAGGAAAGTGAACTTCCATTTTTTATGTAACATTTGGTAAACATGTGCTATTTTCAGGAAAGTGATTTTATTCGGATACCTTCCATCAAGTTCCTCCCATTAACTAATCCAGATCCTTGAAATTTGATTTAACGGTTACAAATAGAGATTCACTTTAAAAGTTATAATAACTTTAGTTGTTGGATCAAATTTCAAATGCCCGAATTGTTTAATAAGGAAGACTTGGTTTCCTTTTCACCTTTAGTCAAAGACCAATTAGGCAGATACAAATTTCAAAGATCCACTTCAGTCGTTGATCAATGTACACATCAACTCAACAAGAAAGCGATGCTCCTGACAAGAAATAATTCACATTAATAACTTTTATAATAAGAATATTATTTTATTTAACATAAGAGAAATTGTTATAGGCATTTCATAAATTCAAAAAGCCTAGTGTAGCAACGTTCCACTTCCAACAAGACCAGCACAAGGAACAATATTGAACAGAGAAAAGGTTGCAGCCAAAAAAATAAAGAACACAGAAAAGAGTAATAGAAAAATGATGAGAGACAAGTGTAAGGCATGCCTGTTTGGTTACTGAGAAAGTGTTTTCTAGATAGAGAGAGAGAGAGAGAGAGAGAGAGAGAGAGAGAGAACATCTGCATCTGCATTTGCAGAGAGATAATCATCATCAAAAGTATAGCCTGTTGAAGTAGAAAAATACAACCCATGAACCATCATCAATCTCTGCAGGTTTCTACTTTTCTTCTTTTTCTTTTTGTTTTTCTTTCTATTATATTTTTTATTCCTTTTCGGTTGTGGGCTTTCTTAGCTTTAGTAATTAAAGGCTCTCTATTACTTATCATTCCTCCCTGCAACTATCTGTTCACTGGTTCCCTTGATGCTTGACACCGAGAGCTCCCATTCAATCACTTTAAAAATAAATCTTCAGAGGGCTCTCAGATTAACCAGTTCTTGGTGAGTTCTCTCTTTTGGGTTTCAAATTCTTTTCAAATTGGGGGGAAAAAATCCATCTTTATTCTATTTTGTTAATTGTTTGTGGGTTTTTGTGTTGGATTTGATCTGTGGTTTCTGTGCTTCTGAATTCGTTTAGTGCCTTCAAACTTTGTTCTTACTTTTCTGCTGTCTAATTCTTAAAAAGATTGCATCTCTTTTTTTTTTCTTTCAGAGAAATCGCTGGCTGGGTCGGTTCAGTTTTCACTGAAATGCAATTCTTGCTGTGGAGTAAGTGATTTCTCAGTTTAGGGTTCTTAGAATCAACCTCAAACTCTCACCTTTGTACCTTTCATGCTTGTGAGTTTACATTGTAATTAGACCCTTTTGAAGAGGAAGAGAGTTTTGGTTCCAAAACTTTGTATTGGGGATTTACAGCAATGTGCTAACTGTAATTGCTGTAAGTTCTTGTGAATTATGGCTGAAATTAGACTTAAGAGGGTAGAACAAGGCCAAGTCAAGATTAGAAATGTCCCAATTGCCGTGACGCCGGAAGGTTTTTGGTGCTGCCCTTCTCCTGTTGTGTTTCAAAAGACCCTAAAAGCTCACAATTCCATGCACAAACCCAAGCCCTCATCACCACCACCACCACCACCCAAGGAAGCAGCTCACAGAAAACAAACCCCACTGAGTGAAAAAGAGCTAGCCTTTATCCCGTCGAGATCAGCGAGTATTTCTGATGGTCTACGGGGTGTTGGTCCTGAGGCGCCGGATGCGCCGGTGGTTAGTGCATCTATGGTTCCGGAGAGAGTGCCCAGGCCCAAAGTTGAAAATTTGCCTAGGAAGGTAGCAATTGAGTTTGGTGAACCTGGAACTAGTGATATGAAGGTGGTTTTACTTGGAAAGCAGGGATTTTGCGTGAAGTTGAGCGTTCACAAGAATGTTCTGGTTGAGCATAGCAACTTTTTTGCTGATAAACTTTCTGAACAACAGTCTGGTTCAGCTTGTCTTAACATCGAAGACTGTGATGATGTTGAAATATATGTTGAAACCGTTGGATTGATGTATTGCAAAGACATGAGGCAACGGCTGATGAAACAAAGTGTCTCGCGTGTACTCCGCATTCTAAAGGTAATACGCTGAACTGTGTAATGCATGATTTATCTCATTTCTGTGGATTGCAAAATTGCTGTTTTTATTGTTGGTTATGCGTTAATGCCAAGATACATAACCAATTACCTCAGTCTTTCTACTACTGCTGTTCATTATTATGATATATTTTGCGTTGGTTATACTTTTCATACTCTTATGTGTATTAGAGTAGTTCGGACATTACTTTCAGGAGCTCCAGCCGTCCGGTGGAATCACCAAATCCCTCCTGTTTCGGATATATACTTGTTACAAATTTTCGTCTCACTTAGAATATTAATTAATACAGAGTGTATATGACGGACATGGAGTTGATATAAGCTTTATTGCACTGTACTGTAGCTTATCATTTAATCATATTGTAGAAATCTTTCTCCCTTTTATCAAGAGAAATAATAACCACACACCCTTTTTCTACCCCTACACACCCGTGTTTATTCCTATCCGCGGTTTCTGTTTGATTTATTCAATTCGATGTCCAGAAATAAAAAGGGCTGTGTAGGAGGAGAAGAAGGGTGTGCAGGGTTATCATTTCCCTTTACTAATGCCTCCACATGTTGATTCTTTATATCATGATGCTCCTTTATCTGTTGTTTTGTTCTTCGTTCAATTGGATTTTGGCAGGTCATTTTGTTATTCTCTTTAAATGACTATCCTTCTGATTAACAAATAGAATGAAAAAGAATAAGAGGAAAGTGAACAGAGATTCACTTATTAGGGTTACAAAGCATGTTTATTGCACGAGAAATGTGTACATATGCACCTTATACGAAGCTGTATTTATTTGTTCAATGTTAAAAAACATGACCTTCTCTGAGAAAGTCGGGGGATATACGCTCATCAGGCTGCTTTTGTAGTTAACTTTAGTAATATCTATCCTCACATAATTTTCCATGCATGAAAATTGTTTTTTAAACATGTTTAGAGAGAAAAAAGGTGCTTTATCCCTGCACAGTCGTGATTAGGTAGATTTTGTAAGTGACCTTTGCAAACTGTTTGGTTATATCGAATTTAAAATGTTGTTGGTGACTATCGTGTGATATTTTCTTAGCTTAGGATTTTGGCATGTTCCATTTCAGCACCCTATATCCATTTTGAGATGCAGATTGATTGTTTTATCTGAATGGCCCTTCTTAATCATATGTGATTAGCTAAAAAGTTTGGCTTGGTTAAGTTCATTGATAGGGATTAAATTGCTTCATGTTTTGGAGCGTTCATTCAGTTCATTTAGCCAATGGCCGCTGATACTAATAGGGTTTATTTTTTACGTCAGATTTGATTGTTGTTAAGATGGTTTGAAAAGTCGGTAAATGAACTCTTGTAATGCAAAGAAGTAGAGTCGTTTAGATTATCATATACCGTCATTCAGTAGGTTTTGTATATCTCTCGTCAGCTTACCTGTATTTTCATTTTTCATCTTGCCTCCCTATATACCATCTATATGTCATAATTTAATCTGAAATACACTGAAACCTAACCTTTAATGGCACCTTCTTTCAGATTGCAGAACTACTTGGCTTCAACTCGTGCATGCAGTCATGTTTAGAGTACTTGGAAGCAGTCCCGTGGGTTGGGGATGAGGAAGAAGAAAAAGTTGTCTCGTCGGTCTTGCGACTCCAAAGTGAGGGTATTGGGGTCACTCCTGTACTGAAACGAGTCTCGTCCGACGTTTCTAAACCCCAAAAGGACACACTTTCCCACATAATTGGACTTGTTCTTGCAAGCAATGAGGAGAGAGGCAGGCGTGAAATGAAATCCGTAGTGCTCAAGCTCCTCAAGGAGAACAACAGTGCCTCAAGCTCTCAAGGTTCTGCTAACGTCTGCAATGAAACACTGTATAACTCGTGCAGAAGCTGTTTGAAGTTGCTGTTGTCCCTATTCAAGCACGCTGCAGAGCCAGAGTCTTCTGATAAGCCTGTCGACAACAAAGAACCTGTGGTGAAGCAAATAGCTTTGGCAGCTGATAACCTCTCATGGTTGCTTGAGATTTTGGCTGACAAGCAAGCCGCAGACGAATTTGCAGTACTGTGGGCTAGCCAGCAAGAATTGGCAGCCTTACATACGAAGCTGCCTATCGTGTCTCGTTACCATGTTAGCTGTATCACAGCCAGGCTGTTTGTTGGCATTGGTAGAGGGGAGCTGCTGCCATCTAAGGATACCCGTCAGCTGTTGTTACAAACCTGGCTGCAGCCATTGATCGATGACTACAACTGGCTGCAACATGGGTGCCGGTCATTTGACAGGAAGGTTGTGGAAGAAGGAATTGGTAGGACAATCCTCACTCTGCCTCTAGAGGACCAGCAAAGTATTATGCTTTCTTGGTTGGGAAGCTTTCTCAAGGCTGGTGACAGCTGCCCGAATCTTCAGAGGGCGTTCGAAGTGTGGTGGAGGAGAACTTTCGTTAGACCATACGTGGAAGGACAAGGTAGTTCCGCCCAGTAAGATAGCTCATTGACCTCACAGTAGACGTAAAGACTACAGAAATACCGTAACCAGTGGGAGTAATGTTTGTATGTAAAATTAGCGGTGTGCTCCATAGTATGTGGAAGAACAGAAGAAGGCTTGGAATATTTTCTCATTTTCTGAAGGCTAACATGACATATTTATGTGTGAAGTCAAAAGAGTGAAATACTGGAGGACTTTTGAGAAATTCCTGGAAGTGAACTGCTTTATGTGATGTAAGAAACTGCTTTTGTATTGGTGATGTGATGTGGGTTGATTGTTTCATTTGGAAATTGTTGAAAGATAAGAGTTAGTTGGACTTGTTGCCTCATGTGATCATGTATAATGTACCAAGTTTAATATTATCAAGGGCTCTAGATTATTTATAAATTTCAAGGTCGGTGATATTAAACCAATTGGTACATTGTATGATCAAACCGCTTATTCTACACTTCATTTTTAGACCATCTCCAATGGTTGGGCTAAAAGTCAAATATTTTAGCCCGAAAAATTTAACTTTTAGCCTAGAAATAGTTTTTCTGCCCGTTCTAGTCTAAAATTTTAGCCTGTGATTATTAAAGAATGAATTTAGGCTTTTTTTATGTTAGATTTAATTTTTTTTAAAAAATGTAGACTATCGTAAATTAATTTTATGAACATTTTAATCTAAAAAAATTTAAATTCCGATAAATATTGAAAAATTTAAATTCCGATTTCTGGGCTAAATTTTGGGAGGAATCTGACTTTGGTTTAGCATTTAGCATTTAGCCCAAAATTTCCCCTTGGGTTGGAGTGGGTTTGGGGGCTAATTTGACTTTTAGCCCACCATTGGAGTTGGTCTTAGAGGGAAGAATTATTTTTCGGAGATATGGTTGAACGGTTGATAGCTTCACTCTTGAAAACTGGTATAGTTCGAAACAAAGAACTATCGAGGGTTCTATTCGTAAAATTTGTGAACGATATCAATTGATTTGTAAAATTTGGCTTATGAACTAAAGAATTCGTGAGAGTTCCTTGAACTTATCACAATGTAGAGCAATAATTTTTTGAAATAACACCCTTAGGCCAACTCCAACCCACGGCCTAAAACCTATAATTCCTTTTCTATCCCCCCCCCAATCCATTCCAACCCAAGTTCTACTTTGGATCTAAAACCTAAAACTTAAAAAAAAAAGCCAGATTTAGGCCAAGATTAGTGGTGGAGCCCCCACCCTCATGGGTGTATCTTCCACTTGTCTGCCAATAACATTGAGCCCAACGGCTCTTTTGGTTGATCAACGACTCATATTCAAATGGGTTGTTGGTTATCCAACGGTCCACATTTAATTTAGTTAATATTTTTGTTTTATATTTATAAATTTATTGAATCCAACGATTAAAATAATTATAAAAAATTATTTAACTCAAAATTCATCCAAAAACTCTATAAATACCTATATATTTGTTGAAACATCCACACAAAACTCACTTTTCTCCTACAATTCTTCCAATTTTTCTTTCTACCATCTTCCAAAACCATGTGTTTGCTCATGTGTCTTGTGTTTATACATCTCTATCATGTGTTTCATATTCTTCTATAGTGTTTCATGAGTTTCATATGTCGGTTTAGTAATTTTTCAATGTTTATCAGAATTTAAATATTTTTAGGTTAAAAATTCATAAAATTAATTTAGGATATAGTCTACATAATATTATTTTTTACAAAGTTAATTTATAAAAAAAATTAGCATGAATTCATTTTTTAATAATCTGGGGCTAAAATTTTAAGCCAGAAGGATTGGAGCAGAAAAACTGTTTCTGGGTTAAAAACTAAATTTTTTGGGCTAAAATTTTTTGGTTTTAGGCCAAGGGTTAGAGATGGTCTTAGAACTTCTTCCCCCTTATTTGCCTTTTAATGTCCTTTAGTTTGGATGTAAGTTGTAATGATGTTACTCAAAAAGACCATTATTTCATTTTTTTTTTTTTTTTTTTGAAGCAAGATATATCAATATCCGGGCAAAGATGCCAAAGGTTACAGGAAGGCCCACATAAAGGCAAACAGCCAACAACACAGACTAGAAAAAGTAGAATAAGGAGGTTACAAGAAATACGGACGCCGCACCAAGTGCTAAAGCGTCCCTCCTTACACTACTACAAAAGCTAATGAGGACAAGGAAGACCATCGTTACACAACACATGAACAAGGGAAGATGGGGGTCTGTTGACCCAAATAAGATCACATACTTCCTTACAACGCCGCGAAGCCAAAAGGTCCGCTGCCGAATTGGCTGATCTTGGTACCCAAGACCAGCGGCACTCTTGAAAGGTCCCCCTCAAAATACTGCATTTCGCAATAAAAGGAAAGGCTTCCTAGCTGCCATTCCATGCTGAATTCTTTAAGCAGGAAATAGAATCAGAAGAATCAGACTCAACCACAATCAAACGCCACCCTCTACTGATCCCCAGGTTGCATCCGTGCATATACCATTATTTCATATTTGTAACACATTCGACGACATATGCATGGATTTTTAGTTCAAGAATCCAAATTTCAATTAGGTCTTGAGAATCCAAGTTTCATTTAGGTCTTGAGAAGCCATATTCCTGAAATGGCCCATTTTGTTTATACACCTGATTTTCCTGTTTTGCTGCTTTAGCCCATGAGAGGCCAGGTCTCAAACATCAGTCTATATTAATCGACTCCCCCAGTTTCTGATAGCCCACTATTCTAGTTCCACAAAGCGATAATTCTAAACAAATACGTGTTTCATGAGGTTGAGCAAGCAATGTTAATTGATCATTTCCCAAACACATGCTACTCTGCAACTCATTTGGCACCAAACTTGACCACAAAACAAAAATCTCAGCTTGTACTCATATGTTCAGGTTTTCTTTTGCTTTTGTGTTTTGTTTCAAAAAAAATAAAAAAAAGAGAATTATAAGAAAAAGCTAATGCGAGAGGTGAATTTTTGCTATAGATGCGAAAGTAAGTGCTCTTTTTATCATTGAAGATATAAGTTCTTAGTTAAGTTGGTTCAGTTGGTAAAGGCGTGTTTGTGGTTAATCTTCAATCCAATTTTGATCCCTGTAGTTAGATGTTTTCGTTGGTGCATTATCTGTAAATTCTTATGTAAATCTATACAAGTGGCAGCTGACAGTTAGATGCCAGACATAAGTTCTTCTAACTTGAGGTTGTAGGTATACCTTGCCATTGGTAGTGAAAATAAGCCAATCTCCCCCTAACTTTTTGTTAAAAAAAAAGAAGAAGATATAAGTCACCACATGCCGTCCACAGACAGATTTTTCAGTGTGACGATCGGAACACGGGGTGCTACATCACGTGTCACTATATAAATAGTGATATATATGTGTTAAAAGGTTAATAACTTAAATATTAAAATTTTCTACCACTTACATAAAAACAAGTAGTGTATCACTCGTGTTCTAGTCACAATGAAAATTTTCTCTGGTCCGCAGGTTTGCATGCATTTAGAATTGACTTTTCCATGTAATGCAATAAATTTCCAACCAAGACACTTGCAATTTGTAGTACTACTTGGGGCTCCAGTACCTGTTGCATTTTGCAGGTAGCGATAAAATGAAACTGCATGAACCATCAAACTTTTAACTTTCCCTTGGTATCAACTTACTATTACATATTGGGTTTAAGTTCATCATCTATATATTCTACGAAGAACAATACTTAGCTGCTGAAAATTCAGCAGCCATTTATGTTTTTATCTAATTAAATTTGGACACGTGTCTAAATAATTAAAATTGTAAGCACAAATTGGACATGTGTCCAAATCTGATTTGGTGAAAGCAGGAATGGCTGCTGAATTTTCAGCAACCAAGTATTGTTCTTCTACGAATGACTTGCAAACAAATTAACTAGTCAATACTGCTAAAGAGTAAAACCAGAGCAGGATTTCCGCACTCTTTTTTTTTTTCTTCCATGCACTCATGTTTATTTGTAGTTTTGCATTATCTAAATCAAAAGAGGGTCAGACACATAAGAGCAAGTCCACCCCTAAGGACTTTGTGCCAACACCCAACCTATTTATCCACTCCAGTGAACAATAATAGACTCCAATGAACAGTAATAGGCCAATGCATCTCCATCCCTAAAAAAATGCGCTGGCACCCAGTGAAAAAATGAGCTGGCACCCAACCCATTTAAAATATTTTTAAATTTTTTCTAAAAGAATAAAAAAATAAAATAGTTTTAATTTCGGATAGGATTTTTAACCAATGTGTCTCAAATAAAATAGTTTTAATTTGGAATAAAAAATTAAAAATTTGATGCGGGTGGAATGCATATAAAAATTACATAAGAAATAACATAAATATTACATACGAAATTAAATAAATTATTGATGTGGGTGGAATGCATATAAATAAATAAAAATATTGTCACCTGATCCGCTAAACTTGTCCCACTACGCAAGTTACCGGAAGCATGAGAGATGGCGTTTTTCCAACAAGTAAAGCATGTGTTGAGTTTTTTCCAACGACCTTGAAGACCTTGACTAGTTCTAGCATCTTTTCCATGTACATCGCAAAACACTTTCGTAATTTTACTCCACATTTCTTGCTTATCCATCTCATTACCTGTAATCGGGTCATGAGTAGTGTGAACCCAACATTCATACAACATAACATCTTCAATGAGCTTCCACGAAGACATTTTTTTCTCTTAAAGTGTAGAAAATATTGAAATGTAGATAGTATAGAAAGTGTAGAAAATATTGAAATGTGGTGTAAGGTGGAAGATAAGGGTTAGGTATTTATAGATTTTTTTTTTTAATTTCTGTATTTTTTCATAATTTTTAATAAATTTTAATATAGTTAATGAATTTGGACCGTTGGATTTGAAAAATATTCAAATCCAAGAGCCAAGGAGTTGCCACGTGGCCAACGGTCATATTTCTGACCGTTGGGCCTTTTTTAATTATTTTTATTTTTATTTTTTATGAAAAAACGTGGACCGTTGATCTGTGATCAGAATGTCCATTTTAAAAGTCAAATTTAAATTTTGTTTACCGTTGGAAATCCAACGGCACTGAGGAGGGCCACGTAGCTCTAAACCGGGTGAACACAAGTGGGCTGACAAGCGGGCCCTGCCGCCTGCACCCTTATCTCCTACTCACGCCTAGTCACGAGTGTGCTGCACACGCCAGCCAAATAGGCTGGCCTCTGGGTCTGTCCGGAATGGGTTGGTCTACTGCCTGGCTTGGGCTGGGTGCCAAGCTGTTTTGCGGGCTAGAGCAGATTGACAGGGTGCTGGGCTGATTTTTGGACAGGGTGTTGGGCAATGAAGTGTCCGGTGGACTTGCTCTAAATAAACAAGAGTATATGGAAATCATTTCTCAAAAACATTTTTGTTACGGAACAATCAAATTAATCCAACTATTGAACCCAAAAATGAAAAACACTCATTTCAGCTTCCTCATCAATTACAGGGATCGATCTTAGGATATCATCGGGCTTTAAATGTTCAGAGAATTGTCTCATCTGATTCACCGTGGTGGTACGATTCCTTATCGTCTAGTTGTAACCAAATAAAAATGGCACTGCTGCACCACAACAATGGCTGTGGTCCAAATACAGTACTGCTGGATCAGGATTGAATGTTCTCCTGTGATTTTCGAATCCCCTGTTCCAGGCCACCATATCATTCAAATTTAAAACAAACCCATTCACACCATAATGTCTCTAGCAATCAAGTTATTTTGCACTCCTATCCTATGGGCTGAGAAAGAGCTGCTAAGAAAAAGCTAGGTAAACAAGAAAGAGGGAGAGGTTAGAAAGAGGAAGATTGTGTCTAGCATCTGGTAATCTAAGTCTTGCATTTTTTGGATGGCTCGATCGTGTTAGCATGCGCTTTACTAATCATTCCTCCCATTCCTTTAGTCTTATTACTTGAATCTTAAGTCGTGGTCATGTCTCACTCCCAGTATAAGGATTGGTTTCATGTTTCTTCCCAAATTTTTCATTAGTTTCTGGCTCAATCAAACTAAACCAAATATTTTCAATAATCAACAAGATTAATGGCTTAGATTCACAGTATGACAACTTAACAACCTGACAAAAAAACATTTTATCTATTTTTGCCAGGGAAAATGATAATACACATTTTCTCTTCTTATACACCTCTGCTTAATCACGTTCCTTGTTTTCCTTTGATTTAAAAGTAGATTTCAACCCAATTGCATTAGAATATTTTAAGGAAAACCCATTCATCTTTTGACTATCATTTAATGTTAAAAATTTACCAAAGTGAGTTTATGAGGTCAATTAATAGTTATGGTTCTCATATCTGTCATGTTGTTTCATGCTTATTTTACCCTCTACAGTTTTGCCTTTTTTTTTTTGTCAACATCATTTTTATAATTTAATGTTATTTATGTGAACAAATTAATTTTTGGGTTTAAAAGTTATTAGATTGGAGTCTTATATATTGGTGATGTGGATGTGTTTGATACTGAATATGTAGGTAATGTATTTTGGTTTGATACCAAATGTGTAGGTAATGTGGACTTATAAGTTTTGATACCAATTTCGGAGGTGATGTAGATAGGATTTGCTTACCTATTTATAAGGTTTCGATTAACTATGCATGCTAACTGTCTATGTGTTGAGTGTTTTTGGGCTTTATATTTTGTTTTTTCAAGAGAAATTTTATTGCACATGAACAATAGGGTTATGACTGACAAATTGTTTCTTATGGATTCAAGTCTTAATGGTGGCAATGATGAAAGCTAAAAAATTCAAATGTATAATTAGCTAGACTAAATAATGCAATAATGCCTATACATCATGGTGCAAATTCGATCTTCACTGATCTCCTCCTCCTAACAATTAACAATTTAACCCACTAACGGTATCATTTGTAAAATAATAACAATTTAACCCACTAATGCTATCGTTTTTAAAATAATAATAATAATAATGCATTTAATTAAGATTTTAAAATTTTTATTTTTATTTATCTAAAAGGGTATGAAATATAAATAATAAAACATTCAACCCTAACATACTCAATTCAATAGCCAACAAGGGTTGACTCGGTTAGTAAGGTCCCAGCCTTGTGTGTCACCCCACCAAGGTTTGAGTTTCGGTGTTAGCAATTTTCGTTGAAGCCCAACGGCTACACGTGTTCCATATCACCTAATTGTCTTGTCTGCGCATGTTAGGCTTAAAAATTCGCTACACATGATAGGTCGTGTTGAGGATGAATCTCACTTTGATGAAAGAAGGGATTGCCATATATGAGGGGACGTATTGAGAATAAATCTCACATTGATGAAAGAATGGACTTTGTATGTTCTACTCCTCATACTATTAGAGGAAAACTAATGAAAAGGGCTTGAAAACTTTGGGTTTTAACGATAAGGACAAAATAAAAGGTAAAGTGAATAGTAAAATGATTGACTTTTTAGTGTAAAAATGTGATTTTTTGTTAAAATGAACAGTACCATGAGCTTTTTGCTAAAGTTCCCTTAATTTTATGGTGCAAGCTCAATTTTGTTCAACATTTGGTTACGAGAGAGACATGCACACAAAGGTAATAATGGACCCAATCCCAAATTAAACTTAATTACGTGTCCAATCTCTCTAGTTTTTGGTTGGTGGCCAGTCAGATTTATACATCCAAAGGGGTTTACCATTCTATAATAGACAGATGGTTAGGGTTAGGTCCACCCATTGATGTCCTGCAAAATGCAGTATTGTAGCTGTACTCATATGGAAGCGCAAATGGGGCCTTTTAATTTATTGAAAAACGAAGAAAAAAATTTAAATGCCCTGCATACAACTTTCGTCTGTTTGTTGCTTCACATTGAATTTGTGATTAAATTGTGTGACCAAACAAGACAAAGAAACGATATTCTGAAATGTATGTATGTATGCAATTGCAAACCCTATTAATTAAAGATTGCTAGTATAGTTGAGTGTGGTAGGCCTTAAAAGCTTCTGTCTCTCTCTCTCTCTCTCTCTCTCTCTGTGCTGTCGGTCCAGGTGTGTTAATGAACAGTTTCACAGACTCACAGGCGTGGAGAACCCCTACCAGAAAGCAACCTTTATAGCTTATAGTGCATGCATCATGCATGCATTCAAGCGAAGGTAAAAAAGACTTAAATTTGAATGAACGTTTGATCCAGAACATTCATCGTATAACTTTTTCAGTCTAATTTATTAATTTTAAGATCCGATATATATTGCGAAGTTTTAGATTTCAGCAACCCTCAGAGGATTCGTTCTGGTGTCTCATTCAGGTACCAGAATCACTGTTTGATTTTGACAACTATCTTGGTAGTAAGTTAAGGTGAAGGGAGTTATCTTCTTTGTTGCACTTGTCCGTGTTATAGTGACTGTCGACATTGATATTGTTTCCAACCTAACAGTTCAACATATGTGAAGTTTTATACAAAAGACCTCAATGATTCAATATATATTGTGTTTGATTTAATGTGGAACTTTACATTCTTTAGCATATACTTCTTGAGGATAAATATGTTAATATATAGCTCAACCACGTGCGCCTACATGATTGTACTTAAACTATATCAAATGAGAGTGGAATTTATGGTAATTTGCTGTACACCGCCGATGTCTAACTATCAACTATTTACATACACTCATAACCAGCTAACGTTAGCATTTCTATTCATAAGCACCTTTATTGAGACCTGAAATTCAGTACCAACAAATTTTAAACCAAAACACTGATGAGCTGCTTAATGGAGTTTTTTTCCCTTGTCATACCATACAATATAATGGTCACACCAAAGATTAATTCTAATTTAGTTCTTGTTGACTAGAATAGCAACATCACTTGATCGTTGCAGCACAACAACATAGGAATTCAAACTGTAGGTCGTATTGTTTTCAGTTTGTTATATATTGTTTCTGAAAGAAAAAGCAACACATTAGGTGAAGTGTACATGTTGCTTTTGCAAATTCTTGTTTGGGATTCAAGGAAGCGTAGTTTTGGTGCTTGTTATCAGGTAAATAACAAAACCTACCAATCTATCACATCTACGAGCATTGTTGGAGACAAAATATATTGACAAGCTATTGCAATGTATAACAATGTTGCACTATATATCCGCCACTGAAGAACACAACTTGCTTAGCTTTAGGTTGTGGGGTTCAAAGTACTCTCTACTCTTCACGCACAGTACTTCTCAAACAACCAAGGCATCACTATACACTTACTGTATTCAACATATTATATTTTGAGAATCGTTTGAACCAAACCAAACAGAATCCTTAATTTGCACTCCAAATATATATATATATATATATATATATATATATATATACAACATTGATTTTCAATTTTGTAGTTGGAAAAATTGACATTCACCTCTCCCAGACCCTGCGTAAAGCGGGAGCCTTGTGCACTGCGTACGACCTTTTTTTTAGTTCAACACCATTTCGGCACCAATGCTACTAATAGGCACTTAATGATTACCAAAGTAAAAAACAGAAAAGGATTTCTTTGGTACCAGAAAAGATTATTTGACAATACATGATACATTGTCGATATTTGATCATTGTCTATTTATTTGACATTGTTCATTTAATATAAACTACACATTGACAATGTACCGTACGATCGAATTAAAGTACCGGAACTTCATAGGGTAATAGAACTTCAAATGCCACACTGAAAACATGATTAGAAGCCCCTTGGCTAACCAATTTAGATCAAAGACATAGTAACGTTGATGTTGCATGTACAATTAAGCGACCCTTGAAATGACCACTGAGGAAAATAACACAACACTCATTTATAGCAATTTACTCCGAAATTTGAAGTTCAAAAACTCCAACCATAATGCCGCTCAATATATATATATATATATATATATATATATATATATATATATATATATATATATTGTAGAAAACTCAGTTTTCACTTCCTTTTGCCAATCATAGTCTACTTCAACCTTCAATAGTATGTCTATCAATGCTTGAGAAGGGAAATTCAGACAAACGTACGCAATAAGTTGTTTACCCCATCTGAAGGGGGAAATCAATCAAGGAAAGCGTCCTGAAACTTGGAGCCACACTAGACTCCACAGACAGTGCCACACCTAGTCAACGTGACAAAATATCGACATGCCTTCAATTCAACTTTACGTCTACGTGCAACTCCCACACCATGTGGTTCTATACCACTATTTCTAGTTTTGGCTAGGCATAACATTTACAAATCAATCATAACTATGTTGTTTCTGGTGTATACTCAATCATGGAGGATGGGTTGTTCACGGAGAGAAGCAAGCAAGAGATAAATTGAGAAAATAACTTTCACACATTCATTTTCTTCTGCTACACGCTCCTGCCGATTATTCTGCATTGATTTTTCCTTTGACTTATTCAATTCATAAGTAAAATATAAACAAGGGTGTGCAATGAGAAAATAAGAGTATGCGAAAACCACTTCCCTTGATTAATTAATAAACCCAACTCATGATGGGATCTCTCATTAATATTGTTTAAAATAACAAATATACATGATCACCATAATTCTCCCTTCATTAACCAATTTATATGATGGACATATAGTGCAAAGTAACTCTCCTTCCTCTTCTCAAAATATGATTTAATTTCATGATATTATTCTAGTAAATACCTCCTATTGAGGTACAAGACCAAATTAAAGTTTTTAAAAGGAGAAATAGTAATTGCAAAAACCATCTACTATACAATTACAATAGACCCCACTAATTACTTAATGCTACTTTTCTCACCATGTATCTTTCTTCATAGAATGGATGGAAGGTTATATATATATATATATATATATATATATATATATTTAAGTAAAAAAAAATATTGAAAAAAGATAAAGAAACTCATTAACTGTTTTTTCTTTTCTTTTTACTACGTTCTATAGTCTATAGAAGTTTGATATACTAATCAATAAAGAGAAGTGGTTGATTAATTCCCTAACAGCCCCCGAAGTCTCTAATGGAGAAAGAAGAAGAAGTCTTGTCGGGCATATTGTTTCCACCACCACCACCAGCGTGACGAAGCCCTAGAGTGAGTGACACGTCACCAGCTGCCGTGGTGGTCCCGAAGCTTATAAGCGTAGTAGAAGAATCGATATTACTACTATTTTGATGATCATGATGAGCTGCAATATTTGCATTAGCCGAGGTGGTCCCGTAACTTCGACACGTGTCATCGGAAGCTGCGGCGGGGAAGCACTGGTACGCAGGAGAAGCCACCGTAGTAGAGGTGGTGGTGGCCATCATAGGGTGGTGGTGCTGCTGCTGCTGATGCCTATTGATTGCTACGAGTGAAGGGTCGTTTTCAGAGGCATTGATATCGGATCTTTTGCTTGCTGGCGAATTTTTTGTTGTTGTTGTTGTTGTCGTTGTAGGCGTTGGAGTTTGTGCAGCGAGGCCAGCATTGCTGTTACGTTCTCTCTCTTGATCTGCTGCTGCACTAGTAGCTCCTCCTACTCCTCCTTCTCCTACTTCTTCTTCTTCATTGGCTTCTTGCTGGTACATCTCTTCCACCATGGGTTTCCACAACCGAACCCTAGCATTTATGAACCAATTTGAGACCTGCATTCAAAACCAAAACACTTTATTTTTAAATAAAAATTAATCCATCTCTCAATTTCATACCAGTCAAACCACGGGTCTATACATTATGAGAAGAATTTATATAGAATGAGTTTACCACCAGCGTGTCGTCCCGTTTCAATAAAACATAATAAGTTTCTCAGTACATGCCATTGCCTTATTAAATTGAGAAGCCACGTGACAATAAATCATTTTATGTAACTTGTTCTCACTACCACTGCTTATTGATCACTATATATATATGATGCCAATATCTTGCTTAGAAACTTAGCAAGCATGTGAAATTACAACCCTAAGTGTGGTGGGCAGTCTGGCAATAAAAATATTTATTTTGGCAGGATAAGAAAATAAAATTTACATCTTTTTTCTCAATATAAAGTTGAGAGAAAAACTATATAACTATAAATTTTGACATGTTATAAGATTTTTGTAACCAATATCATATTTTGGGTTTTCATGCAAACAATGAAAACCACATTTTTTTTGTCAAATAAACCAGATTGAAGTGAAGAAAAAAAAAACATAATCAATGCAAAAGATACTACAACGTAACATTGCTAAAGTTTACGATGATGACCTAGCTAATGATGAAACAAGAGATGAAGATGCCATAGTTAATTAAGGATTATGAATAGCTTTGATTTCCTATAACCAATTTAAGTGGGAACATTTATTTTGTCTTTTAACTTAAGGTTCTTAAATGATAAGATGTGGTAGGGAAGGTGTCATTTGATATGAGTGTGTGTGAGAGAGAGAGCGCGCGAGCGAACCAAAGCTGCAAACTCTCATGTCTCATCTGTTATGTACTTGCATGGCACAGCCCTTTATTGTCTGCTGGTGTGGGGTTGGTTTTCACTGTTATCAGAATTTATGTCAAGGACTTAAAAAATCCACTGTTAAAAGAAGGAAGAAAGAGGCAGATAAAACACATTGTCTTTCTTCAATAGAGAAGCGTAGAAACCCTGATAAATAAAATCCAATCCCATGTAAGTCCTTCTGAACCTACTGCTGGTCCCTTCCCTCCCATCTTGTCTTTCTACCTAGCTACCTATCATTTCTTTCTTCTTCGTTAGCACGATGGTCTATACATATGCATGTTTATATACAGGAGCCTTTTCTTAGCAGGGTTTCCGTTATAATGTAGCAGAAATGAAATGATATTTAAATATCATGTACGGACAATGCATTTAATGTATACGACCCTCATATACTGAAGAAAAAAATGGACAAAAAAGTGAAATATATATGAGGTAATGTCTAGTGAATACATAGTTTGTATAAGAAAGCATCTCCAAAAGAAGTGGCAAAGTTAAATTTGATATTCCACGTAGGAAAAATGAATCTTCAATGTAGCTAGCAACCCAATTAGCAAATTGAAGAATTAGCAACTGATCTTGTAGCAACCCAATTTACAAGGTCAGTTCCTACTTCTTCAAGTTAGCAAATTGCGCAGTGCAATATTTTATTTGAAAGTATTATTTGGTAAAAACTTCAAAAATAATATTTTTTTTTGTTGTCAAACGATAGATTTTTGTTAGATTAGATATTAGATTAATCACCGACGGAGTTTGAACCCATACCATCATGTAAGGACTTAACACCATTCCACTACTATAATAAAGGGTCACTTGCAAGTTTGAAAATAAATTTGAGCTCCACCAAATAAGATAAAGTCAAGTTTTAAATATTTTCAAATGAAAAATGAAATTTGAAGAGTTAGTTGAAAAGACAAATTTTTAAAGAAAAACTAATGAAAATGGCTTGAAAACTTTGAGTTTTAACAATAAGGACAAAATAAATGGTAAAATGAATAGTACCAGGATTGACTCTTTAGTGTAAAAATGTGATTTTTCGTTAAAGTGAACAATACCAAGAGTTTTTAATTAAAGTTCTCAATTTTTAAAGTAGTATAAAAGTGTTAAATGGATTATTAAAGGAAACTTTGAAACATAATTTTTGTTAATTTCCTTTTGAGATGCTTTACTTACTGCTCAAGATGAAGCCAAAACTAAAATAATTACCTGATTTCTGGACAGACCAGTCTGTCGAGCCAACAGATGCTTATCAGCATCGCTTGGATACCTGAGAAAGAGACCAGAAAAGAAAATGACATCAGAGTCCTTGTCTGAACAGTATAAAGAGTCTCACATCCTCCTCATACCCCTAAGCCTACATGAGGTTAAAAAGTATTTCTCCTTTCGCTCTATGCATGGGCGTGAGAATCTAAGACAAGAAGATATCCAGTCTCGATCGATCGCTACCTAGCTCAGCTCATCTGCGCTGTACCTGGACTGTACCACCACAACAACAAGACGTAACAGACCAGCTACCACGTAGAATCTCCTCTCTTTTCTCTTTCTCTCTAGCCTTTTTATACAAGACAATGTGTTTTCTAAGAGAGAGAGATATGATGCTTTAGTGAATTAATGCATTTCCTTTTCCCCAGCTTTTGGCTGACCACGCAACATCCCAAGGACACTGCGTATAATTACGACACCCTTTTAAGAGTAATCAGAATAGACTTGTACGTGGCTTGACTTAATTATTTAACTAATTAATAAAGTGCATGGCAACCCCGCTTTGATAGTACGTATCATATATCAAAGACTTACGTTACTTGGACTAGTTTCGACCAAACAAACAGTACTTAGACGAATATAAGTAATGTTTCAATACTAGACTTGTGTTTTGAACCAAAAATCAACCTGATCGACACTCCAACAGCAGAATAAAAAGCCTATCATGCAAGAGAGCATTTCCATATATGATATGAACTATGTTGCTGAGGCACAATCTGATACAGATACGACTCACATGACGCATGCTTATATATTAAAAAATGCATCAATGTAGTCAGTTTTGTGTGTTAAAATATTATTATTATCTTTGACAGAGTGTTTACTTGATTGTGTGCATTAAAATAAGAGTCTCCTAAGTAATAGTTGACGGTCATTTTCACAATTATATATCATAATATGAAGTAAAGCTAAAAGAGTATGGTAAAAGGTAACGCACGGGTGAAGAAAATGCTCAAAAAGCCAGGCTCTCAAGATGTTGACTGAGCGTTCCGGCAGGCCTCGTTGTGGCCTCCAAGCTTCTTGTTCCATCATGCCCATTTGATGAAATGCTCTTTGCTGCCTTAGGCTTTGCTCTAGCAGCTTCAGCCTCGGGGTCTCTCCTTTTGTTATTCCTGAGGTCCCCGCACCATCTTTCTCTCCAATTAGCTCACAGCTGTGCTTCAACTGTGCCGCGATCGCGTCCTTTAGGCACCGAAAATGCCGTGACATGGCCTTTTGTGCTAGAGCTGTGTACGGCACCGCTGCTCCGAAACCCATCACCAGATCGAATGCGTTTACCACCATCTGCATTTGTTCGCAGTAGTGATTGTACCTTCGATCCACCTGCAATCATGCACATGTAATCAATATTAACTATACATGTACGTATTCAATGCAAATGTCTGAATTACTAGCAAGTCACAATCTCTTGAGGCCTTAAATGTTCACATTTTTAAGAAGTTGGAGTGACTTGATGGCTTTGAAATAAACGTAGAAAACAACCAAATAAAAAATAATAATGTAAAACGTGCGACATAATTTAAAGAATCATGTTCACGGTTAATTAATCTTCCTACTCAACCAACAAAAAAGTATTGACCAAAGAAGGCAACATGTTGATAACTAAGCAACCTTAGAAGCAGATAAGAAGTCTAAATCATGTTACATTAGAGAAGGTAGTTACGAAGTGTAACAAAAGAAAACGAGAAGATGACTAAAACAAGAAAGATTGAGTACGAGAAAATTAAAACATGAGATATGAGTGCAACAGTCAGATCAAATGAGAGAGAAAGAGAGAGAGGGTCTTCTTATTTTCAGAGTATTATAAGCCTAAAAAATTGAGAAGGATGGTTTTGATCTTGATTAAAGAAGAGAGAACAAATGCATATATCAAATTAGCGGTACAACAAAAAAATTGGTTGTTAATGGCAACTATAAGAATATCTTTGGTATATACAAAACTGACACACTTACTCATCCAATTTATAACAGAACTAAAACAGAAATAAAAACAGGATCAACGAAGTTATAATATCAATAGATTCCCCGAGAAATTACTATGAACAGTATGATCATAACCTAGAAAGGCACTGACATTCATAACAACCTTCCTATACGTAATATGATGATGTGAAGCTAAAGTATAAACCATTTCGATCAGTGAAATATATTATCATTTTAATGTAGTGTTTAAACCAAAGACTAGCTACCCTCGACCCTATGAAAGAGAAGAACAGCCCTATTACATCAGCCGGCTTTTTTTACCTATTTTTTTAAAGAAATATATTTTTTTAAATAATTGTAAGTGGCCGGAATTTTCTATGTTTGTCCGGTGACTTGGGAGAAAAAAATTTGGGGTCTAATAAAAAAGCAGAAGTCTTTGGAGAGAGAGAGAGAGAGAGAGATTACATGCCTCATCAATCATGGACAATAGTTTGACTTTCCTTCGTTGATGTTCAATCCTATCAGCGGCTGACAACGGAGGCACATCCTTTGATGAAGATGAAGAGGCACCACCATCACCGCCACCGCCACTAGCTGGATTAGAACTAGGGTTTGTGGTGGTGTTCTGCCTACCACTTGTACTACCACCAAACTTGTTCTTCTTGAGCTGACCCCTCCCCACACTGCAAAACTCTTCCAACAATTCTTGGGCAGCCTTCACATACTTGGAGTTCCTCAACACGTTCACAACCCCGAAGGACGATGACGACCCGAAACTGACGTGATGACCGCCTACAACGCCGCCTTGCTGCAAACTATGCAATGCCTGATGATGATGGGAACCCAAATTCTTATACTGAGGATTAGACCCTTGATGTTGATGATCTCCTTGATTATTGTAATACAGCAAGCCACTAGCACTATCTGATCCCATCCTGAATTCCTCAGCCTTTGCTGCCTCCAAGTGCTGCAAAGAAGTTGATAGAGACAATGAAAGTCCTTGGCCTTCCACAACCCCACCAATTTCACCACCGCCGCCAGCGGTATTGCCTCCTGCTTCATGGCCGTGATGACTCTCAGGGACCCAAGTGAATTGACCAAAAGCCCCTCCACCGGATGCGGCAGCAAACCCTTGGAGTGAATTGGTGGTGGTGGAAGGGTTTGGAAGCAACATGTGAAGGGTGGAAGAAGTGGTGTGAGAAGGAGGAGGAGAAGGCGATCTTGGTTGTGATGGGTTCATTAGAAAAAGCTGCATGGCTGCCGCTGAGTCTGCATTAATTGTTGAAATCTGATGATGGTGCTGATTTTTTGAATCTCCCAATGGTCCCAATCCACCACCACCCACTCTTCCGTACCAGTCAGCCGCAGCAGACACTGCTGCAGCCTGCTGCGGCCGAGGCATCATCCGATAATTGGCTGACATTGGATGTTCTAGCAGTTCGGCGGCCCCAACAGGGCCACCGCCTGGAGGGTAATTGAACATCTCAGACAACATCCCAGCGGTTTCGTATGCTGGGAGGCCACTGGATTCTTCCTCGTTTAGGCCAACCAGTGGCGGCGGGGGAGGGGTTTCGAAGCCTTGCACCCTCAGCTTTTCCCTCCGGATCTGCTGTGCCAAGTGGTGTTGCTGCTGCTGCTGTTGTTCTTGGTGAGTTGTCATAGCCGATCTCTCGAAGCCATTGGAGAAAGTGAAGATGCCTTGGTGGTAGTCTTGGGACATAGAATTAGGAGGATTGGAGTAGTTTTCTGAATCAATTGAGTGGTGACGATGATGAAGATTACCCTTTGGTGGCGGTGGTGGGAGTGGCGGTAAAGTTACTATGCCCATATCATAAAACTAGTACTGATCTTCTTCCTCATCATTTTTATCTCTCTCTCCCTCCCCTTGTTGGCTTTGTAGTCGCTTCCCTCTCTTTTCACGCTTGATTTACTGTTCAATTCAGCATGGATTTGTCAGACACAAGCAAATAACAAACAATACCCATCATGGAAGAGTACTTTGAGTACTCATTAATTCATCAAGCTGATTAAATATATCACTATGAGAAGAATTATTATAAACAATATATATATATATATATATAGAGAGAGAGAGAGAGAGAGAGAGAGAGAGAGAGAGGAGAGAAATGATAAAATGGTTACTACTACCCTTTGTTGTTGGTGTTCTTTTTTAATTTTTGTGTTCTCTTTTCATCTATACTTATCATTTTCAGCTTTGTTCATCATCATCAAGTATATTTATATACATAGATATATATACCTCGAGGAGTTGCAGAGTATGAAAGGATGTAAAGCTCTCAGACATCGTTTTCCCTTCTGTGGTATTGAAAGCTTCTTGAATTCCTCTCTCTCTCTCTCTCTCTCTCTCTCTCTCTTGTTTGTGCTGTCGCTCTGTCTGTCGTCTCTGTCTTTCTCTTTCTCTCCTTTTCTTTCTCCTTTTTTTCTCTTTGCAGTGAGTGTTTATGCAATCACCTTCAACCCTTCTGAAAAAAAAGAGGCGATAGCAAGAGAGGGAGTATATGTTTGCTAATATAAAAATGAAAATGGTGGCTTTCTTTCGGAGACTCCTCACTAATTAATATATATCTCTCAAATTAACCAATAAACGCAGCTATAGCTTATTAGCTGCTCCAAGAGAGAGAAACAAACAAAAAGGAGAAAGAGAAGCAGTCGCTGTTATCCTTCTTCATCGACTCTTCTTTTCCACACCATTATTTTATATTTATTTATGCTTTCTATTCTCCTTATTCTTTTTAAAATCATTAATATTATTACATTGTCAAACAAAGTTGGAAAAAAAGAAAATATATCATCTCCGGATCTCTTCCATCAAAACCTCCGCATCAAGTGATCCAGATTCTTGAAATTTGATTCAACGGTTAAAATTATTATAACTTTTAAAATGAACCTCTGTTCTTAGCCGTTTGATCAAATTTCAAGAATCCAAATAACTTGATTTGATTCGAGGACTTTGATGGAATAGATCTCTGATATTTTTTCCGGAAAAAAGGATGAACTTAATTCATTAAACTTTTGTTTCCAATGACCCTAATGTCCTCACCTTGGAATGCAGTGGTTGAGGTTACTTTCGTCCACTAAAAAGGTGGAATCATGGTTGTTAGGGAAATTGGTATAAATAATTATTGATCAAATTCTGGTTAAAATGATTTTTTTTTAATATGTTGTCGGTATTTAATTGATGTATCGTCAATATAAGATTATTATGTTGTTGATCATTGTATTTGATCATTATGTTATGAAGATTTGATCAATATTTTTAAGTTTGCTGGGTTCGAGTAATTGAAATTTTATTTTTGATTAGTTTGGCAACTTTCCTTATGTTTTATGTTGATTAGAGTTAGACTATTTTGTCAGAATATATGTTCTAAGGGTGTATTATTCACACACTATTTTTTTACTTCACATATACATGTTCTATTGCACCCTATGTTCTGTTGCACATAAATTCTAGTCTTCTTTGACACCCCCCGACCGAAGTCGAGACGTGTTGGCCGTCCTGTGGGCGTGACGTAGCCTTGAGCACAAAGCGGAAGCGTTAAAGATTAAGGAAGATACGAACAATTTAAAACCAAGCAACTAGCAATCCCAGATAAGAAATGATGCTAATGAGAGTTTAAGTGTATAAATACACTTTCAGAGCCATAAAAAAATCTAGTTGCAGTCAAGTAGGACAATTACTAAGATACAACACCCGAAGGTGAATCCTACTTTTTTCGGATTCTGTCAGAACACCGTTGGATTCCTCGTGGCCACCAAACTCTGCTACCTAAGACCTGGAGGGGTGAAAAACAAAGTTGAGTGGGTCAGTAAAACACATTTACATGAAAACCTTATTTCCCTTTGAATATACTAACCCCTCATCGTAAAACAAGTATAATTTTTCCCAGTATCAAGATATAAGCATATACATAAATATATATAAAATCATATTAATTCAATTCATGCTTCACTTAATCATAATCATATGTATGCCATGCCAATATATAACAAAGTAAACGATCCAGGTAAGAATAATTTCATAGAAATGTGATATGCTAGCCGGAACTCTTGATGTAGTATGTACGGCTGAATTCATAGCTCAAACTCAATCTAGCCGAAGTCACTACTACGACCTATACGGCAATATATTGCACAAGAGTCGGAACCAAATGGAAAGGTCTGTACGACAATAGTGGGTGTAATATAATCATGCTCACTACTACTCTCACATAATAACTGGGCGATAATTCGATAGTCACCTACGAGTCGGAACAAAAAATAAGGTCTATTCGACAAGACTGTGTACTTAAATTGGATCCAATATGAGCATGTAGTGCGGGATGTGACATAATAAACAGGCCTGTATCATATCTCTGGCTAAATCACAATCACCCTAGGTGCAATTTTATGAGCTCAACGTTATTCAATCATAAATCACATCATTGACAATTCACATAACCAAACATAACTTACCTGAGCTTACCTGAGCCTCCACAGAACCATATATATATATATATATATAACACCACATATCAACTCACATATGAATTACAAAACTATATGCATGGCATGGCATTTAAATCACATTTCTTTTAAATATGTTTTCTGGGAAAAACGTCAAGTGTATATATATATACTGAAAATAACTGCCTACTCACAGATATGCAGCTGGGTCGTAACCCCCATGCCTAGCCTGGCTACGCTCGTCCTCCGGCTAGGTCTCGCCTATAGGAGAAATATTGAAATAACGTCACTTAAATGCACATATACCACAGTGACCTACACAACCTCAGGATCATCCCCATAATTTTAGAATATTTTTTCGACCATCCACGCACCGCCACGTGCGGTCCAGGCACGGCCAGACGTGCCGCCCACGCGCGGGCGCATGCCAGGCACGCTGACGGTGTTAACTGACGCCGTCAAGAATATTTTGTCAAATCCTAGCATATATTGTTAGATTCTTAACGGCGTTAGTCAATGCCGTTAACATATTCCGTCAAAACTGACGGAATATTCTCTGTCTTCTCCGGTGAGTCACCAGTTTCTAGAAAATTACTTAAAACGTCCTAACTTTTTCATTTTTGCACCATTTTCAACATAATTGGTACCATTTTAAAGATCTCAACAAGACAAACAAAACCATACTTGTCCCGACCTCCAACTCGTTGGAAATTCACCGGAAAAAGCCTCGATAATTCCGGCTAAATTTGAAACTCTTCGTTCTCGCGATTCCGACATCCAATTCCTTTGAACGAAGTACTCCGAGCTTCGTAAGGACCTCCTTAAGCTCCCTATGAACTTGAAATTCCCTGAAACCAACATATTTACGTCCATATGAATAGTACCTCAAATCGGGGCTAGGATTTTCACGGGTTTTCGAGGGTCTCCTTACCTGAAAATGGTACCTTTGAACTTGTAGGGTCCTCATGAACACAATGGTGTGCTTCACACCTTCGATCTGTCACGTTTCAATGGGATTTGAGTGTCGTCCGTACAAGAGAGAAGAGAGAAAGTAAGTCTAAGAGAGAGAGAGAGCACAGAGAGGTAGAGAGAGGAAGAGGTTGTGTGTGTGTGAGTGGTCCACGTGGTCACCAACCAACCACAAACCAAATTTCCAATTTAATTTTTGTTCCATAAGTTAGGGAAATAGAAGTTTGGAACAACACTTACATTCATAACACACCACAACGCTACCGAGGGTAAAATAGTAAATTCACGTCATCAATAATAAAATAATACATATCTTCGGGACGGGATGTGACATTCTTTCTTGCAAATTATAGTATATTAAAACATGCTTCAAAAATAAAAAATAAAACCCAAAATTTCTGAAGGTTTTCTAGTTATTTTATGTATTTTTTATATGACTAGAATACCCTTTTTAGATGTCGGCTACTATTGTCATTTGATGGGAGTCCTTTTGGAAACCAACGCAAACTACGGAATAAAATAAAGATAAGGTGAGTAGAAAGTCATCTCAACAATCCAAACTACCACCATCCTTTGATATGTCCAAATGACCATGATACCCATGTCAATCATTATGTTGCGTAGGCAAGGATCATTGGTTTGGTAGGAGCATTTTGGTCACTTTGAGTTATAGACCAATGCATTAATAACCCAACCATAGTAAGAGATCGATAGATACACACACAAAGTCGAGTGAAGAAGAGTTTCCGAAAAAAAAAAAAAAAAAGTCGAGTGAAGAAGAAAGTGAACAATATGGCATCGGTTTACTATCACATGGTGTCTTGTGCAAAAAATATAAAGAAATGTATCAATATTTTTTACATATTTACATATTATTGATACAAAACGCTACTATAACGGTAAACTCATATTATACAAGTTGTTTTCTCAAAACAAAGAGGAAGATATCGGTTTTATAAATGAGGTGTGCTATCCACACATCCCTTTTTACTTCTCCCACACCTCTTGTTAATTTATATCATTTGATTTTTTTCAATTCATTTGATCCGACGGCCGAAAATTATAAAGGTGTGAGAAAAGTAAAAAGGGGTATGTAGATATCGCATCCCTTATAAATACAGAAATCGTGCACGCAAAGGATGGGTGGCACGTGCGAGAAGTTGGGTAATTTTGGGTCTGACAATCACACTTAACCGCTTCATGGGATTGGCAATGTCAAGATGGCAAATTCCATTACTGTTTTGGCGTGACCTTTGATCTTCACAGGTGTTATCTGTGCTTTATCCGTTTTGGTGTAAAGACTAAAGAGTAGTATTATCATGTCTCATGTACTACATATCTATTCATACATATGTGTGTGTATTTCGTGTTGTCAAATTATGAATTTGAATTATATGTTGCGTTGCGTTATATTTGAAAGCGAAATTTTGAGTAAAAATGTTACGGAAACCCTGAAATTGGGAACACCAATACTGATTTGTAAGGAGTGGAATTCCTTAGAAGGAGATCAGAAATAGAAAAGGGTGAATCGAAATCAACATTTTTTACAACCAAAACGGGCCTCAAATTGTTAACGATGAAAAGTCAAATTTATTTCCTGCAAGTGTATTTCAATAATCAATTTTGTTCTAATTCTGATTTTTGATTTTAATAAACACTTTGTTAGAATTTAGTCTTATTTATTACGCTTGTTAGTTAAAATGGTCTTTAAGATTGACATAACTCTTCACTTTGGTCCCTGATATTTGAAATTGATAGAAGTGGTCCCTGTGTTTGTCCACCGTCAATTATTTTGGTCATTTAGTGAAAAACCTTTGTAAATAAAGAGAAAATGACAAAAATACCCTCAATTTAATTAACAATGGGCCAAAATGATTTGACAAATATTGAGGATGTTTTTGTCATTTTCTCCTTATTTATCATATTTTTCATGGAAGGACCAAAACGGTTGATGGTGGACAAACTCAATGATCAATTTTATTAATTTTAAATCTCAAAGACCAAAGTGAGGAGTTATGCCATTCACATGGACCATTTTGGCTAAAATGCCTCTTTATTATTCTAATTTTTGATAAAATAGTAAACACTTTAATGAGAATCATATTTCCCCTTCATACTCACTCTAATTCTTTCATAGTCAGGTTCATATATGTAAATATACTCTTACATTATGTTTGGATGAAGGAAATAAACTTGGAATTTGGGTAAAGGTCGGAATTTATAAAATTGGCATGCACCAATTCCCTTGTTTGGATTCATAAACATAGAAATTTAGAGTTTCCGCGTACAAAAAAAAAGGAATTTGGGACCTCCAATTCCCAGGTTTAAATTTCATGTAAATATGTGTCATTTCTCAATTTCTATGATTGAGAGTTTAAAAATAACAAATTTCGTATTCAATTCCATTGTTTTTTAGGTTAACCAAACAAGAAAATTCACAAATTCTAGAAAATAAAATTCTGTCATTTCAATTTCTATCATTTTAAAATTCTTTAGTAATCTTAAATTTTTTTATCCAAACATAATGTTACTTATTATTTTGATTTCATAATTAACCAATGTCAAAAGGAAAAGTCCATTACTTTTTAAGATGTAGCATTATTATTATTCCGATTTCGGAAGCATTCCGCTGATCACAAACTCAGTAGTATAGGCACCACCGTCACGGTAAGCCATTGCGATTCCAACTCCCCCGATATCTTAAATGTCATCATTGATCATGGAAGGGATTTCAGGGGTTTGGGGATGAGTTCACGAGCTAAGGCAAACCTGTAAAATCTATTTTTCAATAACTGATGGATGATTACTAATGACATTTTGAGTAAGTTTCGTGTGTAATTTTAATCAATACGTGAATTTAAAAATACATAGTGAGTCTTTAAGCAAGGATGTGCCTTCCGTAAATTAGAGACAAAAATAAATAGCTACAATGATTCTCTTTACAACTTCCAGATTCAACAAACGACCCCATAGAATACTTCTTTAGGCATGTATTCATGACATAAAACTTAAACAGTTTGATAGAGAGATGTTCTAGTCATTTAGAACATGTTTGCATGTTGGTGCCAAAACCAATAAGTTATAAATTTCTTTCAATAGCAACTTAGCAAAGCATGCGGTTTTAATTTGGCATGTGAGGATGCTTTTCGTCTGATGTTGCCATCCAAAACGTGTGTTTATTTCGGCTAATTTTTCTTTTTACTGACCAAATGGTTAGTATAATCCCAAATCCAATATCTTTGTTTCCTTTATCCTGGGAGTTCTGTTCCCAATGAATTTCCATGCAAATGATTAATCAGTTCATGCTAAAAGTGATGACCAAACTTTAAATTAGACAGATACGCCAAAGCTAGTACGAAGCTAGCTAAATGGAGTAATGCTAGGGAGATTGCCTATTTAAATTAAATTTTGTAAATCATATGAAGTAGTTGTTAATGATTAGATTATTACTTAAATATTGATTAATGTGTTTATTTTCTATTAGTAACACATCACATAATTTGTAAATTTAGTCTAAAAATTAGACTATGAGCATTACTCGGCTAAATTTTATTTTTAAAACACTGCACTTATCACAATATTTTATCGTTTTCGATAAATAAGATAAAGGTGATTAGTATTCTTTCTCACGCAAAACGCACAGACTCTGCTTTAATATAAGAAATGGGAGTAAGAAGTACATCTCCACTCAATTTGACTTCATTAATTTTGGCCAAAAATAAAACAAAGAGAAGAAGAAGAACTTAGATTTTGAATATCAAAGCTGTTGTCTTTTAGGTGCAGCACAACAATCTGAAGAGCTACTTTCTGAATGCTTATTTGAGAGTGTTTTTATTGAAGTGATTTTATTCATTAGTATTTTTGGTAATTTAAAAGTTTAATTAAAAATCCTTTAAGTTATTTTGGCCCTCTCATAAGTCATAACAACTCTCAAACAATGTTTATCAATTAACTCAGGGCACACAGAAGTTTTATAGTGAATGGATTACTCCAAAAATTTTGATTTCAAAGTTGGGACATTTTAAGCTAATTGATCAATTACTTAAATTGTTGATATATATATATATATATAATTTTTTTTTTGAAAAACGTAGCTTTAGTATGTTAAATTATTAAAAGTTAGGAAGAGAGATCAATGGAGATCAAACACGCATCAGGTACATAGGCATTACATTGTCAATATAATTGGCTAAAACCATTTCTCTCTAGTTTTAAGACATTCTTAATTGTATTAATTAAGTTTCATCTAATAAAACTTGTTTCTTATTCCTTGAAATGCAAGTAGCTAGCTTGTATTCTAATTCAAATTACAATGGAAAACGTCGGAACTGTTCTCTGAATTTCTTACTACAAAATTTAGACGACTTAAAATATACTTAACACTCATTAAGTGGAAGATTAAAAGGTTTCTTTTCCAACTGCGAACCGGATTGATAATTGACACCCCAACTAGCTGGCTTCTCCTCCCACCTGTCGTCTTTTGGGGTGATGTCACGTGAATCCACCTTCCCTCTCCTATTCCCTCACACGCTTGATTTACTGTGTGCATGGTTGATACCCTAGCCCTACTTCCTCATCAATAAAAATAAGGACCCCAATCATTCATCAAGTCACGTGCCAAAGTCGGCTATGCACGCGTACATGTATTTTAATATATATTTACTACCATATCATACTTAAATCCTACATGTTTAATGTTTTAGTTGCATGCAACTTGCCGGTTGCCATACCTAAATGCACCACTTTTGTCCTCTCAATTTGCTTTGTTCTCTTAAGTTCACGTTCATGTGGTAAAGTGTAAGAGGAAGACGGGAGAGAATAGAGGCCACCCCTTTGCATAGGTGGTTGTGGACGATTAAGGGTTGGTTATGGTTATGGTTCTGGCTTTAGTTTTGGCTTTGCTTTTGTTTTACAAGAAAAACAATATCAACCGCAAACCCTCTTGGCCATCCAACAACCACATTGAATCGAAAAAGAGTGTTGACAATAATTGAAAATAAAAAGGAAGAATTCTAATTAGTTCGGATAGCAAGAATCTTGTGATCAATTACGTAAGATAAGCAAGAGCATCTCATACTTACGGATATTCCTAAACTTGCATATGTAGAGAGTTGAGTAATTAACCACAATCTAAGAGATATGTTTGTTTAATCTTATGACAGGGGCTTCGATTATATATGCCTACATTTGTTTAATCTTATGACATGGCTTCGATTATATTTGAACCTACAATAATATCAATTATTCGACTGTAAAACATTTCAATATCAATTATAAACTTTCTTCGGCAACAACATTGAATTCGAAATTATTGGAAATTTGATAAAATTGGGCTGATTCTAACCATTTATACTTGTGAGACTTACAAAATAGGAATTTCCAAGATCAATTTGATGGAAGTTGAGGTTTTACAATAAAACCGACCTCTCACTAGGGGTTAGTTTCCGAGTCAAATACATGGACAACACAAATTAGGTGACGTGGAGAACATGTGGCTATTGAGATTCACACGTGGATCAACATGTGCTTTGATACCATGAAAGAAGTTAGGGTTCCACCATACAACCAATTGATAATAAGGAGAGTGTCCCAACACCTTATAAACTCTTGCAAAATTTAATCCTTTACCGATGTAGGACTCTTTGTCCCTTCACATTCTCACACAATTTAAACGTGCATACGTGCTTAATCCTTGCAAGCTAGATAGCGCATCTTTTAATATAAAAAATACTACTATACCATCAATATAAGCGACTGCTTAGTAACTAATAATATCTTGTACAAGAGAAATATAAATTTTTGGTTGGCTTTAACTAAGCTTAGTTTCGATTTCATTTCAAGCAACAACCTAAAAACCCATTTTCCACAATAAGCACACACTCTAACATGATAACATCAAGCACCTAATATTGTTTTCATGATGGAGAAAAGCTAGCATCGTTTGACAGAGCTCCTCCAACTACACTGTACCAGCTTATCCAATAAACCTTTGAGCTACTTAATTGTAAGGGACCAAAATTTATGTGATGTGTGTGTATCCTCACTTGAAGCACATTCTCCCTAAAACATATATACCCCACTTGCTAGCTAGCTCATTCATGAACTATGTATATATTTATGCTGTTATTAATATAATGAAAAAGAGTAATCGATTCATCACGTACGCAGGTTCATCATGCGTGCACACTGCACATCAATATGTATATATAATGTAACAAAAAATGTGGAAGTTCAGAATGTGTATGTTGCTCACATCTTTTAATTATTTTAGGGCAAGATTTAATTTGTCTATCACACTAACTAGCTTGTCAGCCATGATGCATGCATGTGTTATTATTTGCAATATCTTGATATATACGTAACGCAAGGTGAGCAGTGTGATTCAGATTGATTGTTTCTGGCTCTAAAATGAAACTTTTCTCTTGGTATTATATGTGACGATGTGGAAAAACTCTCTACATTCATATATTATATGTTGTGATAAATTAATTAAGAAAGTTTGAACAGTGTCTAATTAAGAAAGTTTGATAAGTTTGATTGGTGTATGTGGTCCAATATCCTAGTAGATAGAGTGTTGGATTTCTATCCATGCGTCTTAAGTTCAAAACTCTCCCCTCCTCTAAATTATTGTAATAATTTCTAACTATCCCCCTTCCCTTAATAATAATAATAATAAAAGAAGGGATCTTTCATCACATTAAGAAAATATGACTATAGTAATTATACTTAATCTATGATCATTAGGGAACACCAATTTTCTATTGACTAATGCTAGTTAGGTCACATATTTATATCATATTAGTGTATTATATGGTGTGGCAATTTATGCATGTATATAACCAACATCTAATAAGATAAACTCATTAATTGACGTGACATGTACACATTACTTGACACGTCAAATAGTTAGTTATATTTCAATTCTAAACATGTAGAAGTCCAAACAAGTCACAAGTCATACCTTAATTAAGATAAAAATCACCCTTTCTACTGAAACTATTGAACAAAAATTGTGCATGTTTGTTTTTGATAGTTAGATCTGCGATTCTATGTCAATACCAAATGCTTAATATCTTCCTGAAGATTTTATTTATTTATTTATTCGTTCCTTTGGATCAGTACAGCTACAGCTAGTTAGGTACAACTCGATCTGTACGTTGTTCAAATATTTTAGCAGTTACTACACATGAGCATCCCAACACACCAATCGTAATGCTGACAGTGTATGCTGATATGTGTACATGCTTTATTTTCTAATTCCTAACTTATCTATCATAGATTGCAACCATCTATGCATTACACCGCTACTACAAAGTATCACTATTTTTTTTTTATGGAAAAAGATATCATCACCACCTTTTTTTTTTAAATTATATATATATATATATATATATATATATATATCATTTAAAATTGCAAATTTAGATAGTGACATTGCGTTACAGTACTAGTACTAGTGGATATGTTTCAGATTTGATGTAGCAGAGAAATATTACTACAACTAATTTAAAGGCTAATCTCAAGTACAATAAAGGCTACCTTACTTATGGGATGAAAATATATATATATATATACATATATACACACACATTATGGGATGAAATTATGTACTTGACATTTTGGTGTTAATCTTGTACTTAAACTGCAGCGTTTTAGGACTTTCATATAATTACCTTCTCAAAGCAATTCTAGGTTCAAATTCTAAACCCAAAACCACATCCTTACGTACACAAGCACAAAGTCAATACCAAATTTAAAAATCAGCAGAGAATCTCAGTACTTGACATTAGGCCTTATATCACTATATAGTACTTAACTTGTGAGCGTTCAAGTTTATGAACTACACATAGAATTCTAGTCGCTAAAAACATTACAGTTGTGGTAGCAAGAATCTGCTGTCTTGATGAATTTTTACCTACAAAACAATCAACACATTTGATAAAAAAAAAACCAAAGCCTCACGCACTAGGGGTGGCCAATGGATCTCCGATGCCTAAGTTAGTTCCTCTAAAAAGAATGAGTTTTTAGTGCTTGTATGCATAGCAAAAAGCTTACCAAAATATGGTAGATATGAGGTATTTATAGGGAGGTGGCAGACCTAGATGTAGAGCTTTGTCATGCACATGACGACTTCCTCATTCATCCCACATATGACATAACCTTGGACAATGGGAAGTCGCCAAGTGTAGGGAAAAACCTACACGTAGGCCAGCCACCTCCCTATACATACCTCAACTCCACCATAATTTGGTAAACTTTTTGCTATGCATACAAGCACTAAACACTCACTCTTTTCAAAGAAACTAACTTAGGCATCAGAGATCCACAAGCAACCCCCCACCCCCTCATGGGCACGTGAGGTTTTGGTCTTTAATCAAGGGTGTTGATTGTTTTGTAGGTACAAATTTGTCAAGACTAAAAACGACTGATTCTTACTACCACAAATTGGTGCTTTCATTGAGAGAAGGTCCACGCATCGCCTCCATGATTTTTAAGATTATTTTTGGCTCCATAAATACCCCCACACCTGCTAGCTTGCAAGTAGAAAAGGCATTAGGTGGAGAAATCCCAAGCTGCTTAGGTGAGTTGAGAGTTGTTTCCCAATTTGATGTAGACCTCTCACTTCTCTCTCGGACAACATAGAGGCCTAGCAGCAGCCATGCCTCTCTCCCTCGCCCTCTTTCAATTAGGCTCATAGATATGAGATAATATCTTGGGATTCATCCTACAGATACAGATGACAAAACCTTGGCCAATGGGAAGTCACCATGTGTAGGGCAAAACCCTACACCTAGGGCTACCTCCCTATAAATACCTCATCACCACCATATATATTTTGGTAAGCTTTTTGCTATGCATACAATCCCTAAACACTCACTCTTTTCAAAGAAACTAACTTAGGCATCGGAGATCTACGGGCCAAACCCCCCTCACCTTGTGAGCGTGTGAGGCTTTGGTCTTTGATCCAAGGTGTTGATTGTTTTGTAGGTACAAACTTGTCAAGACTGAAGACAGCATATTCTTGCTATCAAACATTAGTGCTTTCACTGAGAGAAGGTCCCACTCGTTGCCTCCATGATTTTTGAAATTATTTTTGACTCCACAACCGTAATTTTGATCCAAGAGGGTTTGAACCCTTTTTTTTATTTTTTATTTGTGTGTGTCAAAGAGGGAGCTAAGTTATGAACTAGTCTTCTATCAGTAAAAAAAGTTGAGGTTCTAACTTATCAGTCAACAACTAAGTTGTCGTCATAACAAGCCATTGATTATAATACAATTTTTGAAAATAACATTAGCCCTTTACTCCACAACCTAAACTTTGTGAAGGTCTAGATCTAAGTTTTATTTTAAAATACCAATGCAACATTTGCGTCATATCAAATTTAATACAGCCTAATGTTGGGGAAGTTTTTTAAGTTATGTTACTAATTCATGTATTATAATATAGATAAATAACGATTTAAATGGTACTGTGCAATATTAATATTAATAAACAAACTTGAACTGGAACATGATGAATTTCTACTAATCTTAGGCGATACTTATTTCAGAAATGTAATAAAAAAATGTATTTGTTGCTTGTTTAAACAAAAGTTAATGGTTATCTTTGCTTATGTATAATAATTACTACAAGTTTTTCTGCATGTAGATTGAGTTTTCGTACACCAAAGTCTATTTGTCTGTAACAAATGTGGGTTATGTCACTTGGACATAATACTCTTCTCATTATTTTGTATTTAAACTCATATTTGTTTTATCGTAAACTACTTCCGAAATTAATAAAAGATATATTTGTCTACATGCAGTATATATATCATTACAATTTAACTTTTAGTTTTGAGATTATTGTGTGCGCGCAGTGGCCCAATGACTTCCAAAGCATTGCACATAGTTAATAAAGGTTCAGGAGAGACCTTTGTAGCCATAGGAGCACATTTCTCAGAACCATCTCCATCATAATACGGACAGCGTATGCTAATATGTCCTCCTTGAATAGCTCAGTGCAAAACTTATTAATCGAAGATAGCAACTACACCGCGCCAAAACTGTGCTCCCACTCACTGGTCATTTGCAGCAACTAAACAATGTCACTAATTTATGAAAGAATATTTATCAATTATCATGTGCCACTTTTTATATTTTATTATTGCAAATTGGATGGTGACCTTATGGTATCCAGTGGACGATATAATAATTCATGGTATTTTTTTATTGGTACATGTAAAGATATATATACTTTTTTTTTAAATATTAGTATTCGGTCCCTAGTTAATATTGTTCATTGACTGAGACATTATTAGTTTTCAAATTTTGATTGAAGTCTCTAGCATTAATGTGATAATGAATTACATGTTTATTACATAATTTTTTAAAATAAAAATTAGTAATTGATTTAGGGTTTTAATACTCACAGCTCTATTAAACTCCAAATTAATTTTCAATTCAAACATTTCCAAAAATAAAAAAAATTAGAATAAGTTTGTACCCATTAGTTTTATACAAAAAGATTCTCAAATTTTTAATCTTAAATATACCCATTCATATAATTTTTTATTTTTTTTAATCTTAAATGTATCCATTCTTAAATATATACCAATTTGTTATATGTAAAATGTACCATTTTTTAATATAAAATGAACTCAAATTTTCAATATAATATCCATTCAAATTTTTTTAGGGAACTTTAATGAAAAGCTTCCGGTACTGTTTACTTTAATGAAAAACCGCATTTTTACACTAAAAAGTCAATCATGGTACTATTCACTTTACCCTTTATTTTGTCATTATTGTTAAAACTTAAAGTTTTCAAGCCTTTTCATTAGTTTTCCTATTTTTTTAATCCATTTTTAAACTTATATGGGTACATTCGTTTTCGTAGATTTTGAGAATATATCCATGTCAAGTTTAATCGAAGAAATTTACTAATGTTATTAAGCCTAATATCTTTTTTTTTTCCTGTGGTTTTGAAGAATGTACCCATGTTTTGTTTTGGTACAATAATTTTTTTTTTGTTATATTTGAGGAATGTACCTATATATATATGTATGTATATATATATACACACAATAGAATAGAGAGTTTACTTTATATTTTATTATTTTTAATCCACAAATTATGGATTTTTATTTAAAATCTCATTAATATAAACAAATACAAAATTCAAATTTTAATTTTTAATTTAAAAACTATAGTAACTTACATTATTACATTAATATCAAAGACTTTGATAAAAAAAGTAAAAACAAACAAGGTTTCAATCAAAGAACACTGATAGTTAGAGACCGCATCCAAAATGTCCCTTTTTTTTTGCTCCAAGCGTCCCTTTTTTTTTTTCCAAGCTAACAAGGCTCTCCGCTTTGTGAGTGTTGGAGGGAAGGGGAGAACGTCTATCATACGCAGCCTTACCCTTGTGTTACAAAGAGACTATCTCTACAATTTGAACATGTGATCTTTTGATCACAAATGAGCATACATGTATTAAGACTTCTATCAGAGAGAAACTAAGAAAGAACTCAGAAAAAGAAATGGAACCAGATACTGGAATACTCATTGATTAATTAAGCATGCTTATTACAATATTCAGCTTTGATATATTGACTGGGTAGTTGGATCTAATACATTTGAAGAACTCTCTTTGAACTCTTTTTAAATAAAGTGAAATTCAGTTGGTGTCTAAGTGTTTGTTACTAGGGTGATTGATAGGTTTGAGTCTTAGCTAGGGTGACAACCATGCATTGGTGTCTACTAATTGACGGTATGGTAACAATTTTTATGATCAACTTTCAATTTGTTTGATTAAAATGGATGATTGAACGGTCTCTAAATCAAATGTTTTTATTTTAAATGATCCTTACACGATGATAAAGAAATAAACGATTTAAATTTTGGCGTTTGTAAAATAAAATAATATCACGTCAGTAATTGAAGAAGGAATTAATGAACTCTTTACATTAATGAGTCAAGTGGTATCCAAAATATGGAAAGTTAATTAGTTAGCCGCTTAATTTATTATTATGGAAGGGTTATTTTTGGTATTTTGTGACTTAGGGTTTTCTTTTTGTTTTTTTGTTTTTTTGAATAAAAGACGATATCATTAACAAAGGAAAATTACAAAATATCATGGATAAGGAGATCCTGAATAACACTAGGAGGCTCCTCAACCCAAACTATGCTTGTCTCAACAAACAATGCAACCTTTGCCAAACAATGAGCAATACTATTATTATTCCTAGAAACGGAAATAAACTTAGAAGCAGTAAAAGCCTCTGCCATATGTAGGACATCCCCCGCTAACAAATCCATAGCCGATGCACGGTCAACACAAATGTGAATGATGGAAATTGCTTGGGAGGAGTCACTTCGAACTAGAACCTTCTAAAAGCCAAGCTGATGGGCGAGCTCCACACCACGCTTAATGGCTAACATTTCTGCTTGGAGAGCAAATGTCACCGTAGGGAGGAAAGATGTTGCTGCAACCAGAAAATGTCCCTGCCCGTCTAGGAGAACCACCCCCGACTTAGGGTTTTCTTATAAGTTAAGGATTTGGATTCCTTGCCTATTAGGATTAGGGTTAGTTCTCTGTAAATAAGATGTTCAGTAATTCCGTTAAAACAATTACAATGTAATCTTACAGGCCATAAAGATGTCTTGACGAATTTATTGTGTTCTCTTGTTCTTTTGAGATTTTTAGTTAATGAGTAATAGTCATACACTGCCAGAAAATAGGGCTTGCCCTACAAAATTTTGCCCGACGAATCAAATTTGGTCGAGCAAAGAGACTTTAATTGACAAAAAAATTTAGTTGGTAGGGCAAAGATGGTCAACATTTAGGATTTGCTCAAAACCTTTACGCGACAAAAGGTGATTGTAGGGCAAGTCACAATTTGTTGGGCAAAATTTTGGTGCGAAGAGAGAAAAAATGGCTCGCAATATTTGACGGTTTGCCGACGAATCGTGTGTTCGTCAGCTAGGTTGACTTTGCCCGACAACACTGTTCGTGAGATAAGTTATACTATGGGTGGGCAAAGGCCCACAATGATGTGTAAAAATATCCCCGGACACAACCATAACTCGACATTTTCTTTATACTTGCTAACATAGTGGTTCGTCTGGCAAATCCCTATTCATCAATTACAAGTTTGTGTCTACTTCCTCTTTCTCCTCAATACCTTCCTCCCATCTTTCTCCCCTTCTTCTTTGACTTCAATTCCCTTTTTTCCCACTACCCAAACCCTACCCTTTCACCACTTTGCACAAAGTCCCCAAGTACCTCATGATAAAGAGCAGCAGGAAAGGCATGGCTATAGTGCCCGAGTCCTTAAGTACCTCTTGAAGATGACAGTGCCTAGGCCTACACGGCTAGTTAGGGGAAGGGGTCTAGGGAGTATTATTACCAATAAAAATTAGAGTAGTAAGTATGAGAAGAGCAATGAGTGGAAGTTAATTATGGTGGTTCCCAGCAACTATAAGATTTATAATGGTAATATTAGGACTAGTAGCTCGAAGGGATATAAGGATCGCCGTCTAAAGTACTTGAGTAAATTCTCTGTGTCGGTGAAGGTGGTGATGAATATTTACTCATATGTCTTGCATGTGAAAGAACATGGAGATGATACCTCTGTCATAATCAGAAATATCCCCAACAAATGCATGAGGCAATGCAAAATCAGATTTGGCTGGCATCAAACCATTAGCTTATAGCATTTAAATTTCTCTTCTTTTCTCAATTCTTTACTTCTTTTTGTAATGAGTTCTAAAGCTCTAAACTCTATGGCTGAGCTTTTTTTCATGAAAGACTACATTGCACTTAATGGAAGTATAGAATAAACTCTTTAAGTATTTTGGAATCCCCAACAAATGCATGAGGTAGTGCAAAATGGGATTTGTCTTGTATCACAACATTGGCTGATAGCATTTAATGCATGAACGATGACGAGTATAAGAAAAGCCCAATTTTTATCATTTCAGGGATCCCATATCTAGATATGTGAAAACAAAACCCTAATCTCATCTTCAATCCCTACCATTGGATTCATCTCCACATCTACTTTATAAACACTTCTTCCTCCATTTTTCAGCTCACTCAAATTCACTATTCTTAAAAAATCTCAATCCATAATCCAACCGTCAAGTGTGTTTGTATATACTTCGAGATCTCCTACGCCAAAAATTACACAAAAAGATGTTTGCAAGTTAAGTAACGGGACAAATCGTTCGACAGTTAAGAACGAAAAATCACGATTTAAAGTCGCTTTAGTTTCGATTTTGTTGATTTTTACAAGGCCCCAAATTGTGAGTAAAATCACACACTAAATTTACTTGATCATCAAATTCGATGATTTTTTTAACCGTTTGAACTTAATGTTCAAAAGTAGAGAATTTTTTTTATTTTTTATTTTTAAAAGTTTGCCCGATAGAATACTTGTATTTGTCGGGCCAACTTTCTACATCCTTTCGGTAAAAATTAAGTATCCATCGGGGAAGGTCTAAAAAAGCCCTTTAAAAATGTTCTTCAAAATTGAAATTTGCCCCCAAAATAGTAGTAACCTGACGACATATTCCAAAAGTTCGTGAGGTAAACTCTATTTCTCACCATTTTTTTCATCAAGACTAAATATTTCTAGTGATGTTGCCGGACGGATTTCTTGCGTTTGCTCGATAAAAATTTAGGGTTTTGAAAATGTGTTAAAATTTAAAAAAAGGATTTGCCCGACGAACCTTGTATCGGGCAAAGGTTTTAAATGTTGTAACCCTGAGAACCTTCTTATTTCTTCCTCTTCGCGTCGTTCAACTCTTAATTTCTCTCTGCAATCTCTCTCTCTCTCTTAAATTCTCGTCTCTCTCTGTCTCCCATCGCTCAACTGTAGTTTGTATGTCTCTCTCTCTCTTTTTTTATTTATTTTTAATTTGAAATTATTAGGATTTGATTATGTTATGATTAGTGGATTGATTATGTTAGGCTTTGATTTGAAATTGTAGTTCATTAGCGTGTGATTTGATTTGGAAATATGTTGTGATTTGTGGGTGGGTTGGGTATGAGGACATGTACGGTGGTGGGGGTATGGTAATGGTGTGGGTTTCGTGGGAGTACAAGGACGGTGGGGGATTGAGGAATGCATGGTGGTGGTTTTAGGTGGTTACGGTGGTGGGGGCGGGGGATGGCAGGACGGGGTAGTGGGATAATGGGATTGCCTATGCGGCGCCCCGGGGGGGGGGAGGCGGGGTTTGTGGTATTAAATTTGAATGGAGCATTAAATTTTAGGAAATATGTGAAATTTTTTAAACACATTAGAAATTTTGTGAAATTTTATAAATTATTTAAAATGTTAGGCAATTTTAGAAATTGTATGAAATTTTAGAAATATGTGAATTTTATTAAACACAGTAGAAATTATTTGAAATATTAGGAAATTTTAGAAATTATGTGGTTTTTTCCGCATATGTCTTTGTGCTTGATCACTAGTGTCCGCCGTTCTACCTCTGCCTTTGCTCAAAGTGGACGGTCAACCCTCAGTGCCACTCCGGCGACAATTGGGACCCAGGTGGCCACCACTGAGTTGACCGCCAGTGCAAGTACGTCTACGTCATTTACCCATGTCGTTCGATGTGTCGGGCAGCTTCACAGCTGCAGTCGCCACCAGCATGTGGTAGAACATGCCCCCACCTAATCCCACCTTTCTCAGGGTAGCGTAGAGACCACTTTGGCGGCCGTGGAGGAGGTGTGGGATGTAGACCTTTCCACCGGCCGTGGAGGAGGTGGGGGATGTAGACCTTTCCACCGGCCGAAGACTAATAAAACTCGGGGAATTTGTAGGGGTTGGCGAGCAACTGGATCACGTGGGTCACATAGAAGCTAATCCAAGTTGTATACCCCATCATGCACTGCTGAGCGAGTGCCAAAGTCAATAGTTTGTTGACTCACGACATTGGTGCCATCATCCGCACCAAATGTCCCATGGTCACCGATTCCTGGAAAACGCACAGCCCCTCAATCCATGTTGAGATGAACCGACCACTTTCATTAAGTATACAATAACTTTCTTAGTTTATTAAAAAAATTCCCTTACTTATTTTATGTTGTTTTAAATTGAACCTGTTTTTTTTTATTTTTTTTTAGCAAATTTCAAGCCAACTTCAAGTAGGACGAGCGGGAAAGGGCTTGTGTTGATTACATAGACCGTTGTAGAGCAGCTGATATAAGGAATGGAAGTACTCGAGTTCGCAGAGAAGATGGACGAATTGCAGTGGCTGTGCACTCATTTTCAACGTAAAAAAATTTAGGTAATTAAATTTTAGTTCAATTGTCATATTTTTAGTTAAGTTAAATTAATATTTTTTAATGGACAGGGAAATAAAGGTAACCGATAGAAAAACCATACCTTCACCACTCGGGTTCTTGATCCCTATCTTACCAGGTCGAGGATCGGCGGGCGGAGGTGGAGGTTTCAAGTGAAACGCATGTAAGGTCACGGACAAAATTTACGTAAGTATTAATTTATGTGTTTTAATTGTAAATATCATTACAATAATAAGGTTTAAAATATAATAGATAATAATTGGTTTTTTTTTTTTGTAGGCTTCTATAATTCAAAAGAATGACGAGTACCTTGCCAACCTCTCCTAGCAGCAACAAACGTACCTATGGAGGAGTTGACACCTGATCCAAATGTGTCTCTCCCGTTGCTGATGCAAGGGGCTGGGCGACAGAAAGGCAAGGAAGTTTGCGGCCTAGGAACAGATTGGGTTTGTGAACTCGGGGAGTTTCTTCTTCAGCGAGCTCTAATCCATTGACTGAGACTAATTCCAAACTTCAGCGGATGGAGATGGAGCTAGCATGCCAAATGGAAGAAGAGGAGCACCTAAAAGAAGAAGCGGCGCGCTTGGCACAAGTTGCTGCAAAAGGCAAAGAATTAGTGCGCATGTACTTCACTGCTGTAGCCGAGTCCTTGTCAGATTCTAGCATCAAGATTCTCGAGCCCTTGGTCGAGCTTTTGCAGCCATTTCCCCAGGCACCCCAGTAATTTACGTTTTTTTTTTGTTTAGTTTTTGTAATATAATTGTACGAACAATTTTATTTTGATTGTAAATATTGTTTCTAATATTTATAATAAATATGTATTTTTAATTAGAATTAAATAAATTATTTAATATAAATATTTTTTAAAATTAAATAGTGTTAGTCCGTCGGACCTTTTGTTGCTAAAAAATTTAATATATTTTAAATTTGGTTTCTTAGAGTTGGCTCGGCGACTAGGCCATCAGGTCAAGTTCATTACATTATTTAATTATGTGCTAGCCGACGAGAAATCATTTGTCGGGTCAATTTGATCAACACATGTCCGTCCAACGAAGATGTCTGTTGGGTTAATTGAAATTTGCCCGACAGATTTGAGCTTTCGTTGTTTAAGGTTTCGGGTGACGGGTTTTACTTGATGAACCTTCGTCGGCTAAACTCTGCGGCGATGGATACAACTTTTGGACGACGAAGTAATTTTGTTTGGCCAAGTGTTTTTTTTTTTTTTTTTTTTTTTTTTGTAGTGTAGTGATACTTTTTACAATTCATTTGTTGATTTGTTTTGCGTACTCTGATTTTCAATCTAAATTAATATTATTGTGACTTGTGAGCGATAGACTCTACACATAAGAGAGGGCGGTCCTAACCTTAGCCCTGATAATGGGGAGCATGCTGCTCCACTGTTTATGTCACATCCTACTCAACATGCCATTTTTTTTCTTTTATATACAAAACACAATATCAAAGATAAGATTTATGCACCCTTTCTGTGTTTATACAAAAATTTAAAAAGAAAGAGAGGGAGGGGAAAGTAAAAATAACAGAGGGGGATTACATGCAGGAAGAAAAGGATGGTAAAGAATGTAGTGTTTGAGGTGATTGATGTACGAGGAAGCGTCAACGCCAATTTGTAACTGTCTCTTTTGCCCAGTAGACTGTTCTACAGATGGGAAAAGGAAATATACTGATGAAAATTGCAAAGCAAAAGGGTTAGGGACAAAACAGGACTCAACCTCAACCCTTTTTCTCTTTTTTATCTTTTTATTTTTTTATTTTTAATTTTTTTTTATTTTGTTCGGCTACAATAGTATGTGTCACACGGTATGACAAGTTTTGTACAAGATTTTAACAGTTATAAAGATTCATTAGATTCTTATATGTAAAATTCAACAGTTAATTTTTTATCACTCAGTAGTACATACACTGGAAGAATTATTTCCCTTTTTTTTGTTTATTTCAATATAGACAGATAGACACTAATAATAATATGGTAATGTTATTCACACACTTAATTTTACTTTTTAAATATATTTCTCAATTTTTAATCGTTAGATCGAATGAATTGAAAAAGATTAACGATAAAAAATTAACAAAAATATGTAAAAGGTAAAAATAGGTGCGTGAATAACATTATCCTAATAATACCCATTGAGTAGCATATGACGATTGACCATTCATATATTCACTATTCATTATTGATGGTCCTTCGATTCTCTTTGTTCTTTTGATGGCAATCATATTATTCCTTTCTTTTTTGGATGCTTCCCCACCCCCCTTTTTTTTCTCTCTTTTGAACGCACTTGCAAAGAGCAGGTATAGGGCTGACCACTACAAGCTCTAGCGGTTTTGAGATTTATCTTTTGTACTCTTTGAACCTATCACTTTGCAGCGTTTTCGTATATGAGAATGTATTAGTGGACTCCTAATGGGGTAGCATTTGAACATATAAAATCTTCTGTTAGCATAGTTCGACATCGCATAGATACTCTTAAGACTTGTGGTGAACAAAGATATGAGTTCTTAATTTATAATTATTACGCATCAGATATAACTTCACACATCTAGATATACATTAATGGACAACTCCCTAAAAACTTTGTGCACCCGATGATATGGAATCAATCAAATTTGTACTTTAATTTAAGTTCAAATTAGATTAATAGTTATCATAAAAATTTATATGATGAAAAATGTGCCACATTATTTGGTGCAAAAATTTAGTGCATAAATTTGGTTTATGTGGCACCACCCTTTACGTTTTGTGGTGTAGAAATCTACCAAGCTTTTTTAGGCTAAAAGATCTACCATGGATCAGTATATAAGTTCAAAATATTAACATATCGAACTAACAAATTATGTGTAGCTCCCACCATTTCATTTCTTCCTCTTGTTGCTATTAGTATATATAGGAAGAAAATGGTACTTTTGATTGCGTGATCTCAACTACGACCAAGTTGCAGGTAGATAAAATAAAATTATATCTATGATAATAAATTATTGGTTCCGGTCCGACTCCAACAAACTATACGATTAATAACTTCTATAATGATAAATTATATGTCATTAGATATTATATTAAAATAACTAAATTAACAGCAATAAAAATATATTTTGTTTTGATTACTAGATTTTGAAAGATCGCGAACCAACCACTAGCTAGGACTTTACTGTAGTCATCTAGTTCAGATTCTAAAGTTGTCTATATAGGTACAATTGTTGAATCCCACATCGACTGTAGAAAAAAAGAAGTAATAGTCTAAATACCTTAATCTCACTCCAACTAGTACCGATGTCTTTTGTGATAAAATCTCATTTTAACTAATAAAGAGACCTAAGTAATAGTTTAAATACGAATTGTGCAGGTGGTAATTATCAAGTTTGGGACATTATCGGTACTGTTGGAAGTGGGGACAATATCAGTATTGTTGGAAGTGGGCCCTCGGTCCGTCTCCCTGATAATTCTACATGGTATCAGAGCCAGGGGATGGCCTTGTCTGTACTACCATGTGATGGGTGGGTTCCCTTGGCCCCGCATGATGATGGTGTGTCCCTTGGCCCTGTGTGTACGGTGAGTCCCATTGGCTTTACCTGGTTACCAATGTGTGGATCTCTTACATGTGACCCACTAATTGAGTCATCGTGAGGGGGCGTGTTGAATCCCACATCGGCTCTAGAAAAAGAGAAGTAATAGTTTAAATACATTAACCCCACTCTAACTAATATTGGGGAATTTTTTGATAAAACCTCACACATGACAGATTGTGCAGGTAATAATTACTAAGTTGGAGACAATATCAGTATTGTTCGAAGTGGGCCCTCGACCTCTTTCTCTGATAATTCTACAATAATAACATACTAAAAAATTAAGGGCAGAACTAGAAATTTTTGAACGGATGGACTAGCTGTAATTTAAGTTGGCTAGCTTGTTGGTAACATAAGTTCAACGAAAAATCAAAGCACAATTTTAGTAATTAGGAAGAAGTAAAAGAGGAAGAATTCAAAAATGATAATTAAGGAATTATTTTAATTATATATTTGAGTTAACAAATTACGCTCTAAGATGTCTTGTTCCCTGCAAATTTGAGTGAATAATGACCTTCTTAAGCTCAACTGGGGTGGGTGTGGGTGGGCTACTAAGCATAAAATAGGATGAATTACATTTAAAATACATGAAAACATGTATGACAATCTTTAGTTTTTTTTCTTCACGATAGCTACCAGATGAGCCGTAGTCTAAAAATTACCCTGCAATCTTCAGCGTCCAATGAAAAGGAAGGGGGATGGGATAGTGGTGGTGATGGTGGTGGTTGGGTTCTACCCTATCCATGCACACAGACGACCTCTATACTATCACCAACAACTTGTAAATCGAATGTAATATATTTTCCATTGCCTATAAGTAATTTTTGAAGAATCATTCCAAAAGTAATTTTTTGAAGAATCATTGTATGTCATTGGTTACATATCTTTTTCTTCTTTCATTTTATCAGACATATACTTAACTTGTACGAGTATGAATTCAGGCAACATATCTGACAAAAATCAACTTGATCAATAATCTTGATTTTACAATATCATAAAATTAGATTCTTGTTAGAATAATATTCTACAAAAGAATATTTTCAGGTTAAAACCGAACTACAACTGTTATAAACAGAGTCCATGCGTGAGGCATACAGCCGGGGCCCTTTTCAGGTTTTTCACCAGAGGCTGCATGCAGAAGTATGTGAAACTAGCTCCCAAGCGATGGTGATTTACTCGACTGGAAATGGACCCTACGTAGGAACAAATCGTGTCACAACTTTGTTCATATTCTGGTTCTTACACATGGCTGACATTGAGACCGAAAACACATAGCAAATTATTATAGTAATATTTGAGCCGCACAGTTGGATAAGGCTATATTTAATTTGAATTTCTCTTATAAATCGTATCATATATAAGTTTTCTGCAATATCAATATACCGCTCATTCATATTATAAAATAAATGTTAATAACACAGAAATTTTACTTGCTAGATGATCGATATCACTACTAATGTCACCACCACTATTACTGCATACAACCACCACTCTCGTTACAATGTCTATGCATGGTTGTTGGCCTATTGCCATAACCTTTTTCATATTTTTGTACACAAAATAAAAAACGTGAATAAACCCTTTTTTTTTTTTTTTTCAAACGGGATCATATCCAAAACTTATTTCCAACACCAAACCAAATGCAAGAGGAAATAATATCCAACCCAATCTTATCAATTATATCTGGAAGCCAACATTTAATCTAGGGTTCTAATGAATTTCAATATTGGCCAAATTAAGGAACATGTAGTACTATTACAGCAAATAATTTGAGGAATTCTAGAGCCTCCCTCGCTAAACCCTAATGCTGATCATTGGTGACTCTCTCATACCTTGTCAGAAAATGGGGTTTTTATTTATTTATTTATTTTATTATTTTTTTTATCATGATACCAAACAATTATTGTTTTCTGATTAATGTTATACTTATCACATTTTTCATGTCATATTTGTATCATCTCTCTAATAGAGATAACGCTCACTAACACTTCTCTCATCTCTATTAGAAAAATGATATAAATATGATAGCATTTTTGTTATTTTCTGCCACAATTACAAAATGAATGCAAGAAATCTCCATGCAACCTATGTCAAATATATATAGGACAAAATTTGTATAAAGGCCACAAAGACTTGAGCAAGTTGACGTACACCACTCAAAGATACCAATCGTATCCAAATGAAGATGACGTATCTCTCTCTAATCGACCAGTATATAGCGTACGTAGGAACTCCATGCTCCTCTTGTGCCACATTATCTAATATATATATATATATATATATATATATATGTTGACAAGTAAAATTAATTAATTAGTATTTGTATTTTTTTGTCTAATCTATTTGTAGTTGTACCCTGCTTGTTTGTTCATGCTCATCTAAAAACAAAATAAAAAACTTTAAATTTAAAAAAGGGCAACTCTTACCTAATGATGTTATGCCCCAACCAACATCTTCCTTAATTCCCTAAACCCTTGTACATTTTTGCTTTAAAATTAAGCCTCGTGACTCACTCACTCCACCAAACCCTAGTATTTTTAATGTCGCAGTTGTCCTCCCATTGGTCGAATAAGTTGAATCAATTAAGGTTAAAACGTATACTAAGATTAGATTAGTGTCTAAGGCTGTCTATTTCAAGGGTTTCATTCGTGTCAGACGCAAGTTTTGAAGATTTGTGGTTATTTTAGAGAAAGAAACAAGCAAATTAGTATTTAGAGAAACAAATGAGCAACATAAGAAATGTTAGTCCTCTATATTGGGAACTGTTGATCATCACCTTTCATAGTCCAAAAAGTTTTCCAAGCTATTAATTATTGGTATAAGATATTATAGTAAATAATATAGGTAGAATTAATTAATGGATATGATTGTGGACTAAGTAAAACAATTGAATTTAAACATATGTGTGTTAAAAAAAATTAAACTTAATTGAAATGTGAACAAATGGGGACACCTTGAACCTTTTTTTTTTCTACTTTCCTAGTCACCAGAGATAAGAAACCTAATAGTCCATGTTTAATTAAATATATGCTTCAATTTTCGGCAAAGGCAAGAGAATCCAATAGAATAAAACAAGGTGAGGAGGATGTAAACTTGATTTATATGTATTCATAACTTTAAATCCATAAAAATAACATATCAAGAATATTTTTAAAATGTTAGATTTCTGTCAATTTTAATAGGCTCTAGTGGAAAAAAGCCGAAAGCCATTTCTAGAGTGTTTGACGAACATATAATATTATGACGAAACTAATTAAAACCAAGATTAGAAAAAGCTTAATCAAACAATTAAGCTAAGAGGTAATAAATATGCAAAATATGGGTAATGTAGAATATAATCTTTAGAGTTTGGTGGTTGTTTTTTGTCTCTTGGGACAGAGAAAAAAACAGTGATGTCCTTCTCAAGTGGGTCATTTCACAAAGGGACCAACATTCTCATGGTATAGCATGAGCTGAGCCTCCACCCTTTTCGAGAATTTTACCCCCTTTTTCCATTTTCTTACTTTTCCTGTGTCAAAATTCATCCACATTTTTTTCTCAAAAGAATTCAAAAAAATAAAAAAAATAAATAAATAACTGAAGCATGCATGATATAATAAGGAGATAAAAAGGGAAAAGAAAAAGACAGAAAAAGCATTAAAAATTATGGGTGGCAGCAGCCTTGGGCTTGGAGGCCTTTTGGGCATGATGGGGTTGGCCCCATGCAGAAAACGACCTGAAATTATTGAAAGCAAAGAGAGAAGCAGAGAACAGTGGCAGTGAACACTTAGCAATTGTGGGTGATGATCTGAAACGAAATGCAGCTGCCCCTTGCATGATTTTCGAAGGTTTTTTGTATGTGTGTGTGTATAGCTGCAAGGTGGTCCTATTGGCACCAATGGTAGAAGAAGGGGTACACGTGGCGGGGCAGGCAGGGGATGGCCAAGGCCACGTGGGAGCAGTGGTCCAAGGAAATGGAGGTGTGCCTGAAATGTGACACGTGGTGGGAAAAGGGGGGAGACAGGCTGTAGGGTTTTGGCATGGACCGTGAGAGTGATGCTTTTATTTTTTTGAATTTTTTTCCCCTTTTTCTACTCTCATTTTGTTTTATTTTTTTATGTGTTAAAAGTTGGTAGAGACTGGAGAGAGTGAGTTTGCAGCCTTGCAGGGTCGGTCTTGTTTTGGTTCAAGACTAAAGAGAACTACAAAACCTCCTTTCAAGAGCTTCAGTTATTTGGATGGACATCAGGACAGACATGGACCAATTTTGGGGGGTTTTGGTTGATTTTTACTTCTAAATTAACTATTATTTGAACACATTTCTTTCTTAATCATGCATGCTCTCAGATTTTAAATAATCTTCAGCTATTTTGTGAAAAATTAATGTAATTTTACATGAAAATTTTGGTGATAGTTCTTTATGTTTATATTTTGGAGGATGGAAATTGATCATGTTTTGTTGGAAATTTTGAATGAACATACTTATAAAACTCATTTAAGTTCAATCAATTAGGTAATATCCAAATACATCAAACATGCACATCAATAAACAAAGCAGCAATAACCAAGAGAAACACACGTAATCGTTGTTCTAAATTTCTAGTCTTCTAGATGTCTGTCTATGTGCAGGTTATAGTGTGTCCAACTCTAAGATACAGTCTTCAAATTGTCACAGTTTGTATGATCCATAAATAATACTATAACAAATAGAGGTACCAAGTGTTTATCGATTACCCACTGAAAAAAAAATGAGTAAAAGAGGATAGTAAGTGATGTGGATGGGTACATGTTTCAGGAAAATTGACTGCAAAGATCAAAATCAAAGTTTAATTAGCAAAGGAATTTTCACTTAGGAACTGTTAATAGGACTCCAAACTCGCATCCTCCATTCATTATTCCCTTAATCTTTTACATAAAGAGAGTTGAACGCCTCATGCTTTTTACTATAGAGCTTTGTTAAATCTAACTGTTTACTCATGAAGAAAATGTGGGTGGAGAAATCCCATCTTAAGACATTGGAAATGGGCTTTAGGTTGACTACTTTTTCTCTCATATTTCTAATGGGGTTGTCTTGACTCATGAATCCATAGTTCCACACTTGCCTTCATGTTTAGGTTCGAGAAAGTATTAATGGGCTTACTTGGGCCTACACTATAATTTGAATCACAAAATAGCTCATTTATGCAATGAATCGCCGATTTCCATGGATTATCCACATAAGAGAAGGGTTTCTCATTTGAGATATCTTGCCACCTTGAGAAAAAGAATTATATATCATTAGACTAAGAGCTAATTTGTTTGATAATTAAAACTTAATCTCACATTGAAGCCCTAGCGCAAATTTTACCTAAGAAAATTTATATCTTGCAAACGGTACAAGGAAACAATACCACAAAAGCACAAAAGAAGGCGATACAAAGATGTCGCAATAAAGCAAGTGGTGGATTGCCCTGATTATTAGGTTTTCCCTTCCAACCTAATACGTCTCAGGTTAAAATCCTCCCCTCTTTGTAGTGTAATTTAAAGTAGGAATATCACTTGTATTAAAACAAAATGCCTTTAATAAATGTTATTACAATACAAATTATTTGAGGTGAACCTTGGTGATGGTCCATTCCCAAGGATTTTTCTTCCCCAACAACTCACTATTTAAGTCATTAACGCTATTGTTCTAAAAAAAAATGCCAAAGATGCCTTAATTATATACAAAACAAATTCTTTGAGGTGCATCTTCTAAATGTAGCCTAAATCATTAAAATAATAAAAATTAATAAACATTCCCAAGTTCTAGTTGTAAGCCAAAAATAAAAGAAAGGATAAATTCATGCCAGAACAATATATATACCTATGAATATTTTATTTAGGATGTTACAGATAAGTTTATAAACTTTATACTAAAAAAAATGTACCTAATAAATTGAACAAAATGAAAATTCAATCTTACACGGTATTAAATAATGCAGAAAAATAACATTACGTCCAATATTTACAATCTAACTTCAGATCGAAAACTATAAAACGCCTTCCGGAATCCGCAGCAAAGCAAGCAAAATTCAGTAGCCGACCAGTCTTAGAGATGCATGTAGGCACGTCCAATAGTAATAGTGATCTTATCCTTGTCTATGTTGCTCTTGAACCATTCTTGATTCTTTTCGCAAAGGACGGTGTCGGTTCTTTCTTGCAAAACGGGTAGCTTCCGAGGAAACTTTTTCTGAAAGCCAACCTTTCGTACTGCAAATTATTAGTAGAAGGAGAAGCTGAACAAGCCACGCTTAAACTTCTGATCAGCTTCGACTTGTCTGCTTCAGGCCACGGGTAGATCTTCTGAATTATTGGGGCGTCTATGGACCTACGAGTACTAATACTGTGACTCTTCAGACTTAATTGATTAGCTGCTACGTCCATCCTTGTTAGCAGAGAATAATTGAAGGCCCTGTGCAAGCAAAATTAGCTAGGAGATATTGATTGAGTGCCTTAATCCTTGATTGTTTGTGTATATATAATTATATATGATGTGACCATGCGCTTGCCTGTTTAAGTAAGGATTCCTAATATAATTATTAAGCCACGACAAGCGCTGCCTGCACAGATATATTTGGCATAACCAAACTTTCAAGATTTCCTAAGATATAAAAAGGAAAGCGACGTTTAACCTCTTTATCCCATCAAATTATTCATGAAAAATAAACAATTTACAACTAGCCAAAAATATAAAATTGATTCGTATAAGAAGCTTGATATTTAAAAGAATAAGACAATTTTATATTATACGTCCATAAACTCAAGCGATGGTGTTTTTTTTTTTTTCCTCTTAAAAAAGGGATCCGATTGGTTCGCTAATGCACTTCACCCTTTCTGGCACCTAGAAGCTCACAGTTTCAGCCTCCCCATGACCACTGTCTTGTGGTTCACCAGTGCCTGAAATCAAACCCAGTTTACCCAATGAAATATGGGGGCATGAAATTCGTTTCCAACTTCATAAGATCAAAAATAAAACTTAGGGTTACGTAAGGAATTCTATCCAACCTTTTGAGGTGATTTTAAATTAATCTCAACATTTTAAATAACTACCTAACATTTTGAAATTAGACATATGTTAGGTCACCAGATTTAAGTGATAATATTATTAGCGTTAAATCATAAAGGTCGACAAATTCTTAAGTTGGTTTACACTAATCATTGTCATGAAGCTCTAACTCCAAATCAATCCCCTTTAGCCAAGTTAAATCATAAATTTTAGCAAGTGAAATAGGATTACCTTATCAATTACCTATAACTTGCTAACTTTGGAATAAAATTATGTTGGTGCCTCACTGCCTCCAGTATTTTAAGTTGCATGCGTAGTTCAATCACTGTACATTGGGATTGACTGAGCCAATGAATTCAATCGCTATGTGTGTGGATCTAAGTCAAAGCCAATGAATAGCCTAGTGTTGAGGGTATGGGTAAGGGGTTGGAATAGGTTAGGTCCCAGGTTCGAGGCCTGGTGGGTGGGGTGGGGTTGAAAAAAAAAAAAACATTGATAGTGTTGACTGATATTTGATATCTTCCATAAGTACAATTGAATTCTCATAAATTTTGATTCATATAAAAACTTATGAACTTTTCCACAAAATACAACTCACATAATACAATTTTTGTATTTACACTCAAAAGTAAGGGATTTGGCAAATAATGAATATACATATGTGTGCGTGTGTATTTTAATACTTTAATATTATGAATAATTATATTATATATTATTCGGTTCGGATTTTGGGACGAATACTGATTGGGGACCTCTATAACCATGTCCAAAACCATAATTGAATATATTCATGGTTTTTTCTCATACCCAAAACATAGTCGAATTTTCATACCCAAATCTAATCCATTTGGATGGTTATCCACGGTTATTATATTTAATGGTTAAAATTGCCATCCCTATGAGTGTAGTGCAAGAATAGTCGACAAAATGCTTGAAAAAACTTGAACCAATACAAAACTTAAGAAAAAATAAATAAGCGAAGTGGCATAGGATATGTCATATGTCATTATACAATAGGAGGGACAGTTGGAAGAAAAAAAAAAAAACTTGAGGGACATTTGAAAAAACAAAAAAAACTTCCCTTTACTTATATAATAGCATATGTCATACTACCTCATATTCTAAACATATTGAAAAATCTCTCGTCTTCTTTCCATCTTCTCCAAAATAGTGCGAAATTATTTTGACATTATCACCATCAAACTGTTGTCAGTTAAAAATAGAAAGCAATTGATAACCTGAGAAGAGTTATAACAATTATTATTTGGTTAACATTATAATCATTAGAATAGATGGTTAATTATTGACGTTGCAGATCGCCGAACAATCCAGATAAGTTGGGTGGGATCACAAGAAAGTGAGTGCTTGGGAATTATTTATTAGGATAAATTACATAAAACTACCTTAATTATTGGGTCAGTTACAGTTTTATACTCCATCTTTAAAAAATTTCAATGTCATACCTCATCTATCAATTTTATCAATTTTTTACAATTTCATACCTCCCTTGCCGCAAGTCAAGGAGCCGTCGAGATGCTGCCATTTTTTCCTGCGTTTGCAGGTCCCGGCTGTGATTGGAAAAATTAAAATCGAAAAAAAAAAAAAAATTGGGGAATGAATTGAGATGGGGAGGTGGGAGGAATGTGGGGGAGGAATGAATTGTGCGGCGGTGGGGTGGTGAAGGACAGGAGCGGAGAAGAAGGTGGGGTAGGGTCTGGGTTTAGTTTTGGGGAGGACGGGAGGGGGAAAAGGGTGAGGATGTAATGATTTTTTTTTTTTTAGTTTTTTTAATTTTTTAATAGAAAAGTGGGTCCTGTCTCATGCCACGTCACTATTTAATGGAAGAATTGACAGAAAACTGACGGAATGTATAAAATTGTAAAAAATTGGTAGATGAGGTATGACATTGAAATGTTTTAAAGATGAGGTATTAAACTGTGATTGATCTAATAATTGAGGTAGTTTTATGTAATTTACCCTATTTATTAAGCTAACTAAGTCAAGATGAAAGAAAAATAGGATTTTGTGTGTGTGTGCACAGCTGGTATACAGTAGGTAGTGAAAATTCCATTAAAATTTCATCACTATGCACCCTTTTTAGTGCGCATGTACGAAGAGAAATAACTTATGGACATTTTTTTTTCTTTTTTTTGTGGTGCTATATATATATATATTTATTTTTATCTTTTATATACTTTTTGTTAATATTTATTCTTTAATCTTTTTTAATTCATTTTGATTTGATGGTCGAAAATTAAGAGAGGTACGTAAGAGGTAAAAATGGGTGTGAGGGCAGTACCACCCTAGTTTTTTATTCAACTTTTAAATTAGGTGGTGCTATCCATACACTCATTTTTACTTCTCATATACTCCTTGTCAACTGTTATTGATCTTTTTTAATTTATTCAATTTGATGGCCGAAAATTGAGATGGAGTGAAAGAAGAGATGTGTGGATAACATTACCTTTATAATTTGAGCCTTTATTCTACATTGTCCAATAGAATAACTAGAAGAAAAAAAAGGGGTTTACAGAGGTAAAAGGGTATGCAATCTTAGAAAAAGAGTCTTAAATTAATTTTGCTTTAGATTCAAGCAATATAAACACTCTTTGATATTTTTTTGGTAAAACAAAATTTGATTGATCACTGAACATGGTGAAGCCATGAAGGAAATAAAGTTCTTGTTGAAGATGTCAAGGCATTGAAATTGACATCCAATCTTAGAAGGAGAGCCTCTTACATGTTTAATGAAAACACAATTGCAAGTAAGAGAAATGTTAAGGAAACTTTTTTAAAGTGAGACTCTACATAGATTATCCACCATCTCATATTTTGAGCGCAATGTTTTATAATGTGGCATGGGAATTGTAAGTGTTGGACCAATTACTCTTAGTCAGTGTTCTAAAAAACAGACTAGGCGGCCGCCTAGGCGCTGAGCGGTGGTGACCCAAGGCGCTTTCTTGCAAATCAGTTGGAAAAATTGGTTGGGCTCTAGGCAGTTAGGCAGGTTTTTTTTTTTTTTTTTTTATAAATTTAAATTAATTTTTTTTTTTAATCTAAGTCTAAGTAGACATACTACTTGCAAGTGAAGCTAGTATGGCTCAAGGATGGATTGTGGAGGGTGGTGATGAAGAACTTGAGCTTGGTTCAGGAATTAGAGAGACATCGGAGGTAGGTAGTTCCCTAGAGCCTAGGGGGAGTTTTAAAAATGTTGAAGTAAGAGAACTTTATGAAGAAGATTTTATATCGGACGAGGGCACAGAAGAAGAAGAAAGAGATGATGAAGAAGTTGGGTTTTGAGTCCGACACGGAGAGAGTCTTGGAGGGATATGGGGAAGAGGAGTTTGATGCCTAGTTTTGTAACTTTGCAAGTATCTTACATTACTATATTTCCTTATTTTTCTCATTTTTTGCATTTCATGTGGTTTTAAATTGTGAACTTGTTGTACATGTGTCATCCTACAATACTCCTCACTATGGTTATATGGCATATATGCTTAATGTGTTTTTAAATTTTAGACTTGTTGGATACTCATTTTGCATTTTATCATTCTTTTATTATCTTATCCATGGATTTCATACAAGTATAATTTTTTGTAAGTGTCAATATGCACTTATTTACAAGATATACAAGAAATTTACCTAAATCCACCTTTAGACCTAAGCGGCTAGATGTCCAACTAGCGCCTAATGTTTTTTAGAACCTTTCTCTTAATTTAGTGGTATATTTCTCTAGTTAGTTAGAGAATATGTTTCGAGTTTCACCTCACATGGATGATAACCACTATATATATCTGTGGTGCGTTCCATACCTAACCGTGCTAGCCCCATTAATTATGATGACGCATCTTTGTGGTGACATTGTGATGTGTTCAAAATTTTTTTTTGTAAACATACAATTGTTTATAGAAAAAAATATCAAACAATATATAAGAAAATTTTTAGCAGCCGCCAAATCTTAAAGTTTTCGTCTAAAAGTTTGTTAGACATGGAATATCACCAAAAAAACAAAAAAAAAAACAAAAAACAAAAAACAAAAAAACAAAAAAACAAAAAAAAAACAAAATTGTTAGAAAGTTATATATGTTGCAGTCCTATTGGATTAGGAATGTGTTTGTGTAAATCCTAGTGTATCTAAGAGTATCTTGTATATTCCCTTTAGTAGTTTAAATCCTATTAGAGATGTAATCATATTAGGGTAAGGGTTCTACCTATCCTACTACTATAAATAAAGGCATAAGGGGGTGATACAACACACACCTCAGAATTACATATCTCTTTTCTCTATCTGTTGCCGCCAACCCCTTTCCCTCTCTATCTTTTATACAGTTTGGTCAAATAGGCCTACAACACGTTATCAACATACTCTTACCAGAAGCTAAGGAAATGAAGGATCATGGATAAGGCTTTCTTTTACAAAATTCTAAGGCTTTCAATTGGTTTCTGCCAATCAAGTTCTTCTAAAATAAATTAAGATATTTGAAAAAACCTTGAAGCATGAAAACATTCCCAATGATGCATGAACCCCCTATATTTATATTTTCCTTTCAATTATATATATATATATATATATATATATATATATATATATATATATATATATTGTATACATGTTCATATATTTTGTCAATATATATACTTGTTCATGCAATACACAATTATGCTATGTGGAATTTGTGAGTCAAAGCATCGAAACTAATTTAGAAGCAATTAGGGTTTTTAACCCTAGAATTCGAAAAAAAAAAAAAAAACTGGGCATTGCTGCCGCACCACCGTGGCACCATTGCATTAACCTGTAGCCCAGCCGCATGGAGACAACATTCGGACGATGTCGTTTTCGACACCTTGGATTGACCATAGTAGCCTTTTGGGCTTGTTGTCACTAAACCATAACCAGGCTTCAGCTTGGGTTGGATCACACGCACGGCGTCGAAACCCCGACCCACACCTTAACATACTTGAAGCTTGTTGGGCTTGTCTCTTGTCTCGGCCCAATCTATGAGCAAGCCTTTTGTGCTTACTGGGCTTTGCTGTAGCCCCAGCCTGTGACCACCATAAGCCAGCCCAGACGGTTGGGCTTGTCCTTAGAAAGTTGCTGCTATGATCTTCATCCGCAGACACATCCATGATGCACTGCAGACCGAGTACCTCACAGAAGAGGATCCACATACCCTCTGGCTCGCTTTGGCCGATCATTTCAATCACCAGAAAGACATTTACTTGCTTGAATAAGGCACGACTGGCAGTATCTACGCTTCCAAGACTTTAAGTCTGTGAATGAATACAACTCTAAAGTTTGTAAAATCCGATCACTACATAAGTTCTGTAAAGAGGGCTTAACCGAATAGGATCTCCTGGAGAAAACCTATTCGACCTTCAATGCCACCAATATTGTTCTGTAGCAACAATATATGGCACAAAATTTCACCAAATTTTTGGATTTGATTTTTGTTTTACTTCTCGTTGAAAAGAAAAACCAGCTTTTGATGAAAAATCATCAAACTTGACCTAGTGGCTCGAACGCTCTGCCTGAAGCATATGCGATAAATTCTAGCAGCCACAACCGATAGAAACCGCGTTGTGGCCTTGGTAATGGGTGGCAAGACCCACCACGGGCCCAAGGTCCACATAATAGAGACTTACCCAAGGGAGGAAATTTGACCTAGAAGCGCCAACCCTTTACCCTTAAGGCCCTAAACTTCAAGAACAAGGGAAATGTTACCATTCAATCGGGTTCCACTGAATTGGACATGTGCTATCGTTGTGGATCAAAATATCATTGGTCACGCGTATACCGAGCTATCCCCGAGGCTATTGCCAAGTATCAATCCCGTCGTGAGACTAACTTTGTGCATTTGGAGCATCTCGAAGATGTTACTACAACACTGGAGGTTTCAGATTTTCAGGAGTCATTTGCTTATGGAAGAATAAAGTTTTATTTTTTTGAGACATGTTAGGTTGTTTTTACAACCCTAATGGCCGAACCCACTAGGAGTGGCCGAAGCCCCCCTAAATTTTAGGTTTATGGTTTAATTTTCGAGCAATTTTTCTAAGACTTTGGAATTATTTGTTTGGTTTTGGTTTGTTTTGAACTATGGATGATTATTTTATGGATATTATTTCTCAAATTGATTAATTGAATGAATGGAATTATATTTATGCATGTGACCGATTCAATTAATTTATTTCTATATATGACTAGTGGGAAAGTTAGTTGTCTGGCTGATTTGCGTGAGAAACATTATTTTACTAACTTTGTACCTAAGAATGTACCTCTGACAACCCTCTCAGGCCCATCCAACCTGATAGAATGATACGGAAAGGCCCGTATAATATTGTCCAATGGTACTGAATTAACCATTAAATAGACACTCTATTCTCCACGTTCCGAAAGAACGTTTCTGAGTTTTAGAGATATTCGAGATAATCAATATCATGTTGAAACCACTGAATAGAATGGTTTTGAATTTCTTTGTATCATTTCTTACGAATATGGCCAAAAACGTATTCACGAGAAGCTGGAGCGTTTCCCGAGTGGGTTGTACATAACAACCATTTGAGCCCTCGAGACACACCACGTGGCCGACCCTATGGCTAGGTTCTAGGACACTCTTCTTCTTTGGCATGATCGAATGGGACACCCCGGACAAGATATGATGCGTCGTATCCTCAAAGTATCTCATGGGCATCACTTAAAATCTTATCCCGACCATCCGCTTTGCAAAGCATGCTCCCTGGGGAAGTTGAACATTCAACCCTCAATTACAAAGATTATTCACGACCCCTCCTAAATTTCTTTAGATGATTCAAGGGGATATTTGTGGACTTATCCAACTAACATGCGGACCATTTAGATACTTTATGATGTTGGTTAATGCATCGACATTATGGTTACATGTCTGCTTATTGTCCACACGCAATGTTGTATTTGCGAAACTCCTAGCACAAATCAATAAGCTTAGGGCTTAACACCCTAATTATCCGATCAAGTCGATTCGACTGGATAATGCTGAAGAGTTTACGTCACAGACTTTTGACGATTATTGCATGTCTGCTGGGATTGATGTTGAACATCATGTACCCCATGTTCACACTCAAAACGACTTGGCAGCAGCTTTCATAAAGTGCATTCAAACGATAGCTCAAATTTGGTTATAAGAACCAACTTGCCGGTATTTGCCTGGGGCCATGCAATATTACACACAGCTATGTTGGTCCGCCTGAGGTCTACCGCTACCTAACCTCATTCACCGTTACAATTGGTCACTGGATATGAGCCTGATGTTTTGTTGGTCACTGGATACGAGCCTGACGTCTCACATTTACATATGTTTGGGTGTGCAGTCTATGTGCCAATAGCGCCGCCACTACGTACCAAAATGGGTCCTTAGGGAATCTATGTCAATTATGATTCGCCATTAATTATTCGCTACTTAGAGCCCTTGACATGATATCTCTTTATTGCACGTTTTGCGGATTGTCATTTTGATGAGACAATTTTCTCATCGTTAAGGGGAGATAAGATCACTAACGTTCTTGTAGAACGCCACGAATAGTCGTGGATTACTCCCACCATGTCTCATTTAGATCCCTGCACACCTCAATCTGAAACTAAAGCATGTCAGATGCTTTTACTGATCTAGCAAAGGTGACAAGATCACATATACCCGCTACAAATGCACCTGCAAGGATGGACGTACTTAACGTACGCTATAACACCGTCGTGGAAGGTCGGACCATCCCTGAGGATGGGGCGGCTGCACCTCACACATGGCAAAGTAGACTGGCAGCTAGCCAATCACCTGTTCTTACCCTGAAGCATGGCACGCCCCCTGGTTCAAAGGATTCACAACCCAGGAAGAGGAAAACGACACAAACTAGTGACCCTAGTCTGAATCCGACCATTGCTTACTTATCTATTCCAACGCATGAGGTTATTTTAGATTACGATGATGTCTTCAATGAGACATACCGGCCTCTTGAGAATCGTGAGATCGGTCCATTACGCAGTATTGGATGAGGTTTGAAATCGAAATAAGATGATTATCAATTATGCATTCGCGTATACCGTTGCTTCCGAATCATGCTTAGCAATGACATTGTACCACGTTCTGTTGATGAATGTCGACATAAAACGGATTGGTCAAACTGGAAACAAGTAATCTAGGTTGAACTCGATTCGCTCGCGAAACATAAGGTGTTTGGGCCTGTAGCTTCTACTCCACCACATGTGAAACCGATAGGCTACAAATGGGTTTTCGTGAAGAAGCGTAATGAGAATAATGAAATAGTGCGATACAAAGCACGCCTCATAGCACAAGGCTTCTCTCAACGCCCTGGAATTAATTATAAGGATACATTTTCCCCCATAATGGACGTCATAACGTTCCACTACCTTATCAGTTTGGTAGTTTCCGAAAAACTAAATATGCAACTTATGGACGTGGCAATCGTGTATCTCTATGGGGATCTAGATATGGAAATGTACATGAAAGTTCCAGAAGGACTTCCATTGACTGGTTCAAATAGTTCTAGACCACGAAACACTCTCTCGATTAGATTGAGTATATCACTTTACGAATTGAAGCAATTTCAGCGGATGTGTTATAATCGTCTGAATGAATATTTGACATTTAGGGTTATGTGAACAACGAACTATGCCCATGCATGTTCATTAAGAAGCCACATTCTGGATTTGTAATTGTTGCAGTTTATGTCGACGACATGAACCTTATTGGAACTCCCGTAGAGCTTGAGGAAATTACCGTTCACTTGAAATCGGAATTTGAGATGAAAGATATCGGGAAAACTAGATATTGTCTCGGCTTGGAGATTGAGCATTGTTCAGATGAAATTCTAGTACATCAATCAAACTACACCCAAAAGGTGTTGCGACATTTTAATGAGGATAAAGCGAAGCCTTCGAGTACTTTTATGGTCGTTTGGACTCTAGATGCTAAATGAGATCCCTTCCATCCAAATGAGGATGATGAAGAGATTTTGGAGCCTGAAGTTCCATACCTAAGTGCAATTGGTGTTTTATTGTACTTGACTCAATGCACTAGATCCGACATCTTCGTCGTTGTTAATCTTTTGGCTAGATATAGCAATACGCCTACACGCAGACATTGGAATGGTGTTAAAGATATTTTCCACTACCTCAAGGGTATGGCGGATTTAGGCTTGTTCTACACCCATGAATCCTTGAGAAGAGCCGCCGCCCCCTTGGTTCTCGGGTTAATTCTTGCCTCGTTGGTTACGCATGCTGGTTATATATCTAACCCACATAGGTCACGTTCCCAAACGGGTTATGTCTTTTCCATTGGAGACACTGCTATATCTTGGAGGTTTACCAAGTAAACGCTAGTTGCGACTTCTTTGAACCATGCTGAGATTCTCGTCTTACATGAAGCATCGTGTGTGTGCTTTTGATTTAAAGTAATTATGGAACATATTCGAAGCACTAGTGGTCTTATTTTCGTCGTTGACCTTCCTACGATGATCTTTGAAGACAATGCAACATGTATCAAGCAGTTAAAGAAATGATACATCAAGAGAGACAACACCAAGCATATAGCGCCGAAGTTCTTTTATTCTCACCAGCAACAACAACATCAGAACATTGAAGTTAAGCAAATCCGTTCCTAAGGCCGATCTCTTCACCAAGTCATTGCCCAAGTCTACTTTTCAGAAGCTCATCCAAGGAATCAGTATGCGTAAATTATTTGAGTTGAATTACTTGTAGTTCTCTTATTTGAAAGTTATGTCTTTGATGAGGCACCCAACCTGGGATGATCATATTCCGTCGAGTTCACTACTTTCGTCATGTTTGACATTTGTTTTAGACATTATGCATACTTCTCACTTTTCTTCTTAGTCTATGGGTTTTCCTCATGCCTCGGGTTTTACCATAGCAAGGTTGTGTGAGTTTTACTACCAATGCATACTTACTTTCTTATATTTGAGACTCACATTCACCCGTTGTGCCGACGACTTCATCAACTGTTCTACCTCATCTGCTGAAGATCTGAAGCGATGTTTTGTTTAAGTATTTACACACTCAAGGGGGGAGTGTTGCAGTCCTATTGGATTAGAAATATGATTGTGTAAATCCTAGTGTATCTAGGACTATTTTGTATATTCCCTTTAGTAGTTTAATTCCTATTAGAGATGTAATCCTATTAGGGTAAGGACTCTACCTATCCTACTACTATAAATAAGGGCATAAGGGGGTGATACAACACACACCTCAGAATTACATATCTCTCTTCTCTATCTGTTACCTCCGGCCCTCTCCTTCTCTGTCATTTATACAGTTCAGTCAAATAGGCCTACGACAATATAATTTTTTTCCAATACATCGACATTCTTTTTAAGGAGATATTCTAATGTAATATATGGGATTTGGTTCACAACAAATCAATTATAACTAGGTATTGCAATGAAAAAAGTAATATTAAACATCATTAATCTTGTGATTCGAATATAAGACCTAATGTAGACATGCGACATGAAATATGACATGAAATATAACGATAATAATGGCTGCGTACTATCAGGTAAGCTTGGCTCTGAAGTCTAGAGCCGCCTCACTTTCAGTTGGAACCAAATGGGAGGACCAAACATCACCTTCTTGACTCTTTGTCAGCCAGAAAAAGATATAATGGGGGGTTTTTGACATTTAGTGGAGTGTGGTGGAGAATTGATAAAGGACCCACTAGGGAGAAGAAAAAACTGCAAGAAAAGCACAAACCTTTAGAAATTTGGACTCTCAAGATTTGAATACTCGTATCATTTATTCTTTAAAAATTTGGTTTATTCCTTGCAGGGCTTTTATTATTTTTCCCATATTATGGCCTCTTCCTTGATACTATTGAAAGGGAGTTTTAACGAAAAACATGCGATACTATTTATTTTAACGAAAACCCACATTTTTACACTAAAAAGTCAATCATGGTACTATTCACTTTACCCTTTATTTTGTCTTTATCATTATAACTCAAAGTTTTAAGCCATTTTCATTAGTTTTCCTTTGAATTAAACGGTTTATCTAAAGGAAATGTTGGTGTGGATAGCTTTACTAACATAGGTTTGTCTTCTCCTATTTTGGTTTGGCATGATTTGCCTCCATCGGTGGTTCATGTTGCTTCCGCTTTACAAATTAATGCGCATTCCGGAATGATGTATTATTTTTTCTTTCTGGGTTTTGGCTTTGTCCTCCGCTTGCTTATTTTTTTATTGCTCTTTTTTATTTACTAAAACTATGTAAATAGGGGACATAGGGCCGTTCTATAAAAAAATTAGCCATTTCTAATCGCTTTGAATGGAAATGAAGTAGCTTACTTTGTAGTTGATTACTAAATTTCGGGGTTTTGGTTCTTTCTAACCATGTTATGGTGGTTTAGAGAATAAGGCAACTAGGATAGACTAATGATCAAACCCTAATCTTTTACTATCCTTAAATAAATAAAGTAAAAAAAAAAAATAGCTTGGTTCTTTTTAACCATGTTATGGTGGTTTAGCGAATAAGGCAACTATGATAGACTAATGATCAAACCCTAAATCTTTTACTATCCTTAAATAAATAAAGTAAAGAAAAAAAAAGGCTTGTCTTTTGTTTGGTGGGGTTTGAAAAAAGGCAGATTATAATACCTTGATGATGATCGGAGCTCTCCAACTATTTGCAATTTTATATTATTAATTTATGCCCTTTTGGAATTTTGCGCAGGATTCAAGCAGCATCCTTTATCTTTACTAAAATGGTTGTGACTTTGTTCAAAGAAAGGCTGGGGGATTTGCAGGGGTGAAAAGCTGTGGTTGGTAGTGTGGGGAATTGGTAACTTTATCTTATCTGGGATTCATCAGATTCGACTGTTTTTGCAGAATCTTAATCTGTGTCAGGTAGTTTTACTGGGACTTCTGCTTTGTTACTTTTTCTTCAGTGAATTTGAATGCTCCACCTGCTTTAATTTGGTTTCTTTATTTTGATGTGGGTGGGTGGATGGAACGTGTTCTCTTATAAATATGGGGTTTGATGATATTGGATTATGGATTGCTGCATGCTACTGGAATTTTGGGAAAAGGAGACCTTCTTGGGGTACTTTCAGTCTGGGGTGGATTGAGCTTATTGCTATTAATTCTTGATTCTGTATAGGTTAAATTCTTTCAATTGGATTGAGGTTATTGGAACTGGGTGTGAATTTCACAGAGCAAAATTCCGTTCGTAGTCATTTCAATATTATATGAATCTGTTGAATGGTTATCTGGTTGCTCCTCTATGCTGTAATGAACTTGTTGAGTGTGTATAATAGTTAGCTAGAATTTCTCTCTCTCTCTCTCTCATTTTTTCCCAGTTTTTGCGTTTTCTCTTAGTTATGATTTCGTTGCTTATCTGCTCTTGGTTCATATGCATGTTCTGTGAACTGTTACCCCTCTAAATCTGGAAATTGTTCCCAGATTGAGACTTATTCATTGTATGGTGTTCGTAGATATTCTCGGATCTCACTTTTGCAGTGTCTTGCTTTGCGAATGCTATTGTGTTATCTTTGTTAGAGACGACCATTTTTAGTCCTATTTCTTCGCTTTAATAGAACAGTAATGTTATATTTGATTTCTCAGTCTGTATCGTACCAGTCATTCATGACATGCATTAATGCTTTCGTTTGATGTTCGTTCAAACTGTGTAGTGATTATAAGATAATGCTATATATAGTAATAGCTAGCACAATTTAACATGTGTGCCACTGAATATCTTCTATTTTTGCATTTTGGTTTTTATTTTGCTGTCTATTTAATGCTCCACTTTCTATGTGCCTAAATGAAAGACTTTTGGTGCAGGAACAGTTTGGCAGCCCAGGGGCGGGTAAGATTTCTCGTTATGGGTTGGCTGACTAAGATTCTGAAAGGTTCTAGCTATAAAGGGCATTCTCATAGGAAATTTAGAGAGGATAGAACATGGGACGAGCCTCGTAATTCAGTGGTAATTACTCTTTTGACTAATATAAACAGAATTTTCATTGTTCCTGCACATTTATTGTTGCGGTGGACTAGTTTTATGCTCATAGTAGGTATATTGATATCTACCCATCACAAAGTTAATTTACAGAAATTACCATGATAGTCCAAATTCTGAAGGTTCCTCATACTGATGCTAACTTTATTGTACGATGTTTAGTTTATGTTGTACGATGCTTAACTTTATGTTGTCGGGAACTTGGAATGCAGGAAGAAGACATAGATGTTGCTATTGCAATGTCCCTTTCGGAACTAGATCAAAAAGGGAAAAGTGTAATCGGTAAGTTTCACCAACATGCAAAAACTAATTGACAACTTCATATGCTGCATAAGTACGAGAGTTTCCTCAGCGGATGCAATAGACTAACTGAATAACTTGGAATTCCCCCACTTTTCGTACAAGGATTAGTAGCTACTAGTGCTAGACATGAGCAATCAAGCAATATGCTGTAGGTGTGCAAATCTTCATGAAATCAATAATGAATTGTGACATTTTCCATCAAGCATAGAGTGTGACTTCTACATAACTCCACTAAAGGGCATACTCATAAAACTTGGTTGTTATCTTCTGTTTGATTGTTAAGTTACTTATAATCCATTACCCTACTTATTTTTCAGAAGATGATTCTCAATCAGAGGATGACGAACAACCTTATAAAGTTGAATCAGACGATGATGAACGATCAGCCAAAGTTGAATCAGATGATGATGAACGATCTGCCAAAGTTGAATCAGATGATGATGCACAATCTGCCAAAGTTCAGTCGGACGATGATGAAAAACCTGCCAATTTTGACTACGAGGAAGATGAACAAAGTGCTAAACTTCAATTGGAGGAAGATGAACAACTTGCAAAGGCTATTCAAGAAAGTTTGAACGTGGGTTCTCCTCCTCGACATGATAATGGCAATATATTTCATCCTTTTTCATTCTTCACGCCAGCTGGGAACAGGTGCATGCAGACACTTTGCTATCTCTTGAATCTAGTCTAGTCAATCAAGTACTGTTTTATGCCAATTTCTGTTATCTATAGGTTCGTAATAACTTTGAATATGAATAGACTTTGTTTGCTGGTAAACATTTAAAAATATTGTGAAACAATACAGAGGTAAAGAGAAGGGAATTGAAGTTTGAATTGCCTATATGGGAGCTTAGACTGGCTCTGTAGCTCACATGCTCAGTTAAATATATTAGCCACCTGATGCATTTTCTACCTGTGTAGTAAGAATTGATACAAAAGATACAAAATCAAATTATTAAACTGTAACTTGTTGGAGCATGAGATAAATAGGTTGATATAAATTTATCCTTTGGTATACACGTGTTTCTTCCATAACAAGAGAGGAGCGTAAGTATTTTTCTGGAGTTGTTTTACTGTAATATTACGAATCAGAGATCCAAGATATCAATATGATCTTTATGTATGAATTCACGTAGTGTAGTTACATAAAATGAAGCCACTTGAGAATTGACTCTTCATTTCATGTAATTTTATATCTGTATTCCGAAGGTTGTTAAAATTGTTGTTTGTAGGATATGTGCTGGCTGCAAATCAGGAATTGGCCATGGGCGATATTTGAGTTGCATGGGTACTGTTTGGCATCCAGAATGTTTCCGTTGCCGTGCTTGCAATCTTCCAATTACTGATTATGAGGTCAGAATCTGGTTCTTGTTCAGTAAGAATTTTCTTTGGAATTGGCTGACAAAATACTTGAATTCCCAGCTGAATTATTTAAATTGGAAATATGAATTGTATATAGCTATATATATAATTAAATTTTTGGATCTCCTATCCATGACAGTATTCGATGTCTGGGAATCACCCTTACCACAAATCCTGCTATAAGGAGAAGCATCACCCAAAATGCGATGTTTGCAAGAGTTTCGTAAGTTTCTCTTCTTTTTAGTTCTTTAATGATATTGTATTTCCATGCCCTTTTAAAATTATTTATCTTTATAATTTTCTGTTTTTTCTTTGTTGGTTCTTTCATACAGATCCCAACAAATTCAGCTGGGCTTATTGAGTATAGAGCACATCCTTTCTGGCTACAAAAGTACTGTCCTGCTCATGAGCGCGATGGGACTCCTCGGTGTTGTAGCTGTGAAAGAATGGAGGTGAGTTCGTGAAAACACAACTCGTCCTCTTTGCAACCAAACAATAAATCCTGAAGGAATTGAAAAGGATATAAGACATTATTATTGGTAATGATATGCCTTCTAACCTTGCAGGCACGGGACACAAGATATTTGTTACTTGACGATGGTCGGAAGCTATGTCTGGAGTGTCTAGACTCAGCAATTATGGATACTCATGAATGCCAACCCCTTTACCTTGAGATACAAGACTTTTACGAAGGTTTAAACATGAAAGTGAAGCAGCAAGTTCCAATGCTCTTGGTCGAGAGGCAAGCTCTAAACGAGGCTATGGAGGGAGAAAAGAATGTAATCCTGATGCACTAGAGCTTCATACTTTGGAAAAAAATGTGCCTTTCCATTTCTTCAATCTAAAAGTTTGGTTGAAATTTTCCTTTACGTTGGCAGGGTCATCATCACATGCCGGAGACTAGAGGACTCTGCTTGTCAGAAGAGCAGACTGTCACTACTGTAGGAATTTGTTTCCCTCAGCTTTGGCAATTACATTTCTTAAGCTAACAGTTCATTGATAGAGTTCTCTGTATCTCTCTTACTATATTGCAGATTTTACGGAGGCCAAGGATTGGAGCTGGCTACCGGCTGATAGACATGGTTACTGAGCCTCATAGGCTGATTCGTCGCTGTGAAGTAACAGCAATTCTTGTACTGTATGGCCTTCCTAGGTAATATTTCTCTTGATTCCTCTTTATCCATGGTCATTAAGCATGCTGCTAATTGTGTACATACGACCTAAAACTTCTATGAACGCAGGTTGTTGACAGGGTCAATTCTCGCTCATGAGATGATGCATGCATGGCTGAGGCTTAACGGTGCGTGCCTGTCCTGCACTCCATATTCTGTTTTTGACATTTGCAACGTTTCCTTTTGGTCGGTTGGATTTACTGATAGGTTGTTGCGCAGGCTATCCGAACCTGAGCCCAGAGGTAGAAGAAGGTATCTGCCAAGTGTTAGCACACATGTGGCTGGATGCTGAGACATATTCTACACCGGGTAGTGATATTGCCTCATCATCATCCTCTTCTTCCTCTTCCTCGTCATCCTCTTCTAGTTCGGCATCATCTAAGAAGGGTAAACGGTCTGACTTTGAGAAGAAACTCGGGGAATTTTTCAAACACCAAATTGAGTCGGATTCATCAACAGCTTACGGAGAAGGATTCAGGATAGGTAACCAAGCAGTGCTCAAGTATGGTCTGAGGAGGACCCTCGACCATATTAGATTGGTCGGAAATTTTCCCGAGTGACTTTTAGAGTTGATACAAAAGAGTTCTTACCACATAAATCCGTACCTCGGCCTTGCCCATAACTATATAGGATGTAGATCATAAGAGATAGAGATAAGCAAAGAAAATGCTCGTTTCTGTGTGGATTGCTGTCATCTCAGAACAGTTTGGGGAACATATTTAGAAATTATACTACCACATTTAACCCTTCAAATCTGTTTAGAAGAAATTGTAACTAAAAGACAGATGGCAATTACGACGGGATTGCTCTCAGAGGCATTTTATCCATGGATATCAAGCTTGACCATCCTTCTGGTTTTCCTTGTACTTGTTTTGTATAAACTCGGGGAGTTTCCCTCTAGGTGTAGTGTGTCCACTACTGTATTTGAGGTGAGGTTTCGAGTTTGAATCTCTCACCGCCAATATCTATTGATAAAAATAAAAGGTTAAAATAGAACTCTATACGGTGTAATTTGTTGGCTTGAATATGATATGAATGGTTGAAAGAAGTTTGTTTGGCATCTTACATGCTCATTACCTTCATTACCTTTTACGTACACAAAAGTATCTCATTATCACACTCTGATTTATGCGCAGATAACGACTTCTTACATGCAGTCATGTTTTTTTCATTTCATAACATTCTAAATTAAGGAAAATGATCACATACCATTTTTATTCTCTCACACACTCAACTTGAATCATGTCAGTTGTTCCATTTGATTTATGCAATCCAAAAATATAGAGGAGTGTGTGAGAAACTAAAGATACATGTGCTCGGAGAAACGTGGGATGAGTATAGAGTTAGCTCGGATAAACGTGTGTGCACCGAGTCATATAACATTGTGATGCGTATTTTTGCCCAAATGAGGAAAGATTCGGAGGCGGGGAGGGATTTTAGTATGATGATTGAAGAAGGGGCAGTCCCGAATAGTTGGACTTAGACAGTGATAATTGAGAGTTCTGGCGTATATACCTTTATTTATACCTTATTTATCTTCCCTAAGTGGATTACCTTGAGTCGCACATACATTGAATCAGGTTAAGACTATGTAACTAGTCAATGATGACTTTCCATGGATTCGCCTATATAAGCCATAGCTAAGGTTGCAAAAATAAGAGCTTGAATACCGAGTCAGACTCAATAGAGATCAATCATTTTTTTTGTCGTTAAGGTGGAGAACTGAACCAAGAATTCTTTTTTTTTATTTTTTTTTTATCATCAATCGAATCACTGTTCGAGACCCAGAATTCTATTTTATCATTAATCCAATCACTGCGTGATTGGTTTCCTAAGATCGCTTCTGGCTTTAGGCTTTTTACTAGTTAGTCCCGATAAAGCCCCCAAATGACGGATTTTTTTGAAACGAGGCCCTCTGTAACGTGACATAAAGACTCCTTATTTTTTATGAAATTTCATAAAACAAAATTAAAACTATACTAATTTATGATAAATTAATCGAAGTTTACTGAAGTATTGTATTACAAAGAATAATTAGAGGAATTATATCAATATACCTTATTGTATATAAATAATTGTACTATATAAATATAAAGAATTTTGTATTTTTTTGGGAAGTCTGCAATGGAGGTGTTTAATGTGCTTCCTTTGATGAGGGCGAATCGAACTTTAAACCAGTTTTCAGTTTTGGTAGAGGCATGTGTTGGTGTCGAACAGTTTGACGAGGTTAAGAATTTACTTGATGAAATTCGGGTTGATGGGATATTGCCGGGTCACGATATGCTTTTGTCTTTGGAACGGATTCAAAAAGCAGGGTTTGTACATGAGACTGATGAGTTTCTAAGAGAAATGCTGCCCAATGAGGGGACCAAGAGCATATCAATAATAAGCGGTGATGATGATGAGGATATTGGTGATGATGTTAGCTTCGAATGTGCTTGAAGAGATGATTATGTCTGGGATTGTTCCCGATATCCAGACATTTTCAGGGTTGATACATCATTTTGCACTAAACGCGGACATCAAAACTGTGCAGAAATTCTTCACAATGGTTAGGCAGAGTGGAGTCCAGCCAGATGTTTATATGTTTAAAGTCCTGATCCAAGCATATTGCAAATGTGGGAGAGCAGCTCTTGGATTACGGAAGAGAGTTGTGAGGAAGTAAGCAACATTCTTCCTCTCATGTTGCCGGGTCGCATATGGACGCTGAGCTCTGCAGATCTTACGAAAGTTTTTTCTATTTACTCCAGTAGTTTCTCATCTGCTGGCGAATAGAGTTTTTTTTTTTTTAAATGAATTATGTAAAACCAACGATTTACTTTGTAGCCGAATACTTGAAATCGTATAATCTTGAAGTTAAGGGCAGTCCTATAACATACTAGACGTTTTTGCTTGTATTGTTATGTGCCGGTATTTTTCCCCTTTACAATGTGTTGTTATCTTTTATTTCGCTTGATGTCACTATCGAACAAACGTTGTTATTTTAAATTGTCTGATTATTTTCTTCCATTGAAAACGTTGGCACAACTATTTTTGTTTATACCATACTTAGGACATATGTATTTAGATCTCGTACAAATACTCGAAGGATTTAAATGTAATTATGTAATAAAGGAAGAGGCAAATGTGTAATAAGTGAGGAGCCCTTATTCTATAAAAGGACCCATCACCCTCACAATTAGGTGAGGCCAATTCTTAGGCCCTCTCTCCCTCACTCCCCTCACCTCTCAGATAAATACAATATCAGTGTGGACGTAGCCCAAACTTTGGGGTGAACTACGATACATCTTGTGTTATTTACATTTCTTGCAGATTCACGATCGGATTTACGTTGTCCCAAGACCTCTGGTTTTGTGCATCAACATTTGGCGCCGTCTGTGGGAATCGATACAAAAAGTTGTGTCGGTTCTTTTTCATTTTTTCACCTTCACCGTGAATCTGCAAAATCACAAAAAACCCAAAAACAGAAAAGATCCAAATCTCACACTCCTCACAAGCCCACAGGGAAGATAAAGTCGTTGCTTTTTGGGTTTTGGGTTCGAATTCAGAAAACCCAACGACAACAAGAAAGAAGAGAAAAGAGGAGGAGAGAGAGACAATAGCAATGGCTCCAAATTCGACACCCTCTGTGACTTTTGTCTCTTCTCACAGACAGTCACCACTTTCTCTTTGCTCTAGAGAGAGAGAGAGAGAGAGAGAGAGAGAGAGAGAGAGAGAGCGGAGGAGAGAGAAAGAGAGTGGAAGAGAGAGAAACACCCGTAATTCGTAAAGAGAGAAAAATTCTGATTTCTTGTTAAATAATTGACCAGTTCTGTGATATCGAAAGGAGGATGAGCTTCGATGCCTTGTCGCTCTGCAATTTAGTCTCTGCGAGACGATACCTAAATATAATCAGAGTCGATGGTTGCTCTCCCTCTCGGCAAGCTCACTATCCTTGTAGGCGCAGGCATTCTCTGTTCAGTTCTTGCAAAAGAATGACGTGTATCTGATGTTGTCTTTGGTGCTTCCAAGGAATAATGGCGACAGTGCTAGTGAAGCCACCGCTACACAACTTCCATTCACATTCTTAAAACGGGGGACTAAGAACATCACTGCCAACAACCACAGCCGCTACCGCCGATCCGCCTCTGACCCAGACCCCAAATCAGACCGTTACAACCACGTCGAGTCCTCCCGCGCCAATCGGAGTCTCAGTCATCGTGAGATCGGAATCTGCAGAAACCCAGTTCAAGCCTACTCCAGAAGCTATGGAATTTGAGGCTCAGAATATCAGTCACGTGGGTTTGTCTTCTCTGACAAATGGTGTTAAACACCTGAAGCAGCTTGTCTTAGCATATGGTCCTGCAGTCACCACTGACTTGGGAAAATGCCTACTTAATTATTCGAGGTTGAAATCGATTAGATTAGATGGTTGTTTGGTCACCTGTTCTGCGGCAAAAGCCATCGGAAGTTGGTGTGCCTCACTGATCGAGCTGAGCTTAAGTAAGTGCTCAGGAGTGACAGATGAGTAAGTTGGTGTGCCTCAGCTGCTGCGCCGTCGAGATGATGCACATCAGAGCCGCTTGCTACGATTTGGACCGATTCGGCATCATTTTCCGGCCCAGTCCTCGCCACAGAGCAGAAAGCCCTACCTCATGAATGATGCACACATGGTTCAAACTTTCCGGCCCTAGCAAAGCACCATGTAAAGGGAGAGATTTTGCATTTACAAGACTTTGCTTTGCGAGAGCACATGGGAAACAAAAACAAAAGCAACAAAGATGCAGAGGAAAGGAAAAAGCAATCAAGTGAGCTGCGGGAAATAAAAGCAAAAGCAAGGAATAAAAAGAGAAAGGAAATGATTATACTTTTGCTTTTGTCGACCACCAAAGCAGAAGATGCCATCAACTTTTGAAAAAGAAAACTTTCATCATGCATGTTCCCACTCTTCACAGACGACACCAAGATGTTAAAGTGAAAAGAAAAGGCAAAGGAGAAAGCAAGAGTAAGGAATAAACACCCCACCAGAATGATGTGATTTACTTTTTTGACAGATGTATGATGTAATTTATTTTTCTTATCTCTTAGAGACATCTGTATAAATCTCATCAGAGGGTAATAATACCAAAAAAAAAAAGGCAAAGCCCAAAGTAAATGGGCTGGAATGTTGTGTGGAAGGCGAATGCCCATAAGCCCAAAATAACACCAACCAGGTGACCAAAAGTACGCCTAGTACTACAAAAAAAATTATTCGGCACCCCGCCTCTATTATTACCAACCAGGTGATAAAAAATACGTCCAGTGCTACAAAAATTATTCTGCAGCCTACCGCTATTACCACCAACTAGATGATCAAAAGTACGTCCAGTGCTACAAAAATTATTCGGCAACCTACCGCCATTACCACCAACCAGGTGATCAAAAGTACGTCCAGTACTTCAAAATCATACATGAGCATCACTCATGTCAATCATACATAAACATTCATGAGCATCACTCATGTTAATCACACATAAACATTCATGACCATCATTCATATCAACATTCATGAGCATCACTCATGTTAACACTCATGAGCATCACTCATGTCAACATCCATAAGCATCACTCATGTTAATCAACATAAACATTCATGAGCATCACTTATGTCAATATAGCTTCAAAAGCTTCATTTACAGAGCTCTAACTTCAAAAGCTTTATTTACAAAAGCTCTACCTTCAAAAGCTACATTTACAGAGCTCCAGCTTCAAAAGCTTCATTTATAAAAGCTCTAGCTTCAAAAGCTTCGTTTACAAAAGCTCTAGCTTCAAAAGCTTCATTTACAGAGCTCTAGCTTCAAAAAGCTTCATTTACAAAAGCTTTAGCTTCAAAAGCTTCATTTACAGAGCTCCAGTTTCAAAGCTTCACTTGCAAAGCTTCACCTACAAAGCTTTAATGCAGGGTATACAAATACCGCCTTCGAACAAATCGCCACTTCAGCCCATACATGGATTCAATTTGAAGTCTCCAGCCAACAGACTCTATTGACTGAAGACTTGGGGGACTACACTATACACCATATATTGTGCCTCAACTGGTCCTTATAAAAAATACTTGGGGGACTCTAGCCCATCACTTATGTACTGAGGAGCGAGCCCTTATTCTATAAAAGGGACTCCCTCACTTTCATTAGAGAGCACCTATTATTCATGTACTGAGGAGCAAACCCTTATCCTATAAAAGGGACTCCCTCACCATCATTAGAGAGCATCGCCGCCTACTGAGCAACCGCCTCGCCGCGAGCATCAACTCTAGCCCATCATTTATGTATTGAGGAGCAAGCCCTTATTCTATAAAAGGGACTCCATCACCTTCAACGCCACAAACCGAGCCAACCAAGGCAACATAAGCCACGAGCCGAGCAACCTCGCAGCATGTGCTACTTCTAGTTGAGCATCATTTCAGATTAAGCACCACCTCATATCGAGCATCAGTTCAAGACAACATCTAGTTACTTCGGCCCACACATGGACTGAATTTCAAATCTCCAGCCAAAAGACTCTCTTGACTGAAGACTTAGGGGACTACTGTTTATACCATACTTAGGGCCTCCGTATTTAGATCTCGTACAAATACTCGGGGGACTTAAATATAATTATGTAATAAAGGAAGGGGCAAATGTGTAATAAGTGAGGAGCCCTTATTCTATAAAAGGACTCCTCACCCTCACAATTAGGGGAGGCCAATTCCTAGGCCCTCTCACCCTCTCTCCCTCACTCCCCTCACCTCTCAGATAAATACAATATCATTGTGGACGTAACCCAAACCTTGGGGTGAACCACGATACATCTTGTGTTATTTACATTTATTGCAGATTCATGGTCGGATTTACGTTGTTCTAAGAACTCCGGTTTTGTGCATCAACAATTTTCATTCAACTACCGCGGGCGGCCGCCCTTTGAGTTTGTTAATGTATCTCTCTAGCAGCAGCCGCTCAGCATCTAATCTGTGGTTATGAACTTATGGTTGTGTCGGGAATCAATTGACATCGAAACCCTTTTGATTGAAAATAATCATCTGTCTCTAGTGATTGTCTCAACACAACGGCATGATTGCCATCGCGTTGGTTATTTCCAACAGGCCAACAAATAATAAGCAATCATCTATCACGTCGCATTCGATATCATGATCTCATCCATGGTTCCTGTAGCTGACTTTGTATACAGAAATGGTCAGATTAAGAGACAACTTGCCGTCCAGAGTGTGTTGCTTGTTTTAAACTAATCTGCTTTATTTGAATACTTCATTGCAGAAAGGAATTTTGAAGTATTTAAATCTATTTTCTGTCCGAATGCACAATAATTGTATAATTGTATATTAGTTTATATAAAATCAAACGATTAAGACTCGTTCAATTTGAAGCTAGAGAGATAGTCACCTGAATATTTATATGAATTATATGTTTTTAATTTCGATTGAAAGCTCTCTCTGCAAGCCTTCCAGCTTTTTTTTCGACTTTTAGCACGATCACGTAAGCAAATGTTGCATTAACTAGTTGAGAAGCCTGCAGAATTTTAGCAGGTCGTAACAATGGCCATCTCCTTCCTCTGCTCCAAACCTCTCTGTATTCTTCTGCTACTCCTCTTCTTCACTGCCCGAATTTTAGCTCAATCAACGCCATCCAACTCGAGCACAAGTTTCTCGTGCTCTGTAGATGCACCTCCTTCGTGTGACACGTACGTGTCCTACTTCGCCCGGCCTCAGTTTATGAGCCTGGAAAATATATCTCATCTATTCGGGGTCAGTCCCTTGTCGATTGCCAAGGCGAGTAATCTAGTTTCTGAGCACATCAGATTGATTGCAGGCCAACTCTTACTAGTTCCAATCAGCTGCGGTTGCTCTGGAAACAGTTACTTTTCTAACATCACATATGAGATCAAGAGCGGAGATAGCTTCTACTTAGTTTCAATCAATTCATTTGAGAATCTCACCGATTGGCATGAAGTGCTAAATATGAACCCAACTCTGGATCCGAGCCTCTTGCAGATTGGCCAGAAAGTCATCTTTCCTCTGTTCTGTAAGTGCCCCTCGAAGATGTATACGGAAAATGGAATCAAGTATCACATCACATACATATGGCAACCCAACGATGACATCAGTCGTGTGAGTTCCAGGTTCAATGTGTCAACACTTGACATCTCATCTGCAAATAACCTCCACAACGATAGCGCCGCAGTGGAACTTCCGGTGGTGATCCCCGTGTCAAGGTTGCCTGCTCTAGTTCAACCAAAACCCCCTCAAGGAAGAAACATATTCAAGCAGCGGTGGTGGCTTATTCTCATCATAATCTTGGGAGGTGTTCTATTAGTTTCTTCACTTTTGGCCATTTTTGCGGTGTATACTCGTCACCAACATAAGGTGAAGAAGGCTTTGGACGGTCCTGGTTCATCTCTGGAGAGCGCTGAATGGTTCAAAATGAAAGAAGGGAAAATTGATGAGAATTTTGACCTGAAGTTTATACAAGATAAGCTTCTTCCGGGAGTTTCAAGCTATCTTGGAAAGCCAATCATGTACGAGGTCAAAACGATTATGGAAGCAACCATGAATCTTAACGAGCACTGCAGAATTGGAGGGTCGGTATACAGAGCCATAGTTGACGGACAAGTCTTGGCTGTAAAGAACACTAAAGAAGATGTCACGGAGGAGCTAAATATTCTGCAGAAGGTAAATCATGCAAATTTGGTGAAGCTTATGGGAGTCTCATCTGAAACAGACGGGAGTCGCTTCTTGGTTTACGAATATGCTGCAAATGGATCACTTGATAAGTGGTTGTACTCCAAATCTTCGGCCACTTCAAGTTCTGCGGAGCTGCTCACGTGGAATCAGAGACTAAGTATAGCTCTAGATATCGCCAATGGCCTGCAATACATGCACGAACACACGCAGCGAAGCATTGTTCACATGGATATCAGGACGAGTAACATACTTCTCGACTCCAAATTCAAGGCCAAGATAGCAAATTTCTCCATGGCTAGAGCAGCTGCAAACGATGTCACCCCCAAAGTAGATGTTTTCGCTTTTGGGGTTGTACTTTTGGCCTTGCTTTCCGGAAAGAAAGGCATGGAAGCAAAAGAAAATGGAGAGGCTATCATGTTGTGGAAGGATGTTAGGTGGGTTTTGGAAGCCGAAGAGGAAAAAGTGGAGAGGTTGAGAAAATGGATGGATCCAAATTTGGAGAACTTCTATCCGATTGATGGGGCTTTGAGCTTGACAGCCTTGGCAAGGGCCTGCACACAGGAGAAGCCATCAACCAGACCAAGCATGGGAGAAGTTGTGTTCAACCTCTCTGTACTTACTCATTCGTCTTCTCAGTCGACATTGGAAAGGTCTTGGACTTCGGCGTTAGAAGCAGAAGAAGTTCTTGAAACTATCAGTCCAATCGCTGCTCGTTGATTCAGGGAGGAAGCCGGAAGCTTTAGCCCAATTAGACCTGTATTTACATGTTCATAATCATGTACTGAGAAAATGATGTACAATTCCTTTAAGTTCTGAATTTTCAGCTAATTTAGAGTTTGCTTGATGATGGAATTGAGTGTAAAGTTTTCGACTAATTTAAAGTTTGCCTGATCATGAAGGAATCTGAATCTGTAATTTTCTTGCTATATGATCATATTGTAGAAACCGTTCCCCTTCCGTTGGGGATCCTTACAACAAACAACAACAACAAAGCCTTTTCCCACTAAGTGGGGTCGGCTATATGAATCCTAGAACGCCATTGCGCTCGGTTTTGTGTCATGTCCTCCGTTAGATCCAAGTACTCAAGTCTTTTCTTAGGGTCTCTTCCAAAGTTTTCCTAGGTCTTCCTTTACCCCTTCGGCCCTGAACCTCTGTCCCGTAGTCACATTTTCGAACCGGAGCGTCAGGAGGCCTTCTTTGCACATGTCCAAACCACCGGAACCGATTTTCTCTCATATTTCCTTTAATTTTGGCTACTCCTACTTTACCTCGGATATCCTCATTCCCAATCTTATCCTTTCTCGTGTGCCCACACATCCCACGAAGCATCCTCATCTCCGCTACACCCATTTTGTGTACGTGTTGATGCTTCACCGCCCAACATTCTGTGCCATACAACATCGCTGGCCTTATTGCAGTCCTATAAAATTTTCCCTTGAGCTTCAGTGGCCTACGACGATCACACAACACGCCGGATGCACTCTTACACTTCATCCATCCAGCTTGTATTCTATGGTTGAGATCTCCATCTAATTCTCCGTTCTCTTGCAAGATAGATCCTAGGTAGCGAAAACGGTCACTTTTTGTGATCTTCACTAGATTGCTCCGGTCATTAGTGTGGATAAGTATATAAATGGATAGAGATAGGAAAGCAAACACAAGATGTACATGGTTCACCCAGATTGGCTACGTCCACGGAATAGAGGAGTTCTCATTAATTGTGAAGGGTTTACACAAGTACATAGGTTCAAGCTCTCCTTTAGTGAGTACAAGTGAATGATTTAGTACAAATGACATTAGGAAATATTGTGGGAGAATGATCTCGTAACCACGAAACTTCTAAGTACCAGAGTGTGGTATCGTCTTGACTTGCCTTATCTGTCTCATAGGTAGATGTGGCATCTTCTCTGGAAGTACTCTTCCTCCATCCAGGGGTGGTATCTTTAACTGGTGGAAATGCACAAGGTAATGTATCAATTTCACTTGAAGCTTACTTGTAGTTTCAGGCTTGGTCAAGCGCGATACAAACCATGTAGTAGGAGTCCCCCAAGTCGCCGAGCTAGGGGATCTGCTGAAAGAGGTGACAGACAAGGTAAGCAATCAGAGCTCCGACTGATTGTTCACATTCTCCCTATCTTGCAGGCAGCATGAAGGATAAAGAGAAGAAAAATGAGAAGAGATGATATGGGATACTTTTGCTTTTGAAGAAGTAACTTTCCACAGGCTTATTCTTGAACTGGGCTGGAGGGTTTTCTGGTTTCCTCCAGAGTATAAGGCCGACTGAAGAATTTGAGGGTCAAAACAAGTCCATCAAATCTAGAGTACGTTTGACACTGCTGATATGGGATACTTTTGCTTTTGACAGAGTAGTGGATGTATCGGCACGTGTGCTGTTACGCTTGTCTCCACATGCTTCCTTGTATCCTTCTCACTTGCCCTATCTGTTCCTCAGGCAGATGCGGTATCTTCCCTGAAAGCATAAGATGTTGAAGATGAGTACTCGAGAGCAATGCCAGGTAAGTAATCAGGTAAGGGGTTCTAGGCAGTCAGTTCCTGGTTGGAAGCTTGATTCCAAGTGCTGACTGATTGCTCTATTTCTCCTTGTCTTGCAGGTAAGAGCAAGGCCAAAGGAAAAGACAGGGAAAAAGCATGATATGAGATACTCTTGCTTTTAACCCTGATGATATGAGATATTCTTGCTCTAGTATAGCTTGTTTACAGAGGTATTATCGGGGGGAAAGAAAGCTGAATATTTCGAAAGGCTTCGTTGGGAGTGCCCTCTCAGATAAGAGGAAGGGTTGAGCATTTTTGCAGGTCTGCCTGTCCGTTGGGGATGAAGGTCGACATATATAGGAAGTCTCCCTAACATCAAGTAATAATGCTATTCCTTTACCCTGCTGGGTCATAGCACGGTAGTGGGAGCTGCCAGCTTCACATGTTTTAACTCTGTCAGAGCACTTTGAAAAAGTGGTCTGTGGTATCTGGAAAGCTGATGTTGCGTGTGAAGATTACAGACAAGCTTTATCTAAGGAGATTCAGCTCTTGAAGTTGGGAAAGTAGTGCCTCTTCGGTTTTCGAACAAGCAATCCTGTCGGGGATCTGGCTCTCGAGATTCGGAGAACGATGCCTCTTCGATTTTTGAGAAAGCAATCCTGCTGGGGGTCTGGCTCTCGAGATTCGGAGAGCGGTGTCTCTTCGATTTTTGAGAAAGTAATCATGTTGGGAGTCTGGCTCTCGAGATTCGGAGGGCGGTGCCTCTTCGATTTTGGAGCAAGCAATCTTGTTGGGAGTGTTTTCTCGAATGTGAGTAAAGGTTGGGCATGTTTGCTAGTCTACCTTGCCAAGAAGCACATAGGTTGACACACCGGGACTTTCCAATTATCCAGCAGTGGTACTGTTCCTTTACCCTTGTGGGTAATAATATGGTAGCTAGACCTTCAAAATTTATGTGTCTAAACTTTGTTTGAGGGATCCTTGAAAAAAAAAATTTATTTGAGGGACACCTTGTAATGTTTATTCCGTAACTTTTTTTAACGATTCAAACCGTCTTTATTTCATTACATCATCCAGTCAACAAAACAATAGTCATCATGCAATTGTTACACTTACACGATACAGAAGAACAGTGCTTTATGAGATGCATACTGTTACAACTAGATCCGTATTTTACAAAAATGATTCTACTTTTATTGCATCGAATTGATTTTTTTTTGCAGGAACTAGAGTACTTGATGGATTCTTGGTCTGTTTTCTGGCTCTTGAGCCAAACATTCAAGACTTAGCTTTATCATTCGTACTGTAAACTCTGCGCAGTGCTCTACATTGAAATTCGGATCTATTAGCCCATCAGGCTGAGCTTCTGCATTTTCTCCTCCCATTATTCTAGAGCTTGTGTCTGAAAGAAGTACTTCCACTCCATCCTACAAGAATACAGCTTCTTTTCCTGTTACCAACTCCAGCATAACAACCCCAAAGGCATAGATATCGATTGCAGGTGTCACCAATCCGTATTCTATATATTCTGGTGCCATGTAACCTTTCGGTACCCTAGCATACCTTATAGATGAATTCTCATTCGATTGATTCTTTGCTGACCGTGCGAGGCTGAAATTTGCAATCTTAGCCCTTAAATTTTTGTTGAGTTTGGTACTGCTAAGATCTTTGTGCACGTAAGCAGGACCGGTGAAGTTGTGCAGATAGTGAAGCCCATTGGCAATGTCCAAAGCCATCTGAACCCTACGATCCCAACTCTGAACTTCTGGACAACTGTTTTTCTTGATCCAATCTCGTAACGAACCATTTTCCATGAACTCATACATGAGGTACAAATCCCCACCGTGTTCACATGCACCCAAAAGGCTGATCAGATTGAAATGGTTAACCTTTTTCAGTAAGTTCACCTCCTTAGTCACATCTTTGCTCATCTTCTTTATGGCTAGAGCTTTTCCTTAAACCCTTGTGTACAGAGCCCCCCAACCAATTCTTTTCGCTGAAATCCTCCGTAGCATGTTTCAATTCTCCGTATTTGAAGACTTTCAACCCTACATCAACTTGAGAAATGGTAACAAATAAATCTTCCTCCATTGCCCTTTTCTTCTTTCCTTCTGTATTCTTTTGAGAACCCTTTTTCTGGCAATGAAAGAAGACCACAGAGATAACCAAGCAGAGAACTAGCAGAAGAATTCCAATTCCAATTCCAACCCAAATAAGTACATCCTTAGATCTTCTATTTCCATGAATAGAAGTAACCGGAGGAGAAAGGAATGGCGGTGGCCCAGGTAGGTGGTGAATTAGGGTTTGAGAGCTCGAAGGCTCCACCGACAGTGGAATTAGAGTGGGTGTAAATGCTAGCAAAGGAGGATCAGCTTCTGTAAACCTATTTGCATAAGCTACACTCTTTACACTTACATTAAATCTCTTACTCAAGTCAGGGACAGAATCATCCAAGCTGACCAAGTAAGTCATTAGAAATTTAGTACCATCGGCAGTTTGGTTGCTTGTGGGACAAGCACATCTCAGTGGCACCTTTAATTTCATGCCAGGCAGCAAGTGGAATGCACTATACTTGTTCTGCTACATGAAAGCATTACAAGTAGACAAACTCTGATATGTCTGAGTTGCTATTATATAATATATGTGTTGGAAAATATTATTATTTAGATTTATTTTAATGTTTGGTTTTTTGGGCTTAGCCCGTTAGTATTAGGGTTTTAGTCTAGGGTTTGCTTTGGTCTTTCTCTATATAAAGACCTCTTTGTTTTGTTTTTGATTATTCAATCAATAATGCTATGTTTTTTGGTATATTGTTCAATATGGTATCAAGAGCAGGTTAACTGGACCTGTCTCGGTGCCGTATGTCTGAGTGATTCATGAACTCGTGAGTATATCACCAGCACTGTACCACTGGACGCTTCCGACTGAACCTGTGCACCGACTGGAATTTATCTGATTGAACCTGTGCACCGACTGGAATCTATCTAACTGCAACCTGTTGCACCGACTTGAATTTGCATCTGCTCAGTTCGCTGCAATCATCGCAGCCAACTGGACCACCGCCACACCGCACCCACCATCTGTCGCACTGCTTCAGTCTGCATCAATCTGCATCAGTCGCATCTGCACCTTTGATCTGCATCTGCACCAGGTATCGTGCTCCTTGTTCCTCAGTATTGTCATGGCATCTGAAAAGGACGATTCCTTACAAGTTATTGGTGTGAAATTGAATGGAAATAATTATGTGTATTGGGCATATGTGATGAAGAATTTTTTGATTGGAAAAGGTTTGTGGGGCTATGTTTCTGGAATGATTTCTATTCCAAATAACCCTAAAGATGAGAAACATTTTGAATTGGTTGCTGCATGGGAGATGAATAATTCAAAGATTATTACGTGGATTAATAATTCTGTTGATTTGGCTATTGGAATGCAACTAGCTAAGTTCTCAACGTCTAAGGAAGTTTGGGATCACTTGGCAAAGTTGTATACCAAGGCCAATTTTGCTAAGAGGTATCAATTTGAAATGGAGATTCGTACAATCCAGCAAGGTGATAAGAGTATTCAAGTGTTTTACAATGAACTGACCAATCTTTGGGATCAACTTGCATTAACTGAGCCTGAAGAACTCGGCATTGTCAAGCTCTATTGTAAATATAGAGAAGAACAACGTCTTGTTCAGTTTCTAATGCCTCTTCGGGATGAGTTCGAGACACTCCGTAGCTTCATCCTTCATCGAACTCCTCTTCCATCTGTTGATTCTGTTCTTAATGAGTTACAAGTAGAAGAAGTTCGTGTGCAGTCGCATAGGCTCTCTTCATCGTCGTCAAATACTTCAGCATTTGCTGCGGCAAGGTCTCGTAGGGTTGCTATGGATGAGTATTCTTATTGTAAAGGGAAAGGGCATTGGAAATCCCAATGTCCTAAGTTGTCTCAGCAACATGAACTTCCACAAAAATGAGGAGCAGCTGCTGTTTTGCATATTGGAACTGATTCAAAATCTGAATCTAGGAAGGATGATTGGACATGGTAGTTTGAAGTTGGCATCGGCATTGACATGGTAGTTTGAAGTTGGCATCGGCATTGACATGGTTGTGTTTTGAAGTTGGCATTGGCATTAGCATGGTTGTGTTTTTCGCATCGGCATTGACACTGGAATTTGGAGTCTTGCATCCACATCTACTTTGGCAAACCCATGGCGTGTACCGCCATGAGTTTGACGGGGGGTGTTGGAAAATATTATTATTTAGATTTATTTTAATGTTTGGTTTTTTGGGCTTAGCCCGTTAGTATTAGGGTTTTAGTCTAGGGTTTGCTTTGGTCTTTCTCTATATAAAGACCTCTTTGTTTTGTTTCTGATTATTCAATCAATAATGCTATGTTTTTTGGTATATTGTTCAATAATATGTGGTCTATGGAGGGAATGACAAAAGAGGCTTTGGCCTCATAGTACTGACCTAAACAAGAAGAGACCACCGGAACAATCACCTCTTTGTTTGAAGGCAGCAAGAGAGTATGATCCGAGACATTGTTGATCGCCGCAAGCTCAGACGGGTCTGAAGCTGTGAGGTTCGATATGGCAGAGACGGAATCATAATGGGGTTGAGAGACGAAAATCAAGAAGCATGACTACTTTTTTTATTAAGAATATATTGTAATTAATGTATAATATTGTATTTGTCTAAACAAGGAAAGACTATTCCATGTATTGTGGATCACGGCTTTATAGGATTAGAATCAGGATTTGACTTTTCTATTTGTATTTGTATATATATGGGCTACATAGCCTCTGTTCAATACATATGAAATATTCAGCCATATTATTCCTCCATATATTCTTCCATATATCAATCCCAAGAACTACCTAGCTCTTTCTTAATTTGGTATCATCACAGGCTCTTCGATCCACTTCATCAAACCCTAGCAAAATTACAAACATCATGAAAGACAATCCAACACCCAACGCCAACACAAACAACAACCCTAGTATGGATTTATCACATCCATACTATGTTCATCCTTCAGATCACTCTGGCCATGTACTTGTTTCTGAAAAACTGAATGGCACTAATTATTCCTCCTGGAGCAAGTCTATGCTTCATGCCTTATGAGCCAAAAATAAAATTGGGTTCATTGATGGATCCATTAAACCCCCTTCCGAAAATGAAAAACCAGGTGATTATGCCCTATGGTCGCGCTGCAACAGCATGATCCTATCATGGATTTCGAATTCGTTATCTCTATAACGGAGTTGTCCATGCCGAATTTGCATACAAGATTTGGGAGGATTTCTAGCATCAATTTTCCCAGCAAAACACACCAACAATTTACCAAATCCAAAAATAGATTGCTTCTCTATCACAAGGCTCCATGACCGTCTCATCGTACTTTACAGAACTCAAGCATCTTTGGACTCGACTCGATGCACATGAAGACCCCATCATCTGCAACCTGATGGATAAACATCATGAGCAACAAGAAAAATACTAAATTATGCAATTTCTTATGGGCCTCAACGATATTCATGACACCGTTCGCACTAGCATTCTCATGATGACACCATTGCCCAATATTCATCAAGCTTATTCCTTTGTCAGCAATCACGAGCAACAATGCCAGTTGACTTCGGAACAATGCCAACAATTGCCATTCAATAATTTTTCCCTTGCTGCTGCAACACAAACCCGCTCTGACCAGCGCTGTGATCATTGCAACCGAGAGGGACACACCATCGACAATGGGTGCCTAATCCATTGCACAAACCCACTCTAAAATACCATTGCAATTTTTGTGACAAAATAGGACATACAGAGGGCAAGTGCAAAATTAAGAATGGCACATGGGTGCCTAATCCCAATGGAGGACCTAATCCCAATGGATGACATGGCAACAAAAATGGTCGAAAGCAACGAGGCTCTTTTTCACGTCCTTTGCATGTTGCCCATGCAGCGGAAACCACTTCAGGTCCTTAAGGGCCATCCATGCTGTAACCAACATATCCTTCTGCATCCACCAATACCAATCCATTGAGTGCACTCTTTAAGGATCAAATTCAACAATTAACTCATGCTCTCTCTTTGCTTTCTTCTGGTAATGGGAACACTTATGCCAATGCCGCAGGTCCGAATTCTTTTTCTGTTACTTCCATTAATTATGTGTTTACTAAGCCATGGATCTTGGATAGCGGAGCTATAGATCATATCGTTTCTGATTCCACTTTATTTACTACCACCAAACCTCCATCTATACCCGTTGTTAATTTGCCCACTGGTTCTTCAATCCCAATCACTTGCACTAGCACAATACCATTTAATTCTAATATAACTTTAGCTGATGTCTTGTGTGTTCCGTCTTTTAATCTCAAATCTCATGTCCGCTAGCAAAGTCATTGACTCTCTCAATTGATGTGCCATTTTGTTTCCCACCTTTTGTGTTTTACAGGACTTGGCTTCAAGGAAGATGATTGGTTCGGGTAAGATGTGTGATGGTCTTTACTACATGTCGCTTATACACCGGACACCTGCCTCTCATCAAGTCTCTCATCCTTCCCAACGACTTGAGAATCCATCCCTTTCTTGTCTCAAATTAGCTTATTCTTTGTTATTTTTTCATGATATTTCATTTGACAATAATTGTAGTGTCTGTCCTTTGGCCAAACAGACAAGACTTTCGTTTTCTTTAAGTTCAATATCGACTCATGCATCATTTGTTTTATTACATTGTGACATATAGGGTCTTTACAAAATTCCCACTCACTTTGGGGCTTGTTTCTTTTTTACAATTGTGGATGATTTTAGTCGATGCACTTGGGTGTTTTTAATGACTCACAAATCTGAGACACCTCATCTTTTAAGGTCCTTTATCACCTTTGCTCACACTCAATTCCATGCCACAGTTAAAACCATCAGAGTAGACAATGGGTCCAAATTCCTATCCATGTGGGATTATTTTCAATCTAATGGCATCAAATTTCAACGCACTTGCGTTTACACCCCCCCCCAACAGAATGGGGTTGTTGAACGCAAACATCACCATATTCTTATAATGGCACGTGCTTTACACTTTCAGTCCAACATACTCCTCATATTTTGGGGTGATTGCGTACTCACTGCCGTCTATCTCATCAACCGTTTACCTTCACCCTTACTTTCCAACAAATCACCCTTTGAACTACTATACAAATGTCCACCATCCCTTGAGCATCTACGTGTTTTTGGATGTATCAGTTATGCTACCGTTGTCCACCCTACCTACAAATTTGAACCTAGAACTCACCGGTGTGTTTTCGTTGGCTATCCCACAGGTCACAAAGGGTATAAACTTTACAACTTGGACACTAAAAAGTTTTTGATAAGTTAGTGATGTAAAATTTCATGAGACTTCATTCCCATTTTCTAATCTTTCATCTCCTGATTCTCATACCACTGCCCTTAACCCGATAAATCAGGACACCATATCTTTTTCTCTCGTTTTCCATTTCCCTCCACCACTTGATGCACCTGCCAACATCATTGATCACCCTTCTGCCTTAACCCCACATGGCGCTGACCCCACCATTACCCATTCACAAGCCGACACTCCCACTCCCAATATCCCACATATTTCCCATTCACCGACATCCCTCCATAACCCATGCCCACCTCTCCTCCATTAATACCCATCCCCACCCATCCTGAACCCCCTACACAATCTCCTACCCATCTTAATGCCTCCCATCTCGACCTCGATATTTGTTGGTATATGGTCCAACCCATGATCAATGTTCTAGATTATTCTAGTAAGTAAGTGAGGTGGCTGGAGCATGCTAGACAATTCTAGCATGTTATTAAGTTGATGGAAGAAGCTAGAGAGTACTAGCTTCCTTGGTTGCAAATGGAAAGATATAGAAGCTACAATTTTGTGGCTAGTCTAGAATTATCTATGCTAGAGGTTTGAAGAATACACTAGAAACTAGTAGAATGCCAAACCCTCACCTATAAATATGGGTGTGATGTTGTAGTGAAGTAACCAATTAAGAACCAAGTGTGAGTAGCAAAGGATCAAGTCCAAAGCTAGAGTTCCACTCTAAGATTGAGAGTGGGAGTGTTCCACTACACATTGTGTAAGTGAAGTTTAGAGTGATAGAAAGTGTGTGTTATACTTTCTTATGTCCATCAAGCCTTGTCTTTGGCTTGGTAAGACTACTCTTGGTGTACTCATCTTTTTCATATAGTGAAGATTGATCCTTGTTTGGTGGACGTAAGCATAAATTGCCGAACCACATAAATTCTTGGTGTCCATTTTCTACTTTACCTTGTGCATTCCTTATCTTGTAGTACCGACATTCCTAACAAGTGGTATCAGAGCTCGGTTGGCTCGTACTACGAGATGGAAGGAAGTGACACTATGATCAAACTCACTAACTCTAATTGGGTAACATGGAAGCCAAGGGTGGAGGACATTCTCTATTGCAAGGATTTGCATGAACCAATTGAAGGAGATGTCGCTAAACCCGAGAGCATGTCCAATGCCGAGTGGAAGAAGATGAATCGCAAGGCTATTGGCACAATTAGACAATGGATGGACGATGAAACCAATGCCCGCGAGTTTTGGACGAAGCTTGAGTCTTTGTTCGAGAAGAAGACCCCAGTCAAGAAAGCCTTCTTGATCAAATAGCTCATCAATGTGAAGTACAATGATGGTTTAAGTGTAGCAGAACACTTGAACAATTTCCAAAATATCATCAACCAGTTGGCTACTATGCAAATGGCGATTGAGGACGAGCTGCAAGAGCTATTGCTACTTGGATCCTTGCCAGACAGTTGGGAGACCTTTGTGGTGAGTATAAGTAACTCTGCTTCCAATGGTGTTCTTACTTTTGATAATGTTAAAAATAGTATGCTCAATGAAGAAACAAGGAGAAAGACTTCTGACACAGATAGCAGCCAAGTATTTGTCACAGAGAACCGCGGAAGAAGCAAGAGTAGAGGGCCTAAAGGTCATGGCAGAAGTCCTAGCCGATCCAAGTCAAGGTTCAGGGGTGCATGCCACCATTGTGGCAAAGAAGGCCATATGAAGAAAAATTGTCGAGTTTGGAAGATGGAGCAAAATGAAGGAAACAATCAGAAGAAATATGATACTGGCAATACCACCGCTATCATATGTGGTGATGTACCAGAAATATTGTCTGTTGGTGAATGTCTGCATATGGGCAACTCTGACAGAGACATTGAATGGATCTTTGACAATGGAGCTTCCTTCCATGCTACATCCAAACCGGAGTTCTTCAGTACATACAAAGAATGTGACTTTGACATAGTGAAGATGGGGAATGAAAACTATTCCAAAATTCTTGGAATTGGTGATATTTGCCTAAGAACTAATCTCGGCTGCCAGTTGATGTTGAAAGATGTAAGACATATTCCTAATATACCTCTCAATCTGATATCCATCGGTACCCTTGATCGACAAGGATGTTATCACCATATTGGCGAAGGAAAATTGAAGCCTACTAAAGGCTTAATGGTGGTAGCAAGAGCATAACTTTGTTGTACGTTGTACCGGTCAAATGCCAAAGTTTTGAAAGGTGAGTTGAATGATGTGGAGGACTCATCTCTAGACTTGTGGCATAAGAGGCTAGGTCACATGAGTGAGAAAGGCCTACAAGTTTTGGCAAAGAAGTCTCACATTCCCTTTGCCAAAGGTACATCGTTAAACTGTTGTGAGCATTGTTTATTCGGAAAACAAAGAAGAATTAGTTTTTCTGTTCCATCTACAAAGAAAGGAAATTTGTTAGATCTTGTTTATTCAGATATGTGTGGTCCCATGGAAGTCGAGTCACTTGGAAGAAATAAATATTTTGTTACTTATATTGATGATGCTCCACAAAGGGTCTGGGTGTATTTGTTGAAATCCAAAGACCAGGTGTTTCAGACATTCTAGGAGTTCCATGCCATAATTGATAGGGAAATTGGGAAACCTCTCAAGTGCCTTCGTAGCGACAACGGCGACGAGTACACATCTTACCAGTTTAGAGAGTATTATGTGAAACATGGCATACGCCATGAGAAGACAGTTCCTGGAACTCCACACCATAACGGTGTTGCTGAAAGAATGAACCGAACCATCATGGAGAAAGTCAGGTGTATGCTAAGGACTGCAAAGTTATCTAAGCAGTTCTAGGGTGAAGCTGTAAGGATAGCCTGCTATTTGATCAACCGATCTCTATCAGTACCATTAGGTCTTGATGTTCCAAAGAGAGTATGGATTGGTAATGATGTGTCTTACTCTCATCTACAGGTGTTTGGTTGCAAAGCTTTTGTGCATATGCCCAAAGAGCAGAGATCGAAGTTAGACTACAAAGCTACACCATGCATCTTTCTTGGTTATGACGGTGAAGATTTTGGTTACAGATTATGGGACCCATACCAAAAGAAGTTTATTCGAAGTAGAGACGAGGTCTTTTATGAAGATCAAACAATTAGGGATTCGGATAAAGAGGCACAACCAGATGGCTCAGTCAGAGGAGTTGATCCATTAGCTTCAGATGAAGAAAGTCACGATGACATCCCTGAAATAGCTGCCAATGAAGTGCCTGCAGAACCAGATAATGTTGATCAGGGGAGCCTGATCAAGATGTGCCAAACCATGAGATTGCTAATTAGGGGGAGCCTAGTCAAGAAGAGCAGA